>NC_060254.1:31577993-31885003 GCF_921293095.1 Ischnura elegans | reverse complement strand
ACTCGAACCTTTCCCATAACTCGACACTCCACTCTATACAAATCTCGATCGGGTAAGGTCATCAACATCCTAAACACCGAACGGCCCGCTCTGAATGATATTCCGATCGTGGTCTCATTCTAGCGGCCAACCTTAGAGGGAAGTTCGGATCTCTTAGCGGAAATCCAAGCGTGGGATGGCCGTAAATATGGTCGGTCGCTTTATTATTCCCATCGCCATAACATATTTTTCAAGTCCAACCCCGCGAGTGAGAATCCAATACGGAAGTTGTATATATATTTTTAATGGGTCGTATTAATAAATATTTCGCGGTGTATCGGTAAATGATGACTTGTGGCCGGATTAATCAATTTTGCTCATTCATGCATGGATCCAGAAAAAAAATCGACTTAAGAGACCGCAAGAGAATAAATATAAGCTCGTTTTTTCCTCCCGGCGATGATTGGAATTATGGGACGGTCTTGATCGCTAATAAAATAACCCAATGCGATGGAATTGAAATTTCATGAACTCCCGTTGCGCTTAACTGATGAAACTGCTTTCTTGTCGTCCTGACGGAGCAGTTTTTTTTTAACCTTCTATACAAATTAACTTGAAAATCGTGTGAATCTACACTTAACACGTTGAACAGCTGTAGCTCTTTAGAAAATAGTATATTTAGCTAATGTAGGTGAGGAGGAGGTAGTACCAATTTGTGAGAGGTGTTAAAACCTTGCCGACACCGTAGCATGCATGTGTATCTCAATGTGATAAATATTTTATTATGCTGCATTACCGGTATTGCTCTTACCTCCGCTGTGGTGAAGTCTTCGCTATGGTCAATTAAAATGTTCATGTAGCTATAAAGGTGTTGGAATTTGTTTTTCAGTCTCTCATATGTTATATAGGTTATTTGATAATAGTTTTCCAGTAAAAATACCGCTTCATAACGTATGTACTTGAATATAAGGCGTTTTAACATATTGACTCAATGCTAAACATTAGTTTATTCATCATGATTTTTATTGCATTAAAATTATTATTTAGTGCAGGATCTATCACGTTAAATTGAAAGTGAATGTAAACGGACTGTTCTCTTTCTGATTCAGCTGATGTCTCTATTGGGAAATTATTATTTGAGTATTCATTTGGTTGTTTTGCGCTTGTTTTTGCTTCCGTTTGCTTCCGTCAGATTTTGGTTACCGCACGGTGATGACACAATATCGTGTTTGACCCTGAAACTTACGTAGTACGATTTTAAAAGAGACCAATGACTATCTCGATGCTTTTGGTAATTTGGAATTCGTTACTAAAGTTGTGTACCATATATTGTAATGAGGATATTTGCTGAAGATTAGTTTACGTTTGTCATAGAATGCCCTTTCGTCAATATTTCCTTCGTACGACTATTTTTGTGGAAAATTCTTTTGCTCTTTGTATTTTATACCAATTGTAAATATTCGTCGTTGGCGAATTTTTTTCGTCGGTGGTTTTTGTCAAACTTCATCGACCGATGGCCTTGCTTAGAGCATTTGCTACGGCGCCGAAATCCCGAACAAAATAAAAAAATAGGTGTAGTCTGACCTTGATACGTCTGTCCGGAAACTCCTGACTCTCGGGTACCTAGGAATTTCCCGTAATTACCTCCGTTTCCGAATGTAAAGCACTTCTAAATCCCTTGCACCACACAAAACCACAGCCATCAAACTACTCCGCCCACTCCTGCCCTCCAAACCTTAACCATTTTCCAGGAATTATCTCCCTGTCTCGGTGACTGGGCCCACCACCTCTTTCCTCATCCCCGGATCCTTATTGGAAAATGCCTCTCCTCCCTGTGGAATCCCCGCTTGAACCGTGCGTTAACCCCCTCCGGCCGCTCGGCCATATAGAACGCCACGGAAGGCATCGGAGGATCCGTGGGAGGAACTCCATATCGCCCGCGGGCGGCGGCGGTGGCGGGGGAGGTGGCCGCTCGAATCTCCACCTCTTGTATGGGAACTCAAATGCGCCTGATGGAATTTCTTCCTTCCCTTCCTCAGCCCCCCAAAAGAGAGCATGGCCAATCGCGCTTTACGAGTTAGATGTTAAAATATTTCCTGGAGTTTAGGTCAACGTATGTTATGCAAACAAGTTATAGCCAACGTTTCTGTTATTTAAAACCATCATCAGGGCTATGAAAGAAAAAACATACGAACAATATAAAATACAAAGATATACAATATTTTTACATAAATAAATGTTATGATTGCGTTTTTAAAAATTATACTATTGTAAAAAAACGCAATCATAACATTTATTTATGTAAAAATATTGTATATCTTTGTTATCTTTGTATTTTATATTGTTCGTATGTTTTTTATTTTATAGCCCTGATGATAGTTTTTAAATAAACAGAAAACTTGGCTATAACTTGTTTGCGTAACATACGTCGACCTAAACTCCAGGAAATATTTAGCATGCATTAAACGAGGTCAAGGTAACAAGAAAAAAATAATTTACCAGCTAGGAGAGCGAGATAAAGGTAAATATCATCAAATAATTTTCACATCAGTCACCGCGGAAGCCTTCAGTGCTGCGCAACGGACGATTTGGGACTGGAAGAGTTTATTTAAAAAAAAAAACCGGTGAAGGTGTTCGGTGGAAATAGAAGTTTTACAATAATCTTTGCCAAACGTGATAATTTTCACATTTGTTTATTTTTATTTACCTCAATTACCCCCAAAAACAGTACAAAACCCAAAACATTATTTTCCCCTATTTATTCAAGCGATGTCCACTCTTGCCCATCACTTCAACTTCGTTTTATTGTGAAGATATCACTTCCGCGTTGAAATAGCGCTATTCGGGCCTATTGTGTTTTATTATATATCTAGACCCGATCTTCTTGAGCTTATTCTCCGGGTATTTTTAACCTGTGTGCATTTGTGTGTGTGAGTGAGTGATTGTCAAGGCTTGCCGTTTGAGAGGCTGTGTTCCCTGCGGTCTTTAGTCCATCCCTGCACACCAATACAGTATCACCCGGGTCGGTGTAAAACGGACAAGTAAAAAACGTTGCTGTTGAACTTCATCTTAAAATTGCTATTCAAGGCCGTAGAGCTCACACCTTATATTCAGTACATAGACGTATTTGGGTTTAGTTTTAGGATCTCAAAATATGAATGCTGGCACTTTTACGTCTCTCCAAAGAAACTTATTTTTTCTTCCGTTTCAACCCTCCGACGGCGCCTCTACCATCCACATCATTGTTTCACAGTGGGCAAAACGTTCTCCGGCATCGTGGCAGCACTTTTGCCAAGACCGTTGGGGGCGCGTCTTTTGCGGCCTATGGCGGCGGCGAGCGAGGGAGCTTATATTCTCACTCCGGGAGTAGCAATTACCTCCGATGTGGGCCAGCGGTCGTTAAAAAGAAGGGTCCAGTAGTAATATTTTCATGCTTTGCCTCAAACCTCCCTCCCCCCAAACTCCATTCCCTTGCCAAGAACCTCAATTACCTCCCGTTGCAGCGAGCGATCGGTTTCGGTACTTCCACCATCGCACTCTCACACTATGTCTCCTGCCATTTCACCTAACCCATCCAAAGACCCCTTCCCTCCCTTCGGGAAACAAAATATATGGTACAGTTTAGGATGTTTTTATGTTATGTTGCCCACGCACGTGTTACTTATTGGAAAACGTGCTCTCTTTTTTGAGAATGTACCGCAATCATCCCATTCCAACTCGGTGTTTGACAACCTATAACCATAAATTAAGTGAGCACTCCGAAGTGCTCAAGAAGAAAATTATTTTTGGAATAGATCTCGTATGAAAGAATCAATAAAATCTACATTTAACCATAAATATAGCGCAAATAAAGTTAATATCAATCGATATTAAAAGGTAGTACAAAATCTAAAATCATAACTGTGGAAAAACATAATGATGAATGTTTTATTTATATGCTATTAAGTGGATCAAATTCTTATCATTTAAATTCATATCTTATTATTTTTATTAGTATCAAGTCAGTACGTGAACGGCCATTTCGTAACGGGCATGTCGTAAGCAACATCTCGTAAACGGACAGCTCGTAAACCACGATATCTCGTAACCGCGATAATGGGTAACTAGGCAGTTCGTAACTGACTATTTCCTAAACGCGAAAGTTCGTATAAAGATGTTCCGTTACTGTAAGTGATGAAATAAACTCATGGAGAGTATGAGAAATATCATGCCTTCATAATTTTGGAAATATATTTTTAATTAAATGATAGAGAGAAAAATCTAAGAGAAAGTTGTTGCCATAAGTAAGCTTTGCGTGAAAAAATGGCAAAAGACTCCATTCAATGGCGGGATTTCCTCAAAGTGTTCGCCGAGGGTATGCATGGCTGTGTGCTTTGTTTTTCGCACCAGCAAAAAAACTTAAATGCTACTTTTGCTGCTGGCGCAGGGTTTCAACAGCCGGGATAAGGATGGGGTCAAATTTAGTTTCTTTCTTTGCCTGGTCCAGCTGTTGAGACAATTGCTTTTTTACTGACCAACGTCCGGCGGAAAAAGCGCTTTAATGGCAACTTGGAGCGCTGGTGTTCTTAGTTTGCCCCATAGAATTACAACTGGAATGTTTTTTATAATACCTTTTGCTTTGATGACCAAGATACCTCTGTTCAAGAAAAGAATGATTTTTGTAGTTTTTTGCCGGCCTTTCATTTTTTTCCTTCAGGGGATGGGGAGAATGGAGAAAGATGACATGAGTACGCCAGAGAATTTACATTGTTATGATATAGATTTTTATGTTTGCCCATTTGAATCGAGAGTAAGCCATTTATGCAACTTATATTATCCCTTGTTTACATATGCCACTTTTTTTTGTTTGGATGATAGGAGAAATTACCTTCACGTTAGAAAAATTAAAGTGTACTGGGGATTCTAACTGCGTAGTAAACTTAGCCACAATTTTTGATGTCAAAGTATCGATAAAAATACTGAAATATTTGCTGTTTTCAGTATTTTGTAATTATTTAGTTCAGGAGGTTAATGATAAAAATCATTATGGTGAGTTGCTAAATTTGTTTTTATTTGGTGAGTGTGGTGATAAAAAATATATGCTTGAGGTATTGTGACAGGAATAATTCTTCGTATAGTGATGACGTGAAGTACAAGATAATGGTTGGATGTCAGTAGTGTCCTTTTCTGTGATGAGATACAATCTTAATTTTGGGAAATTATTTCAAAATTGGAAATTTTTAATCTCGAAACAGGACCGACAACATTGATGCAGACCATTTGAAAAGGAAATGAAAATATTGTATGGGGTAAATATGAAAAATTACAATAATAATATTATTTTTTGAAAATTAGTGTATTTGTGATTTAGTTTTAACGGACCGTTTACTATTTGATCTTTAGTCAATATGATTTGGTATTTGACAATCATGTCATATTACTGCTCATATTCTACAGCAGGGTACCACTTGATGTGCTCACTATTCCTCCCGCAAATAATTTCTTTTCTGTATCATAGCAAGATTTACCCTTTTTTAGGATACCCAAGCTATTTTTTAAGCTAATAATTTGAGGTATGGGAGTTTTTTGTGGAGTGAAAGTTCAATTTCCATTAACATATGATGTTTTTAGAGAGAATACTATTATATTTTGTCTAATTATTGAAACATCCAATTTTCTGTGGCGATTATTTTGTATCAAAAAGCTGAATATTCGTCGGAATGCATGGATTACAAATGAGGTCCGAACGAGCTTTAGAATGCTAATTTGGTAAATCTTCACCTCATGATATATGGCCAAGCTTTGGGCCAAAGGGTCAAAATGGTAATCTCCCTCAAAGTGATGAATGCTTACGAAAAAAGATTTATCATTCATGTGGAAAACGAAATGTACCAAGGCTGTGAACCGGCCACTTTTCAGTGAGAAGGATGTTGATGGCCTTTTATTAGGTGTTGCCGTCGTTAAAAATCACGGCTATCCTTATTATTAGCGGTTGTCATGCAATTAAATACTGTAATATCTAAATCTATGAATTTTTAAGTCTCATTTCTTGCTTAATTTTATATCTTTCAGGAGTTTTTAACTAATTTTCTAGGCATAAAGTCTTAGCTCATCATCATCACTGGTCTACAATCCTAGGATTGGTTTGACGCAGCTCTCCACTCAGTTCTCCTATCAGCTAATCTTTTCACACCTACGTATTTCTTCTCTTTCACATCTCTCTTTACTTGCTCCATATATTTTGTTGGAGGTCTTCCTTTTCCATTCTTGCCTTCCACTTGTCCTTCAACGATTGTCTTCATCAGGCCATCATGTCTCAAGATGCGGCCTATAAGGTTGTTCCGTCTTCTTATTAAGGTTTTCATGAGGCTTCTCTTCTCTCCTACCCTTCTTAGGACTTCCTCGTTACTAACTCGGTCGATCCATTTGATTTTCATCATTCTTCTGTAGCACCACATTTCAAAGGCCTCTATCCTTGCTTTCTCCGCTGCGGTCATTGTCCATGCCTCACTTCCGTGTAGGAGCATACTCCAGATGTATGGGATGAAAATTTAAAATAGTTAATAAGTTTATTACCCGATCTAAATTAATATCGTAGGCTAATATTTTGAAATTGCTTCGAACACATGCTTAAATGCCGCAATATTCTGAACTAAGCGATCCATCTCCATTGAGAGCTAGTGGTATTTTGATTCGCCCGACAAATTCGTTTCAAGCTGCCAATTATTTGGGCAGATTTTAGAGCTTTCCTTTACTTGTACAGGTTTGATAAATGCAGTCCGATATAAGCCATCAATATGGCACGCATTAGTTCGATAATAATCACAAAGATGAAACAGATAATAAAATCGACGTAGCGCACGTTAATGAAAGATTTTCCATCAAAAACATTATTCTGATTGAAAATGATACAATTAGAAATTCAATGTAAGTTTCCGCAAAAGAAATTCAAAAGAAGCGGATAAAAAATATTCCTGCAGTTGGTATAGAAGTTGGGCACTCTGATCACGAGGCAACTACCCTGGGAAAGCTTTGGAAGAAGCTGTTACTTTATAAATTATGGAGTAAAACGGCCGTAAGAGTGGGCAGCAGAGTATATGATTTTATTTTTTTAATTTACGTGCTAGAAGATGAATGTATGGCTATTTTCCACGAAAGTATTGTTTTCCAGCCATCTATCGAACACATGAATCAAATTGCGATTTGAGGTCAAAGATAACGACCCTTAGTACAGAAAAGTTTCTCGGGTTTTCCAAGGGTTAATGCTCTCCATGTATATCGACGTTTCGAGCAGCGACTTGCTGTTCATTATCTTCAGAAGATCCCCTTGGGAGAAACGTTTCTGCACCTGATAAGTTGGGAAAACCTTAATCCTGCAGAACGACCCTATCATCTCATTTATATTAATTTCATCTAATTCGCCGCAGATTTATGTATCCCCTCTTGTCTTCCATCCAGTCCTTCTCTCTCTATTTTCTGTGAGTCTTTATGATTCCTCGAAACCTTTCTCTTCACCCTATTTTGCCACTTCCATCGGCGGGATCTTCTGCGCGAATGGTCGCCATCATATATCACGCGAGTGGCGTTGGAGCCGACGACCTGGGAGGGAAACAATAGCTGGGAAAAACAGAAGAGAAACGCCTCCCCGTCGCGTGTATTTTATTTCTTTTTCTCTTTCGCTCACATTTTCCCATTCCTTCACCTTCATCCGGGTGGCGTGATTCTAACTTCGCCACCCGGTAGTGACCGTACCAATAGCGGCTGTTTCATCCATCTCTTCGTCTACCGTGTTCCGCTTGGCGTTTCTATCTTGAGATCCATCTTACGTTTTACTCATCATGATACCTTATATTTTTCTCAGTTTGATTTATTTATATTTAATCGTGCCCTTGTTACCTGGACCAATCATGAGCCATATTTTTGCTTCGTTATTTATTTTTTAAAGTTTTATTGATCATGCCCATGTAAGTTTTAGCCTCATAGGCGGATTGCCTTCATGACCTGTTGCCAAGTTTTGCCTTTGCCTGAATGCGAGAGTATGATTTGTTATAATGCGTAACATTTTTATGAGCGTATGGTGTGCGTATGGGAATTCTGTATCAACGTGGCTTGAAGGGTATTATATGTAGTCTAGGCTAGTTAAGATCTTTCCTACTATTGAAATGTCGTGTTTATGCTTACAATTGGGAATGAACTGCAATGTAGAATATACTTACATATATCTTAATTCTTATCAATAACGCCATGTGAACCTCAAGAATAAACCCGTAGACATTTTAGATAATCCAACATTTCCATTTATCGTCTACTTCACTGCTACAATAAGGAATGTCTCACATTGACTGCATGAATTCTTCCCCTCTCTAGAGTATACTAAAATTTGGTGTCCCGTAATTAAATAGGAGATCGTCATGGTCTGCAGCAACCCATTTCGCCAGCGTAGTGAGCCCTCCAAGCGTTATAAATATTGGGAGGAAATATTTTATTCTTTTCCTCAACCGGGAGTGGAGCTTCTTGCTTCACCTTATACTCTCACGGGCTATTGGCCTCGTGCACTTGCGCGTTGAAGTATAGTGCGGGGGAGTTGAGAGCAAAGAATCTATGTGCCACCCCACTGAGCGTCCAGCGGAGTGGAGAACGAAAAATGCATGTTCTGAGGGCTTGGGGTAGAAGGCTGGAGGATAGCTTGGAAAAATAGGGTGGTAGAGTGGTGCTCTGGGATGGATAATATTTTCGATGATGTGTGCCCTTCAACCCTCTCCGAGTAAAAAAAAAAAAAATAGGAGGAGGAACGCGAGCTGGGAGAAAACCTTGCTTCTGTGAAGAAGGCCCTGCAACGGTAGTAAAGCCGTGGCAAAAAGCGAACAGCGGATTGAATACGTTCACGGAGAGCTCTTTTCACCTCCCCCTAGCTTTATAAGGGTCACTGTGTGCTCGACCACTTCGTGCGAATCCATTGTTTTTGAGCAAAATATATCTTCCACCACGATTCTGTGGTAGCAGAAATGTTTCAAATGAGAATTGAACGTTTTGGCTCTCAACTACGTTGTTCCGAGGGACTTGAATTTAAGTAAGAAATTTAGCCTTACGCTTGAATGTGGTCAGGCGAAAGAAAGGGTGCGGAGGAAAATGAATATTTTTTTGTGGGTACTCGGAGCAAGATTGTTACTTGCTACGCCAAAGAGGTTTTATCCTATGTAAAGCTGAAAGCTATAGAAGAAATTGCAATTTATTTTCTGCCGCAGTGGTAAAAGTTATGCTCTTTTGATGCATTCCCGTGTGAATTGTTTTCGAATTTATTTATCTACTCATATTCTTTATCTTTCTGTGGATCATGACGCGTAAATTTATGTTTAAAAATATGATATTATATACGTATTTGTGATGGGGTGGTACTAAAGGAAAATAGCTATGACACATGTTTTTATTTTGTCCTCGAGAAAATCTCGTGACGAATAGTATATTCTGTGCCCATTAGCAGCGGATTTGATCCTGGAGAACGAAAAATAGTGTACAATTTTCCTTGTTGATAGCGAATAGGACGTCGTGTGTTCCAGTATTGTTAAGGATAACTCTATAATCGCTGTGGCCGGAAACCCTTTTATCTTCCTTTTGATCATAACTAAAGTTTCGCGGGGTTGGGGCTTAGCTGCGGCGATTGTTGGAGCAGGAATGCCATTCTTATGGAACAAATGGGCCCTTAGCTTTTTCTAGAGCATAAGCCTTGTGTGTTGGTGTTCCTGCCTTTGGAGGAAATATGTCTCGTATGAAAAAATAATACCTTAGTCTGCATGAAGACAATCGTTTCTTCTACACGTTCCACCAAGAGATCACGAAGAAAAATATAGAAAAGAGGCTTTTAGGGCAAAATTGGAGTTGTGGCGTTTGAAGAAAATTTATCCTTTCCTTGTGAAATAACTGGCGGGTGCCTTTGTAGGTACTTTTGAGCGACACCCCACCCTATATTTATTCAAGTATTTTGGGATTTGGAGATCGAAAAATGTAATTCGTCAAGTATAAAATTAAGATCAACGATGGATTTTTTTTCTAGATTACCAGAAGTGAAACTGATCGACGGTTGACTGCGTAAGTGTGACCGTTGCGTGTCACCCTAAAGTGCCACCTTAAAGTGTCACCTTCATGCGGCCATTACTAGATTTTAGGAAGAAAAATGAGAGGCTGCTATACGCGAATATTAGGAGTGCTATAATTTGAGTAAAATGAATTGAGAATTACGAGGAGGTATCTTGGTTTAGAGCTTTGCTCAGGGTGATGTACTCGAAATGATTGGGGGACAGAGGTTGGCGGCTATCGGTCTGTGGATAGTGGCTACACGATGGAGAACATAGCAGGAGGGCGAATGAAGGGAAAAAATCGTCGAAAGTTTCTTCATTTTAAAATTTTTATTTCCCAAGAAGGTTATTTATAGTAATAGAAAAATGTATTTCAAAATACAATATTTAAGATATAGATTTTTAATAGAAATAAAAATCTCGACTTAAAAAAATCGAAATTTGAACCGAAAGATCGGTTAATCGAAAAAAATCGACAGTTCTTTAAAAAATACAGTTTATATACAAAAACATTAAGTTTGACAATTAAACATGACGTAAGCAAAACGTGGCGTTTGGGTTTCAAATTTTGAATAAAATTTAATGAATTCACGGGGATGGCTGAACTACTGTAATAAGTGTCATATCGTTTTAAAATTGTCGCTTGTCAATATTTATTTTACTTAGATAAGTATTAATACGTAAAAAAGACGCATTTGTGATGTGGTATCCTCTGTTGGCTGACGGTGCGATCGGAGGTTTACTGTGCGTACAAAAACACGGAAAGTGGCTGGAGGACCGAGGCTAAGTTTCGGGTTCCCTGAATGGTCATGAAGTCAGAGGTTCCCCGAGTTCATGACGGCCACTGTCCCATCATTCTGAAAATTGAAATTTAAGATTACGTTCAAGTTACATTTCCGCACGAAATTAATTTACGGGGACTTCACAGAACCACCGCCACCAAGGGATGACCTCGTCGTTAATGTGGCGATGAGATCTGGATTTATGTGGCTGGTTCCGTTATGATTTCTTCATGAAGGGGAAGGGGGGATCATGGTGGGTAAATAAGGGTCCTGTAGAATGACCGCCCAGCATCCGTGATATTATCCGGGTAGGGAAAAATGAAAAAAAATAACAATAAAACTTTAGAGTACAGCGTGGAAATTACCGCGGCGGTGGTAGACCGTTGTTCCGTATTCCACGATTAGAGGGTTGAGCAATTTTTGGATGGGAGGTTAGGATATGAGGGTTATGACGAGGCGGGGAGGGTTACGGATAATTTTTTGGCGACGGAGGTAAATAAATCGACCGGCTCACTCTTTCTCTCGTTAATCTCATTTTTCCTACCTCACAGACCCTTCTCCCTACGAAAAAACCCTCCTACGCATCTGGACATGGCGGACGGCGGAGGTTTTTCGGTTATTTTTTTTAAACTCACCATTGCTTTTTGAAAAATTCCCCTCCATGAACCCGCACTTCTGTCGTCTCATTCTCTAGACAACACCCTTCCGCTGACTTTTATAAAAAAAATTATGATAATAATAATGATAATAATAATAATGATAAGAATAATAATTCGTCATTATTAGGCGAGATTGGGACTATAAAGTTCCATATAATCTCTAACACTCGGGTGTTATGCTATCCATGATAATTTTATTTATTAGAATCATGAATAAGTTTTACAGCAAGGTGCAGTGAGATTTCTTCATACGTCAGAAGAAAAAAATACACTCTTCCACGAAAAAGCGTACTTAATTATTTTACGATAGAAAAAAGGAATGAAAAAATGAAACGTTTTTGTATAGGGCGATCGCTATTTTCATATTGCGGATGTTACTATGTTATCAAAAAAATAATTCATGAGTATGAATTGAAGGCTGTCACGTCGGAGGAAAGATATTACTGACGCGTCTAAGGCTCGGTTTCTTAATGGTCCTATTTTTCAGCTGTTTACGTATTTGCATGCCATTGATGAAAGAAAAGATACAATATCTGTAGGATCAGACGTTGAATGGATTTTAAATAATCAGTGATATCTGAGTTCTTCATTTTGACCTGGGTTATGAGAGAAAGGAGACTAATTATTGAGGCTTATTTGGTGAATGGTTAAGAACTTATCGTCTTCGTGCAACGTGGAACCTATGGCTCTGCGTTATCGCAGCATTTTTTCATCATAAAAGATCTCTGGAATGGAATCCTCGATCACCTTTATTCGAGAAATAAAAGTAGATAATACCTTTGCTATTCTAAACCAAATGTATAACTCGACGTTGTGACTTGATATATATTTCTCGTATATTATCTATTTTGTTTATAATTATATTGTTTTTCTTTCTGCGTCTTCCCTTAATTCTACCCTTTTTATCTACCGGAAAGATAGTCTGCCATATTTCATCTATCACTTCCCGGAATAATACATTTCATGTATTGATTTTGCCTCTCCGTTGCTTGCTGCCTAAATTTAATGTATTTATTCATTATTTGCATGTGTAGTATGACAGTATCATCAAAGCTTTTTTTTTTAGCTCTTGTCGTTGGTGTAAAATCCAATGATACGTTTAATCGCCATCAGCTTGGCAGTTTTGGGAGGTTGGTGCGCGAAGCACAGGGCTCTGATTGTATCAAAAAATGGTAATGGACCAGCCTTTGGTAATAATAATGATAAACTAACGCCATATCGCCACTCACCCTCGTAGCCGTTGTCTTTTTAGCGATCCATGCTCCATCGCAGCTCCCCCGCTATGAATTCCATCCGAAACTTTTATATCTCCACGTCCTAACTCTCTCATCGCGTTAACATGTTCTCTCCGGGACTTCCCTCCACCCCACCGCAACGCTGGAAGAATTCCCCCTTTCCCTTTACCCTGCACCACCCTCCTGAACCACAACCCCCGGACATGCCTGGACCCACACGTATCTAGTATTTTGAAATATGATCTCGTCTATGGGAGTGGCCTTCCTCGGGTCGAATGAGTTATGGTTTTTTCCTTCCCTAACGCTGGGCCAGAAGATTTCTCGTGGCCTGCGTTTGTGCCTCGCGCTCTCGGCCATGTTTCGGCTTCGGAAGCCGAAGGTTCGTGTCCTTCAAAGATGGACCGGGGAGCAGGCGCTTTGCCAGGGGGGCGGGTTCAGGCCCCCTCCACCTTTAATGAGTCCCTTGTGACCCGCGATACGTACCCTGAGGAGACCACTAGCCTAGGTGAACCTCACCTCTGATAATCCATTTTTTATGCAGTTGCATTTTATAATTTTTGCCGCAAATCACTCAAGAAATATGTAGGTAATTATTATTGAAGTATTCTACCGATTAAGATAGATTTGAATGGAATATTTAAGAAGTAATCTGGGAGCATCCTTCAATTCACACTAAGGCCTACTCCCTTTCATCCTATCTAAAAAACCGATCCTCTTCCTTCCTCTCCCTCGTTTACCTAACAATCTATCCTCCAACGCTGTTTTAAATATCAGCATTCCCATGGGAACATCTTCCCATTATTCAGCTAGGATGTTTAGAAAATTCGCATTTAAAAACTTTGATTTGAGAAATGGGCGTCATTTCTTACTAGATAAATCAATTAGAATTGGTTGATCTAGTAAGAAATAACGTCCATTGTAAACTTTTCTATTAGCTACCGTATCATATGCAATAAAAAGCGGAGAAAAATGGTTATTTCAATGTTTTTTAAAAGTTTTTTTTCGTTTTCACCTCCTAAATATTTTCAACCAATCAATTTGACCTCTTTCATGACCCTGATAGCCTCAAAACGTCAGCTTTTGATTCAGAAGAAGATAATATTAGTAAAAGTCCTTTGAAAAGTGATAAGTTTAGATACGGGGATGGTTTCCCCAATTTAGGGGTTGCTTGTAAAAATGGAGGGTGATAGAAAAAAAACGGAGGTCATTTTCGAATTGAGTGACCCAAAATTATCCAGAAACACCCTAAATTGTGGCCGAGTATTTTTTGAACTTTTTTTTGCAGAACAGTGTTACCTATGTGGTCTAAGTATACTACATAATAAGATAGTGATTGGGAAACTGTTTAGCAAGATCGCCAAAAACACGATTTACCGGCCAAGGCGTATTCGAGCCATTGGACACAGGGCTCTGGGGTTACGGACCTCGTGCATGATGCGTAGAAGCGGCGCGGCGGAAGAGATGATGGTATGTTCCAACTCCTGGGCCCCTCAAGTTTACACTCCGTCGCTTCATCATAAATCATGGTCGTTGCACCGCGGACGTCCGAATATTCCTCTCCGGCTTTCAAGTATTGGAAGGGCTCTTATCTGTAAATGGTTTGAGGGAGGGGGAGAGCGTCTGGCCTTCCTCTCTCAATGGACTGCTTCAAGAGGGTCCACGTGCCTGAAGAGACCATATTAATCTCTACGAGAGACAAATATAAATCGGAATGCAATCGCGGCGATTCGTATAAATAGACCAAATTTGACAGTGGTGTTCGTCGATGATTTATTAAGGTCTTTGTATACGGAGAGCATGCGTCGATTGTTTGGGTATAATTGGCCCACTCTCTTCAGAGGAATAACTTGCGGCTAACCGGGCCAGTTTGTATGATGGAGCTTTGGTCGAAAATGTAGGTTAAAGCTTGACCGGAGGCATGATTTCATCTCGTAGTTCATTCAATTGGCTCGGACAAACAAACGGAAATTAACTCTTGCTCTTGGGTAGTTTGGTGCCCTGTG
Source organism: Ischnura elegans (assembly GCF_921293095.1). Classification (NCBI taxonomy): domain Eukaryota; kingdom Metazoa; phylum Arthropoda; class Insecta; order Odonata; family Coenagrionidae; genus Ischnura; species Ischnura elegans. The sequence goes on along the minus strand of NC_060254.1, from coordinate 31,870,293 downwards.
GCTAATGGCAAAAGGAAATTTCGATAGTGACAACAGATACTTAATGAAACTACTAAGAACTTTTTCCAATGACTTCTGACTGGCGTGATAAACTATGATACATTAATGGTAATGAAAGTAAATTTCGATGTACGATTCAGAATATCATCTAAAAGTATGTGCTTTAATTAATGAATGGGTACTGCCTGTATTTCATATTCACGCTTGGTTTACTAAAGGGAGTAATCCTCTTATGTTTTAAAATAGGCACTGATTCAAAGGAAAAACGGTGTGGTGTACTGAAGGCAGGGACTTTCATTTGTCTCATAATGAATCCCCCTATAAAGCTACAAATAATAAACAGCCAAAGAGAGATGATTTTGATGTATTAAATATGTATTGCAAGGGTATATTTATTTTTAGCGCAGGCGAAGAGGGCTTTCTACAAAAAGAAAAATCTTCTTACATCTGAAAATACGAGCATAGAAGTAAGGAAACAATTCATCAGATGCTACATATGGAGTATGTTTCTCTATGGAAGCGAAGCTTGGACGTTGACAGCAGCAGAGAAGTCAAGAGTGGAAGCATTCGAAATGTGGTGCTACCGAAAAATGATGAAGATAAAATGGATTGACCGTGTGAGTAACAAGGAAGTGCTGAGAAGAGTGGGAGAAAAGAGAAACCTCCTAAAAACCTTATGCAGAAGAAGGGACAACTTAGTTGGACACATTTTGAGGCACAATGGTCTGATGAAGACAATCGTTGAAGGACTAGTGGAAGGGAAAAAGGGCAAGGGACGGCCCCGAATGAGTTATATAGGACAGGTTATAAAGGATGTAAAAGAGAATAAATATGAAGCTATGAAGAGATTAGCGGATAGGAGAGAGAAATGGAGAGCTGCGTCAAACCAATCTTAGGATTGTTGACTAATGATGATGATGATATTTATTTTTACTCCTTTTTAATGGTGTTTATTGAAACACTGGCAATGGTGTATTAAGGGCTCGGTTTAACAGATAATCAGCTACAGAAAATATTGTTATTACTTCTAATGACCACCGTATTTACGATGTTGAATTTTTGTGATCCCTGTTGTCATTGGATAATTCATTTTCTTAATAAATTAAATAATTGAATTTAAAAATTCTCTTTCTCCAAATTTCCGATCGTAGAGATCATGACTACCTCCGATGGTAAGTGCATCGCTCTTTGCAACCATGCTGTGATTATGTAGCTTATGTCATGTTCCTAATTAAGGGGAAAGATTTTTGTAGAAAAAAAGATGTACCAATGGCTTCGCCTCTCTTTAGATCATTCGATGTTGCCGCGAGTAATATTTCTGGGAAATCAGCTTGAGTCCGAGGCCACACTAATTTTAAGATGCCCAAAAATTATATTGGGGCAATAAATCAAATTCGCATGAGCCTCTCCCGTTAATTCGTCTCTCCCAAAGGTTATCCCGCGCCGCCAATTCATTTTCCTCGCGTGCGATTTCATGCGATTTAAAAGTCGCCACCGTCTCGAGAGGAAAAAAATAAATGGTGAGACACAAGGTATCCGAAAAATAGAGAGGGAAATAAATACCTTAAGTTGAGAAACTGGATGGGAGATTTTTGATGTGTAGATCCATGAATAATGAAGAAGTCCGCGATGGGGAAGGTCAAGGTGCGGTTTTGGGGAATTACGTCGCCGGGCATTCGCGAAAGGGAAATTTCGGGGGGACCTTGGGTCTTAGAGTCGGGAAGACGGAGGGAATTATACAGCGGCAATTAACGAGGGGAGTGGAGGGGGGTTTTCTAAGTTCGTTGCGGGGATTGGAGGGAAGACAGAGAAGGGAAATTGGGCGGAGTGGGAATTGGGAGCTGATGACGGTTGCACGTGGGAGGGTGCGGGATTAGTTTTCGACTCTAATATGAAAACGAGGGGCCTTTGCCGCACAGGCGACTGCAATGGATGAAGTAGGTATATAATGATCTCGATTGTTAGCAAGCTTATGCATGGTAAGAACTGATTCTCGCTGGAAATAAACCTCTTTTATGATATTTAAATTTATAGTCAAGGTTTTTATAAGCCAAATATAATAAATCCTAATCCAAAATAGTGAATACTCTATTGGGACTGGTGTTGTCCCAATGCAAGCTACAGCAGTTATCTTTAATAAATTGAAAAGTAAAAAAATTGTAATTCTTCATGAATTTATTAAATTATGACCTTGATTTTGACGTATCCACCAGATTCTTCCAGATTATGACGTGCCATGATGAAATCTAGGTTGTACTTTAATTTAAATTTATGTGGAATAACAGTTTTTTACTTTTCATCATGCTTAGTCGACCCCATGAAGTCTCGCCCGAGACAACGAATTACATCCATAATAAATTATATTGTTGTAAAATTGATAAATTTTTCCCTGCTCTTCAAGTCTTAGTGTTAAAGGTTTAAATAGCTTTTTGATGTGTAATTTTCTCAGGTTTTGGTGTATGATAATTTAAAATTAGTGGCATTTACTCAGGAAATGAGTGAGAACCAATTTTGCTCTTGAAGAACATTCGCGGAAACAAGATTTCCCTGTGATTATGGTCTGGGCAAAAATTTACTGTATGATTTGACATTTTGGACCTAGGCCGTGTGGTATCGCCGTGACTGGTACTAACTCATTAGCTACCCCTTATCAGTCCGCTACTTTGAGACATTTTTAATAATGGCAAATGATATATCAAGGATAGATATTATGATATCCTGTAGATATTGAGAGGCATGAAGCTGCGTTCCTGTTGACTGGAATGGTTTATTTTTTCTCATATACTCCCTTTGCAGTCATTACCTCTTTTAGTTAATCGATGAACCTTTTTGCATTAATGCTAATGAAGAAACGATGGATATTAAAAAGATTAGTGCCAGGTACCCCACCATCTGAAAACATTGTATCACCTTTACTTAAACTAACACTTTAGCTACCTTTTACTAGCAACTTTGAGCAATCTTTAATTATGCCAAATGATTTTATCTAGGATAGATGATTTATTTAGGAGCTACTAGATAGTTTTAATGAACCTGAGAAACCCTGAAGCAGAGTCTTGTGATTGGGTTTATCAACTGTTGGTAATGCACTTGAAAGATAAGGAATAGTGGTAGTGAAGTACTCCATATTTATGGTATTCGTGAAAGTGGAAAGGAATATTTTGCAGGCGGTGCGGTAAAGTTTAAAATTTATTGTTGACAATCTTATGAAGCGAAGAAGTTCGTGGCAGGCGAGGATTGAAAGTGAGTTATCTTCAAGGCTTAAAAGATGATTGAGTATCCCCCCAATCACCGCCACCGCATTCTAATTTCGCTTGTAAAATTCGAAAAATAACGGCCATCTCGCCTCCGAATTAGCACTTAAATGAATATTTTCCTCACCGCCGGTCTTCTGCTCGTACCATTAACGCGATTTCGAAATTGGTGTTCTGGAGAGGCAGTATAAAAAGAGCTCGAAGGAATATGACTCGTAAGAGAAGGGAGAAGGGATTTGAACGAGATCGAGGCCGGATTATGCCTGGCTTTATATAAAGGATGCCACGAGTAGTCCGTCGATGAAGGTGGGTTGCCTGCTCGTGAGTGTGAGAAGCGCCCGTGAATATTTCCTTTCCACCGAAAGAATTGAATTTCAATGAAGGCGATTATCCACTCCTTGAGTCTCCTTCTTCTTCTCGCATAAAAGAAAAGACGAACAGATTTCTCACCGGCCGCTAGGTCAACGAACTAAACGTGTGCATCTGTGTAATGGATTCGCTAATAAGGCCCCGAGGGTTATATGCCCAGGGTGCGGCTTACAAACTGGGCTCCTCTCTCCGAAGTGGAAGCGCGATGCGAGGCTAAAGGGCTTCGAATTATGAAAATGACTTTTTTTTAACTAAGGCTAGCTTTTTATGCTCCTTTTTCTCTTTCAACTCCGAACAAAAGTTTGTTTTCGACGGACCTGCTTAAGGGTCATCTACATAATGTAATCTGTATGATACCCCCCAGTAGTGAAAATTATGTTGAAGTAATCCGACCAGTTTAATGCCTTTTACGTTCACGCTCTCGATTCTCATTAACATGAGTGTGCTCCACAATGCAAATAATATGGGATTTTCGAGTTAAACTTCCTTTATGGTCGGCATTCAGTGGGCGCGAACAATGAAAGCAATTTCCCCATGCTCTGTTTATTAACCTGGTATTTTTATGTGTTGCGGGAACTAGCCTATTATCGAAGGTCAATGGCAAACTTTTGCGTTTAATTTTACTGGAATATCGAAAGCTGAGAGCCAGATTTTTCATCATAGAAGATAATTTTTACATTCGGAGAAAAAATGACGCCTTAAGGGCTCGTTATTCATCTGATACGGCCTTCGACGGATTGTTTCGATATTTCACGATTATCGCAGCAGCTGAGAGGGTTATGGTCGTTAGGACATGGAAAGAGAATGTCTCGATGTCGCCAAGTTTTTTTTTTAATTTTTATTTTGGACATGTCCGCCAGTTTTGGCAGTAATTCTTCATTATTTCGTCCTGTAAGTTATCTAGGTTCTCCACACGCAAATTATAGGATTCCAATACTACCTCAAGAGTGAGGCAGAAAAGGTTGCGCGAAATCGCTGCCATCTTTATTGACGCTAAGAATCCTGACAGAACCCGAAAATTTCCACTGAAAACAGTAAACATATGTCCAATAATTACCGCCAGAGGGTAGGGAATTAATGATAAAGCGTGGGAATAATTTTAATGAGGCAAAAGTCGTTATGTATATTGTGAAGAAAAATTGTATTTGAGAGAATAATAGTACATAGAGGAATGGATTTAACTAGCACATTCGAAAAGTGAAATTGGTTGTTTTAATGTTTAAAGTTATTAGCGCTTCTTTACTTCAAGTTAATTTTAGTAACGTTAAAAGAAATTTAATCTTCTGGCTAAGTAAATCTAAGCAAATCTGGGTCAGTATTTGCAGTGAAAAATCAATATCAAGAGAGGCGTAACTCAGTATCCAAGTTCAGAATTTTGTTTTCTCATGGGTTATCTCTGTTGAATTAAGACGGATCAAATTTAAGTATTCCTAAGTTTAAAAGTAAATCTAGATAGTACACTATCTTAGTGTTGTAAGTGATGCATATTTTTTTAATTTACGCGAGTTGTATATTCTCTGACAGGGAACCAAATAGGTGATGTAATTAAGCTCCGTATAATAACTTCTCTTCATTTTTAAAACCAGGCAACTAATTTTCCATTCATTTCCTTTTGATGCAATCAAATGGATAACGTTTTAATCGTTAATTTCATTACATATTATGGTTAGGTATACGTACAGCATTTATTGGTGGTAGATGAGGACCATCGACCGCTTATGTCATCCTCTTAAGTGCTTCTCTCGACCCACCTATTCAAGTCGCAGTTCCTCATCGTGTGACCAGTCTCTCCCGCTGTTCAAATACCTCTCGCACGTTAGCTCCACCTGTTCCGTTCCGGGGGATCGCATTGAGGTACTGGCTTTCCATACTGTGGTTCCGGGTTCACATCATGGCTGGGGAAAAGATTTTTCTAAGGCTACTCGACCGAGTTAGGTGTTGCATGAAGGACATCTCAATTACAACGCTCTCTTTCCGTGGGATGGGGCATTAAGCCGTGGACCTGTTCATTCCTAGGGTAAATAAAGAGGTCAGTGGTTTCCTGCTACCTTTTCTACCCCGATCTAGAAATAGTACTAATAGGAATCCTACAATTTTCATGAGGAGAGTCTAACTGGATGATGCTATGTAGTTTATAATATATAGCATAAATTCCTTTAGAAATTAGCATAACATTTTTTTCAGTAAAGCAAGTAAACTCCACTCCTCATAGCACAATTTTTCTCCTGCATACAAATTTTCCTCACAATACAGGGTATTCATAAAAGAAAGGTGCGATTTCAGTAATTCTTAGGAAGATTGTAGGGATAGAGAGATAGAGATTTTTCTGAGGCTGCCCGATCCTTGCTTGAGTGCCTTGAGTAGGGCACTTCAAGCCATCTGTTAGAAGTTGGCAGTTGATAATGCCGGGTTTCTCTCCAGCCTTCCTTCCCTACCCTTCACTCATAGCGCAATGACTCAAGCTGTCTCCCCGAAATATTATACCGTACCACCTATAGCGTTTGATATTTAATTACTGATGTTGATTTTGTTAGGGAGGTCTTGATAGGGGAGAGGGAGGTTTGTTGAGGAAAGAAAAAAGGGAAAATTGCTTGAAGTTGTGAGGGAAAAAGAAACTGTAGGTTTTAGAAAATTAAGAAGATGCAGAACAAAACAAATGCCTGGCGTTACACACCTTTCCAGGTTTTAAACGTTAAATTCAGAAAAAAATACGATTACGCACACACAACGTTCCTTATGAGTAAATGATGACTACCGAGCAATAGCGTTTGGCATTTAAATACTGCTATTTACTGTTGTCAGGGAATCGTTAAAAAAATGATAGGGGTATGTTGAGAAGAGAAGCAAGGGATACGGTTGATTGAAGGAGGGGGACGAAAAAAACCTGTAATTAGGAGAAAATAGAGAGGTCTTTTTGGAAAAAAACAATCGTCTGACATTGCACGACCACTCTCTCGACCCGTCAGTTCGAGTTCCGGTCACGCATCGTCTGACCGTCCTCTCCTGTTGTTCGGATACCTCTCGCTCGTCAGATCAACCAACCGTCCGTTCCGCCAACCAGCTTCCTTGGCCGCGGATGAGACCGCACTGCCACCGTGCCGTGGGGGCGCTAAACCCATCGCGGAATGAGGCAGCTGCGCCGCGAATCCAATTAAACCCTCTCGATCCCCTCTCTGCAGTGGTTCTGGGAATAAATAACTCTTCGGTGCGTCCTTTAAAATCGGGAACTACTGAGAGAAATTAAGAGAAAAAAACACTATGCAACAATTAATTTCATACCTATCTCACTCGGACTGTAACCGAGAATTAAAAAAATAATAGGAAAGTCTCATAAATATTGGTTTTGGTTGCAGTGCAGTAGATTTAGAACCCATTCCAACTCGTAGGGAAGATATTTAAGCGACCAAATCAAATAATTTTGTTCCTATTGAGGTATTTCATCCCAGCAAACACATTGTACCAATGTTAAAATAGGGAGTCACTCGTTATGAACACTTCTCATATCGTACTAAGCATTTATTTGCATTAACTATCTATTATCTTTTGCTTCACACTCTTAGCTCTTCAGTGACGCTGCGAATAAATGAATCTTTGGTGTACTTCCTTCGAATGACATTCTTTAAATAATCATGGAAATATGGTGTTAATAATGACCTACTTTAGTATTCGGAGGAAATGGTTTCAAGGTTCTTCTTGTTGAATTATGATGTCACAGAAAATAAATGTTTTCTCGAATTATTTGAATTTTTTGCAATGACGACCTTAGCTTTGATACTTAATATTATCCTCATGTATCAAATTAGGCTTTAATACTCCCATGATCGACGTGAAGAGGGCACGTAGTGCAATCACTAGGGTTGTTAAAATAAAGCCGTCATGAAAGGATATCGTCAGCATTTTTTTTTCACATTCGTAGCCATCTAAGGAATTTTTTCTGAGAAGTTATTTTTGTCATAAATTAGGGAATATAAAATTATCTTTCCGTTAACGGAACTATGTTGTTGGCTGAGGCAGTAAAATTTTTCCTCAGCTAATTCATTCGAGAATTTATATCACATGGCTCATTTAATAGATAGTATGCGCTGCAGCGCGCTGTTCCTCTACCCTGATAGCGGATAGCGGATAGTGATGATAGGCACTTTATTCTCTTAGTCTTACAATTAGTCTTTCAAGAAATTTATGACATGTCCGAAAAATAACGTTCTTTTTGGTGTTTTTTCGTTTTAATCTGCATTTATATTTTGATAGATTATGAGGATGCAATTAGCTTATATTTGGTGATTCGAAAAAATCTTCATTTGAACTTATCTTTAATTTCATTGTGCATTTAACATTTGCATATATTTAAATTGAAAAATAACTTTCAAACCATCAGTGTGGAGTTCATAGGCCACGCAAGGTGGGTTCAGGGTAGCCAACTCTGTGCACAAAAAATATGAACCATCTGGAATGCAAATTCTGCATAGAAAATCATTTCAATAACCTATATATAACCTCTAATAACAGCCAATTACTGTACCGATTCTATTTTTGAATTAATTACTTTTCTGTTATACCTTATTAGCTCTCTGTTGCACTTTTTCTCTTCTATACATTTTCTATTGTGATTCATTCTGAACTCCGGTAGCACCATTTCTTTTGCCCACGAGTATTACAACGTTCTTCAATCGGTTGCAACATGTGTTGTCAATTACTGCGTATTCAAATAGATTTATCCAAAATCGCCACTGGCATCGCTGATATCAGAACGATACGAATTTCACTGCAAACAAGCTATACAATAAACAAGCTACAAACAATCAATGTCCGCACATTGCCGCGCCGTGTGCATTTTTGAAAACCGATAAGAAAGTGACCAAAAGGGCAGTTTAAATTTAATTTATTTTATTATATTCTTCAGAAAAGATAAAAATAAATTGAGTAGAGTAATATTATATACTTAAATACAAAGGCGATTTTATGTGTCAAAAAAGTAACTGTGCATGACACCTTCACAAATTACGGCATTGTGAATTCATGAAAACAGACAAAAAAGAGAGCTTGTATTGGTGAAATCTTCTAGGGTTTTCCGCAGGGACAGTTTTTGTAGCCGGGTGGAAAATTTCATCGTAAATATTTCACCAGTATCATACAGCTTACAATACCAGCTTATAAATCGGAACTAAAAATTCTAATACATTTAAACTTAGGTTTTACTCCAATTTTAAAATCCAACTCAATGCGATTAAATGGCGCTTCCTCCATGCATTCCTCTTGCCGTTACCTCCACGCAATTTCTTCCATGGCATCACTTTTCCTTCACACGTTCTCTCTGTCGCCATAACCTTCCCATCCACCTCAGCCGAAACCTTCCATTTCTTCCTTATAATCTCCCAAAACTACCGCCGCCTGTCCTCCTGGGAGTGAGGCGCACCCGTCCTTGGGAAATCATTCATCTTCCCGCTCGCTAGAGCCTTCTTCCTCGCACCGAATCCTTTTAAACACTTCACGCACGCGTCTTAACCGCCTCTCGCGTAAACCACGCCCAATTCCTTTCTCCCCGAGTCCTCACTTTTGCCGCTTCTATCACCTGCGGTGGCTTTAATTAAATTTCCTTCTCTCGCTTTATCTTCATTCTTCTCGCCTAGCTTTCTATCGCTTTATGGCGTTGGGATTGTTCCGCCTTCAAGACATGGAAGGTGTGATTCTCCTCCTCCTTCCCTCCGAACTCCGAAGTCATCAAGTGGTATCTCTCCCACCCCTTTAGAGCTCATGTCTCGATTACTTCTCGAGCGAATGCGTAAGGAAAACACCCCCTCATTCGGTTCATGCTTGAAATCTCCTCTGTTTATTTTTCTTCCAATAAATTAAAAAGATAATTTGCTGGAGATTTAATACTTATCAATTTTTAGGATAATGAAAAAATCGAACATAACAATGAAATCTGTTTGTTGATAGGTGATGGAAATGTGAAAACCTTTACTTCCGGATAGGTTCCCAATCCCATTTGCATTTTCAGGACGTATGAAAACTTTCATCAGATATTAAGAAAGTGTATCCTGAAAATCAGTGCCAATTTCAAGGGCAAAAGTTTCTCCTCGCATTTTAATTCTCCGCGTCGTCATTTATTACCTACCTATATTAATTTTGACTTTTATTATACTGAGGATAACTCAAAACATGATTGGAAATTCAAGTATAAATTGATGAAAGTGATTGTGCTTAGCAATGAAAATATTCGGTTACTCCCTTAATTTGTGGTCACAAATATTATATTAACTCGAAGAAATTGTGATCCTGCTCTTGCGAATCTCCTTTCCTAGTAAGTGTGCAACTCACTCTTTGAAAATATATCTTAAACACATCTCAAGCGTGAAATATTTTTTCAACGATTTGTTCATACCTCACTCCCTACTTCCTACTGCAAACTATAGGATAGTTGAGAATAGTAAGGATAAAACCTACTCCATACTAAGCCACAGGCATGCTTTCCTCTCAAATTCAGTGCAAGGAGATTTCCCAAGTTTTCGCCAACGCCATCTCAAGTTTCGTATATTTATGTTTAAAGTGTTCGAAGACTTCGCACGAGATTTGAACAGAGGACCGTCATTCGATTCGATCAGTATCCCCAATATCTACCCACTAGGTCCCCACGTTTCCCATTTCCTCAATTTGAATACTCCACGGCTTGATTCACTCGTAGTTATTGTCATCTCCAAGACTCGATTTTTCTCTTATTTTTCGTCGTAGTGTTGGGGTAATATTTTCATTATTTATATAAGTTGACATGAGGAATTGTGAGCCTTTCGCAGCGCAGGATTGCAGTTCTCTTCGTGGTATTCGGGTTAGCTGCGTCGAATTTGCTATCAAAGTGACGTTTTGTGGTCTATGCTGGCCATATTTTCATATCAGATTCATCTCAGACCTGATCTGAAGATGTAGCTGGCATAGGCCACGAAACGTCATCTTGAAAACAACTTCGACACAGCTAACCCGAATACCATGGAGAAGATTGAGAAGAGGAGTTTATCTTCACAATACTACCGTCAAGAAATGAAAATTGTGATGTTTCTATGATCATAGAGGCGATAAAATTCTCGATGTCTGGGTGCACTTAGTAATTTTCCTCCTGTAATGCAGCTTAACTTACCTTTTACTTCAGTTTACCTGGTGCAATGCCATTTTTTAGGCAATTTAAGATTGTCATTCCGAACTACTGACTAGAGTAGCGAGAGTTACGAGCACTCAATCCGCGTGTCAGTGGGTTGACGTTCGAGGAGGCAGATTGAGGAAATTGGGTGGGTCACGCACGCTTCCTTGCGGTTATTAATGGTCCACCCTATGAGGGTTTTGGTCCCGTGCTGCGAAGTCGACTGTGGTCCTTTTTTGGTAGATTACTATTGTGAAGAACATGACATTGGGAGAGAGGGCGTGAGGTCAAGAAGGAATGAAGGGCATAGACGTTGACAGGGGCGATGAAGAGAAAGTAAGGGCTGATTTTGTCATTCTGGAGGTGACAGAGAGCATAGATCATTAGCGCTATTGAATGAGTTGATATATCGGAATCCAATAAGGTATTAGTGTCGTAGAAAATCACCTCCGATAAACAAATAATAAGGTCCGCATTGAGGATTGAAGAAGTTTGTCTCTTTAATTAGGTATCTCAACTTCTGTAACATTTGTTCCAACCCATAAAAACAGGGGATGGCAGCCTACGGCTCGCGAGCCAGATGCGGTTCTTTAGATTTCAAATTGCGGCCTTCCAGTTCTATGCGCAAAAAAGTATTTTTTAAATTTTAGTTTTCAAAACTCAAAAAAACATTGCAAACAGGATAAAAACCATTAATATAGGAAGGAGAGAGGATAAAACGTCTATACAATAAATAAACTGTCTGTAGTCAAATTAAAGCGTAAGGCTCTTCTGTCTCAAGAGGATGCTGACCCCTGGACTAGAAAACTAATTTTCATGCCGATGATATGAGTCGGAATCCTAGCAATGACTGACATATTTCAGGAGTGAATAATGGACCGATACATAATAAACCCATGAACGTTTACAAGAAAAAAAGGGTTCATTCCTTCCGATCAGTGTGTGGATGAGCAATTGTAATAATCAAGTATTTAATTTTGGAATACCTTGTTTATTTCTTGATATAATAAGGGATTTAGAGCTATTAATCTGCTGATGATACAGATTTTCCATCGTAAGCCCGGCTGTGTAGAATAAAACTAAGTAGTCACTGTAAAAGTTTGTTAGTTTGAAAATTTCGACTCTTTGCGACTTGATCAATATGGATAAACTGGCTGATAGAATTTTATGTATCCAGTGACGAATTATTGCTTTTTTGTGGTGACAGGTCTTCGTTAGTAGTATGGTTATTTTTTATCATTGGTGGCCATTTCGAAATGGATTGATTGTGGCTTTATGGCGCTCACCAAGGCAATGACATATGAGATGTATTGAATTTGAAAGGCCTCGGAGAGTATTGATGGGGAGAAATATATTAAACACAAATTCGGGTAGCCATGTCCGCAAACACATCTATACCTTCCTGAGACGTGGTCAGCCATAACTATAAAATGTTCCATTGTGTGAAACGTCCGAAGTTCATTCATTACGTTGGACTAAAACAAAAACACTTTTCCTGATCATAAAATTGTTCTATGTGAATGCTATCCGTCATTTCATAGATTACTGGTGAAAAATGACTTCTTTAGTGTGAAATTGATCTACAGTCGAAATATAAATTAAGTACTCTGTGTCATTCATTAGGATAGGTATGTTTTTACATGTCGGCAATTCCTCTTGTGTGGTGTTTCCGAATACATATAAGGTGCATCATATAATTCTTTTGCCCCCTAGTTTATTTAGTAGTCATTGCGAATACGAGACTTTGCGAGATCATTTTAGACAACTGGAAAGTACTAAATATTGCGGTCTCTTCATTTTATAATTCTTCAGGATTTTGTGATGTTTTTCGTAATGCGTTTTACAATTCATGTTATTTTTTACTGTATCAGTTGATACATAGGATATTTTATGTAATTTTTCATCAAGTTTTGAAATTACTAATGAGAACATATATACTAATAAAATTATTCTTTTCTTTGCAGGTAAGCTTCCCTGTTGTCTAATATTGAAAACCAGCCAAATTGCCGGTAAGTAGTAGTAATTGGTATGTATCCGCTACTATTACAGAGGCTGAAATACTTACATATCTTGTTGTAAGAAGTAGTTTTTTTATAACCGAATTGATGGTGTTCACTGTTATTTCTGGGGTAAATATCCTTTTATGAGACTGGATTTTCCCTGGCTGAGTGAGGTTACTGCACATTTTGTATGTGAATGTAGGTATCTTCAAAGTAAAATTTGGTATGATATGCATACTAAAGCAATTGATTATATATTGTGAGATATTATTCAATTTCTTGTAGTACGCTTTTACGAAACAAATAGAAAATGCAATCAGTAGTAATGGTTATGTGTAAGGGAAAATGAAGAGTCAGAATAATGCCCAAAGGTCCACTATGTCATCGATTCAGCACCAGTTTGAATCAATTGTGTTGAAAGAGTGAAAATAGCCTTAACGTTCCTAGGCACGATCGTACCCATTCACTAGTCTTGGCATTTCCCGGGCATAGCTATAAACATTTATTTTTATCGTCGGCGACCCTTTTTCGAAGGTTAAGGAAATATATATATGACGTTCCATTGATTTTTTGTACCTGATCATGCGGGAGGAAAAGGAGAACCATTTCGTGAGAAATTGGAAGCGATTTTTCCGCAGAACATTCGTGCAAATGGAACGGGCGTCCGGAATGGCGGCATCATCCCAGTTGAAGTGTCTGGATAGAGCGGAGGGAATAATGGAAAAGGGGTCGCTGCGTTGAAGGAGTGAATAGCCGTGGGAAAAGGAGGAGCAATTGGAATGCATTGGGAAGATGTATGCACATTCGAGGGGATGATGGCGCAGCAGGATAAGAATGTAAGGTGATTAGGTATGAGATATGCGGGGGGGCGAAATGGTATGGAAAAGGACCGAATGGAAGATGGTACCCACTGAGCTTTTTGAGTCGTTTTCCTCGGGGTAGCCACTCACCCCGTTAGTTCGGGGAAAAATAAAACCGCGATTCGAACGCTAGCGGGAAAAACTCGACTTATTGGAAAAAAATATAATTTTTAAGTACAGGCAGCAGCCCAAACTTGGGATAGGGATACAACTTGGGAAAAAAGGGACTTCTTACTTTTTCAGGTTGGCTACCGTAATGTAAACAGTGTGAGTGCTCAGAGTGGTGTCAATTGTTGCATAACCATAATACATTCAAAGAATAGTGTTGATGCATTAGATTTTTTCTTCTGTTCATGTATTTTTGCTGGTAAGTTTTGTTACTATTAAATGTATGTATAAACCTACTTTAGCGTCCCAAGTTAGAGTATTTTACATTTTAACAAGGTAAAGGCATTAGAAAACAAAGGCGTCTCAAGTAAGATAGAGGTATCCGTAACTTGGACAACACAGAAAAAAAAACAAAATAAAAATAAATGAGAATGGCGAGTCATAAATTCCTTATTTTCAAAGGTCAAGAGTTCTTCAGAGTTTTGCTAAACATTTAAAGTTTGTGATTATTTCCTACAGTATCTTTATTTATGTAAGAACATAAAATCTCTCCCAAGTATGGGCTGTATCATTCTTAAAGTATGCCTCCTAAAGCACTTGAAAAATCATGGACAGCTTCCAATTTCGAATGATGTTTTTCTCAATTTTATTATCGGAATAGAATATTTTAAAGAGGAATTTGTATAGTGGTTTTCAAGTCAAGCGAGATATCCTCTCAAAATCCCAACTTGAAATCTTGGATTATATGTGCTATCTTCTATGCATCCTGGTGGGAATCTTGAAATCTTTCTAAATGCATAACACAGTACTGAGCACCCTGAAATTAAAGTGCCTGCAATATGACGCTTTGGAATCATGTTTCCTATTTTAAAATTTTAAAATACATAATTGTGATGTTGTTGTTGAATGTTCCTCATGGATCCTATCCATTGCAATAGTTTGTTCGGTTAAATGAGAAGAACATTCAACACTTGCATTTAAAATTGACTTTGTAAATTTCCCCATATTTTGTAGGATAGAATTAATTTGAAAACTTATAAAATATGCGGGAAAAATTCTAATGTACTCGGGAAAACAGATGAAAACACAGAAATTTCATTTTTGTAACGGTGTGGCCACCCTATTTTTTGCTTCTCAGGTAAGACTTTTCTTCTGCCCTCAGAAAAGAGTAGGAAAAGAACAAGGTCGGAAAACGTTCCAGGAAAGTCCATTTCGCCTGGATGTCCATGGTGCGTCCGCCGCGCGCATAAATGCCTCTGGAAGCACGTGTTCCCTTATTTCAACGGCGACTACATCGGAGTGGTTTTCGGGGTGAAGATGATAAACGCGACGGAATACGAAAAGCGGTTGTCCGAACCGCAGATGCAATCAGTCAGCGAAGCGAGGATGTCAGTGGGGCGTTAGACTACACGATGTTAACTGTCGGAGCTTCCTCGTGCGCGACGCAGAGAAGGAATCCCAAAAGCGCGAGTTAAAGTGCCAGATATGGCTCTGGAAGGGGCGGAGTAAAGAATGAAGGAGAGGAAAAAATATGGCTAATGAGGTTTTGGAATCGGGCTTCTCCACAAAAATTGCCATCGTAATGATGATGGTGATAAATTGCCCAGGAGCCGAAACCTGACTCGACATGTTGGACGCCAAAAAAAACATGCTCTCCGTGGACTGTAAAAAAGGGCATTACTCTTTAGCACGTTTCAGTGGATCTCTGTAATTAATATCTCATGATAATTGTTCTCTCATTATCACTCCCTCTATCCGAAGAATTTGTCACCCAGCTTTCCACCGCCTTTCTGGTTGTTGACGTGATCATAGTAGAGATGTCTGAGTAGTGCCATGAAAATCTCTATCGATTTTCAGGAAATTAAGGCTACCATTTCGATCGTAATAGAAAATTCCTAATTCTTAGATTGGTTATTATATAATTACATTTTTCCAATGCAATGAACAGTCGTGCTATTCCACGAAATGAAATAGTTAGGTAGATTTTATGTAATATTTTGTCATTTTTATGCTTCGGCTGTTGACGTGATCATTGTAGAGATGTCTCCGTAGAGCGTTGAAAATATTTCTATCAATTTTTAGGAAATAAAGGCTACCGTTCCTTCGTACTGAAAACTTTCTATTACTTTGGTTGCTTGTTATATAATGTATTTATCGTGGTCCAATGACAAACCGTGCCGTCCCACGAAGTGAAATGGTTGGGTAGATTTTATTTTTGAAATATTTTGTTAATGAGTTGTTTCATTTTCACGAAATCAATTTTATGTTTATTTGGAAATATGCTGAAACAGCTCGATTTCTACTAAACTGTAATGATAACGTCTTCTAGAGATTCAAAGCGGGACAATATAAATATGTTTTGATTGCCCGATTTACGCGATAGTTTTACTAAATAATCCTCAATTCAATTTACGTAGTAGCTTTACCTGAAGAACCTATCTTAATTGGTGAAAAGAAATCAAATTTTTCATCGAGGAAATGTTTCTATTTTATTTCCGACCATATATTTCAATTTTTGCCGTATCTGTCGGGTTTACAAGAGCGTATCGCATATATTGGCTAAAATTATGCTAACAGTTTGCTTAAACTACACATATATTTCTGTAGGTTGATAATATATGCTTACTACACTCAGTATAATACTACTTGAGGAGAAATATTCATTTGATAACAATTAACAATCGAAGAACTAGAAAGTTTATATTACGATAAAAAGATCCTGAAAAAAATATCGTCGACGAATGCCCGATAGAATGAATGATATATTGATCTTGAGAAGAGGGAATTCAGCTTAGCGATGGATCGTTGTGATTAATTTCGTTTTCACGAAATCAATTTTATGTTTATTTGGAAATTTCATTAAACAGATCGATTTGAACTGAACTGTAATAATAACATCTTATAGAGATTCAAAGCGGAACAATATAAATATGTTTTAATAGCCCGACTTACGAGATATTTTTCATTTAATTGGAAAAATGTGATTATAGAAATAAACAATCGAAAAACCACAAAGTTTATATTACGATAAAAAGATCGTGAAATTTTTTTTATCGACGAATGCCCGATAGAATGAATGATATATCGATCTTGAGTAAAGGGAATTCAGCATAGCGATGGATCGTTGTGATTAATTTCACCTCTTCCATCTCAATTGATTTATGAGGATTTAATAGGCGATCCAAATGTTGGCACACGCGGCGCATGGCGTCCCCAAAAGGAAGGAACGCACGCGGCCCGCAAACGACCTCCGTCCTCGTGGCCTGGTGACAGTTGACATGCAACCGCGCGCCCAAGTTGCGTCGTCCTATTAACGGATGAATAATAAATGTATCGAGAGGAACAGAAATTGAGTCGCCCGGCAGCAGTATTCAACGTGGAGGATTCCATTCCCATTGCTACCATAACCTCTCAACTTCCTCTGTCCACCTTCCGCTCTTTCACTTTGACTTTCACCCATTCAAGTTTATTTAGCAATTTTTCTGTTCGATATATTTTCCATTTCACGGTGAGTACGAAAGGTGTTACACTCTAGACATCTCGATGAAAGTCACAATCTCAAGAGGCATAAGTTTTCTGTGGGTTTTCCTCCTTCTCTGTCATTTTATATACAGGGTGAGTATAAATTCTTGTCCTGAATATAGAAATCTATTACGGAATAAACTTTTGGAATTATAATTTAAATTTGCTGCTGTTACATAGGCCAGTGTTATTAATTTTTTTATACCACTTACGTTAACATCCTTCATTGTGTTCTTCCTTGTTAGCTTGGAGAATGTCGAAGCGGTGTTCCAGTTTCCGCCAGATGTTTTGTAACATGTGTTCTATCACAGTACCCTCAGCAGCTTGAATCCTAGCTTTCATTTCTTCGACGTCAGAAGCTGGTGTTATGAAGAGTCTGCCCTTGATGTAGGCCCAGAAAAAAATTACAATGTCAAACGTTTATTTTGTAGTAAATTTTAATAATCAGGGCAAGACTCTAAGCTCACCCTGTATTTCAATTACTTACTTATGAGGCCCTTCATAGCGAAAATGTGTCACTAGAAATTCAAATAGCAGTCAGGGTTATGCACGATTAATTTACTCTGATGTGTGGTTTAAGATAAAGGAATTGCTAAATACGATCTTCAAAAAGCTACACTAAAGCTGGATTAAAACGTTTACCACGGATTATCATTAGCTCAGAAAATTACGTCTTATTTTTGCATTTTAACTTGGTTTACCATAGAAACATAAAGTATAAAACATGAATTACGATATAAATCAATGAAATCGAAAACAAAAATGACAAACGAAATTAAATTAATAAAGTTAAGTAAAATAAATAAAAATGGAGTAGGACAGGGCACGACTTGACTATGGTATTAATTGTCTCATTGCTATCTAATCAGGAGATTATAATTATTGCGTGGATGAGTAAATGGATAGAATTTCATTCGGAATGATAAGGGGCAAGGGTGCGGTGGGCGTGGGAGTGAACGCAAGATGATGCGAGGGAGTATGAGGGGGAAGTTTTTTTTTTTTTTTTTTTGGGAGGACGGTTTGATATGGAAGGAAAAGAGGGCAGAGTGGGTCGGGACGTGTAATGCAGTATTAATGGGCGGGAGAGAGCATACCTATCTTGTCTGAATCCTGTTCGGGGAAGCTCCTGCAAAACGTTGAGGGGGGTGGGAAATGCGGCGTGCGACGGTGGCGCGCTGCCTTCACATTATCCCCTGGCCTCCGAATTAGGGAGGCCAGGGGATAATGTGAAGGGGATGAGGTGCATTTAGGAATAAAGGTGGTGCCTCGTGTTTGATACAGAAGATGAGGGAATGAGTTTTTTTCTCTCTCTCTCTCTGCTTACTACTAGTTTGCTTGCTTTGCTGGCTGTTGGCGGAAGGGTTTTAAGCTACGGGAATGTGTTGTTGATGCAGGAAATTCCTGGGGTTAGGTGTTGGAGTTTTGTGGGGTGAGGGGTAGGGGGCTGTCGGAAGAAGAGCCGCAGGATAAGGGGTGGGAGGGTGAGGTTTTGTTTGTGGGGAAGGGGTAAAGGCCCTGCGGAAGCCAGGGTGGGATTGCGTCGGGGCTTAAGGAATGCCTCGGATCCGCAAGGGTTAAATAGTCTCAACGCTGAAGCAGGGATATTCCGCGGGAGTAGTGATTGCTAATATCCCCGCATTTTGTGTCGAAGAATTTCCTCGTGTCACATCGTTTTCTCAGCTCTATGCGGTGGTTCGGGTCAGGAAAATTCATGGGCAAGATGTGGTGAGAGCAAACCACCATTTAAAAAATCGCCCTCTTACTCATTAGAATTTCGATGTTGCCAGCAGTGAGTTATTATTTCAATTTATAGTTGGCAATCAAATTAAGTATTTAACTTCAAGTATTGAACATCTCAGAAAAAAAATCGTGATATCCAAAATTTCATCCCCTAGGCGGCGAAAAACTCCCACTCGTTTCTAGTATATAAAGACTTCTTGATATATAAGTTGAAACAACCTTCAGTAGAATAGAAATCGCATGTGGGAAAATAAATTCCATCTAGTTATCAGTTGATGAAGTGAAACTCTCTACTAACGTACGACAGGGTATAGCTTTAATGAATTCGATTTTTCAAGAGGTATACAGAATGTGTTCCAAGATTGAAGCTGATATTTCAGAATTTATAATACTGGATCAGAATACTTTATTTTGAATCATACGTTCTGAGTTTCAGTTTAGTAAGATTTTTAAGGTTTAATCAATTATTTGTAGCAATAATTAAAAGTGAAACATGATCCCCTTGGGAAATAATTCCTCCTCACTCGCAGCAAACAACTGTTTATTTCAAGTGCTAAGGTGCCATTCTTAATTAAGAAAGTAAGCTTTCTACAAAATGTTTCGTAGCGTCCACTTTTAGGATGGTCTTGTAATAACCATAATGGGCGTCACTCTCCATCGTTACGGGATTGTTTAAATCTTTATTTCCTTCCGCAATACACGTCTGAGGGGGGCATACCCGAGAAAAAGGTACTCACGTTTTTAACGTGTCATGTCTTTTCTGTTGGGAATTTGGGGCACTTGAATGAGGCCCTTTAGTCTTTAGAAACTCTCGAAGTAGAAAAGATAATAAAGCTAGAAAAAAATGCAGGCCAGAATTTTAATTTGTGCAGGATGGCATTTCGGATTCTTTTTCATCATGGGGGACAATGGGGCAGCCGTTAGGTGTAATGAGACCGTTTGAGCAAGGAAACCGATATAAGAGTCGGGCGTCGTCTCCGACATCTTTTTCTTCGATAAGAAAGAGAAGAAGGGAGGGCAACTACAGAAAGAAGGCTGATATGGGATAGGAGGTGGGGTAGGGTAGGGTGGAGCAGGGTCAACCGCGAGACACAAGGACTAATGGCGAATACATTTTAATGAGTCTTCTGTTTCTCTTTTCGTTCGCAAAGACAAAAGTGGAAGCGAAGCCATTTTTCTATCTTACGTCGCGGAAGGAGAAAAGAGAAATTCAATTATTTAATCCGGAAGGCAAAGGAACATAACGGGAAAGAGAAAAGGAGAAGATTAGGATATTCCCTCCCTTCCTCCCGTCCCTCCGTCCCTCATTGAGATAAATGAACTAAGTTGCTTTGTACTCTTAGCCGCATAACGTTGGAATAAAAGTTGATAAAATGAATGTTCGGTGTCTCATATTGTTTCAATTGTATTTCATAATGTGCCAAATTCATTAAATGGCAATGTATTTTGAACTTAGAAGTTTTTGTTTACCACTGGAATTACGCTTATATTTAGGCTATAATTGAAAATAGTTTCCTCTTCTACACTTCTGATTTCCAGCGTTATTGGGATAAAATATTTGCAGACGTTACCAGCTGGGGCGCAGCTAGGAATTAAGGCTAGGGGGGGTTTTTTGGCGCAACTAATACAGGGGAATCCGAGTGGTAAGTGGGGGGAGCCCTCCCCAGAAATTTTTTAGGATAAATGGTTCCAAATGGTGAGTTTTCTGAAGGATATTTCATTAATACTTACACTATTTTATAAGAATTATTAATTGAATTTGGTAAAATAGATTAAACTTTTAAAAAATTCTGAGCTCTGACTTTAAAGTCTAATTACGCCCGAAACCCCCCCCCCTCGCTGCGCCACTGGTTACCAGAGAGAGTACATCATTGTGGTGATTTTGAGAAAAAAACTCTTCATAGGTACTAACATTGTATCTTTTTTTTCAAAATGCTCTCATTCTGCTTTCTGTTTCTCTTTTCGTTGGCTCTGCCGCGAAGACGAAAGTGGATACGAAGCCATTTTTCTATCTTACGTCGCGGAAGGAGAAAAGAGAAATTCAATTATTTAATTCGAAAGCCAAAGGAATGTAACGGGAAAAAGAAAAGTATAGGAAAGATTAGGATAGCGCTCTCTCTCATTGAGATAAATGAACTAATTTTCTTTGTACCCTTGAACGTATAATGTTGAAAGATAAGTTGATTGAAATGAGTTGAGTTCGCATTGACCATGTAATATGTTATGGAAAATGTTGGTCATTCGGTTACCGAGCCAAGTATTGAAATGTCTTCCTATCGTCAGCTCTTCCTGAAACTTGATTTCTTCAATAATATTTCGAATTATGTCGTATCTTACCTCATGCAGTAAAAGATGGCCTTCGTAAACTTTACCTATACATGGCATAAAGTATTAAAGATAACCAGCGGTGGTAAATAAGTAATGATTCCCTAGTGCCTGGCATCTCCTTGCGAAAATGTAATTGAACTAATTGATGATTTCCATTTTATTTTTTTGTAACGAAATTATGAGATAATTGTGGGTAACGATGCCGTCAAAATGTTTGCTGTAAGTAGGATTAAGTTGTACGGGAGATTGCGTAGCGAATGGACGGGTCGAAGCAGATGCCTTATTTTGAGAAAAGGGAAAAGGATAACGCATTTATACACTAAAGCGAGGGAATTAACATAAAGAGTCGAATTTATGGATTATAAAACATGCAGGAAAGGCCTGTGCGTTTCGAGAAATAATCCCTTGTGAGAAGGGTGAACTTTGAATCTTCTTCATCAAAATAAACGGTTGGCAACCTGTTCCCATTAATGCCTGGATTAGCCATTACCTTAATTAATCCTGAGAGTGTTCGTTTCCTGGTAATTTAAGTTAATTTTAATCGATTTTAGTGTATTTTAATGTCAGGATTTTAGTTCATTCGTTGTATCACAGAAAGTTGGAAGAATTAACTATAAATAATACCGGTATATTGAATAAATAATACTGTTAAATTAAAATATATTAAATTAATGATAAATAAAATTTATTAATTTATTTAAGAAACTTTATTTTAAAAGAAATTTATTAAAATATTAAATAAATAATACGATATATTGAATAATATCGGTTTCATTTTAGGATACCTTTTTCTTATTCTATTTTCTCTTCGATCTTTACACGATATCAACATTCGATTACATACAAATTTCGGTCTCGCCTCACTTTTATTTCACAATTTGTAGAACTCATGAAGTACGCATTTCGCATTGAGAAGTTTTTATGTCATTAAAGTTGCGGTGAACCTTCGTAGATTTCGCTGTAATTGATTCTAGTTTCCTCCCCAGTTAGTTCTGATTCCCAGTGTCACTAGGATTAAATGATTATTTTTCAGAAATTTCTTGATAAAGCACTTAATAGTGTTCATTTTGAGGAAAAACTTTCTTCAAAGTGATACTTTATCGTTTTTCTTAATACTTTCATTCTTTTTTCGGCCTGTAAAAGAAATGTTTAATGAAGAACTGCGTAAGGGAGTCCAGTATAATTCTGCAAAAACAGTATTTAGACACACAAAACCGTAGTTAGTGATTTAAGGGGCTTGTTAAAATATCTTATCACCAAATTTTACGCTGCAGTAATGAAAAACAGTGAAAAAACTTTTTTTAATTCTCCACTTTAAAGTCGTATTATAAATGCTGTGTTGCATAGTGTTTTCATGCATGCATAGATGATCGACAACGAATGTTGCTTTATTTAGGGTTATTATTTCTGTCGATATGGCGTGCCCCCTTAAATAAGTGCAAGGAAGTAGCAGTCTCTCTTGCCGTGTGCGTCGTGGAGAGAGGCTTGAAGCGAGGATTAATGGGCATGGGGGTGCTTCAGAGAGGCAAGGCCGCGCGCTGAGACGCGGGGAATCGTCTGGAGAGAGAAAATGGGAAAGAAGTCGCCAAGACACGCCGAAGTTTACGGTCGTTGATATTTCTCGAAAATTAAGGAAATTAGGAGTGGCAGTTAACGAACCTCCTCCCGACCACTTTTAGAATTCTCTTAACTTAACCATGTCGCGTTAAAATGAAATTACTTTCCCGTGGCGGGGAATCTTCCCTTGAGCAGATGCCGCATGGTGGAGCTCTTGAAGTAGTGACTCCTAGCTGCGACGTTGTGTCGTAATGGCTCTTGCCCGACTGCTTCCTCATGGTTTTCAGAGATTTTCTTCTGGGGATGTTCACTCTTTTGCTCAAGTCGTGGGGAGATTTTCTAGATAAATTTTCATATATCCTGACAGTGGTGAAATAATTTTTATGATATATTGAACAGGTAAAATCGTAATTGTTTCTCGATTTACTCCAAGAATTTTTACAACTAAAAATGTACCAGCTCGGTGATTTGTAATTAACATTATTTGATTGACACAGTAAAAAGTTTTTTTACCGTGAAAAATATTATAAATGGTTACCGAAATAAATAAATTTTGAAACAGAAGAAGTATTCAGTAAATGTTTTCGCCAGGCTACGATTAATGGAGAATAGGTTTCGTCGTTATTCTAGGAATAGAAAGTCGTTCTTGGTTGAGCTTTACGTAGCTGAGTGGTAAGTATACGAAAATGGAGAATTTACGGTTATTGGGTGAAGGGTGAATGGAAAGTTTTCAAGTAAATGAACACACATTGGCCTTAGCTTTCAGCCGCATCACGTCCTTTGGGGACGCATTTGAGAACCCTTTTGTATAATGCAGTCGCTTCGTCGCATTTTTTTGGGTACAGCGTTTCTCCTTTCTCGGGAATAAGTATATACTTTTTCCTACGCATCGTTACTCCCTTAGCTCTACCGCGTTGATCAACCTTTTTATTATCAAACCTTCGAACAATGTGACACCTCTGACTTTTTTGCTGAGACGATATCCCTGCACTTTATGCCGCCCCACTCAGCCAAAAATCCGCGCGAAGTCATGGCCTTCTCCCTTCCGTCCCCGCTTCCCCTGGGCGCGTTTGGTAGGAGTGAGCACTCACTGAATGGGGTGTGAACTGAGTGGACCGTGCGTAGCTTATGCAAAGTATAGGCCTTAGAGATACATCGATATGTAGTGGGGTGTAACCATATTTAAACATTCCGAGAATCTGAAAATAGAAAATTTCGAGAATTATCCATAAAATTAACGCATAAAATATATCGGATCCGATAAAAATCGAACCCGATAGATATATCTGATGCGATAATTATGCTGCGTCCGATAACAAAGCACGGGTATCACGATAAAAATGAAACTGTAAAAGTGAGCATGGAATGACAGGAAATATTACTTCTCATCTTCAGTTAATAAAATCACTTCCCGACATTAAAAGATATTTTGATTTGTGTTGGTATGATCTCTATTCAGATCAGTGAATGATTTCGTTTGATGTTTACTACTCAAAAACATTTTTCATTATCTTGATATTTATTAATCTTCAAACAGTATTATTTGTTAACTCCACTATTTAAATTGCTCTATGTAAAGTCTAACTTCACGTGCAGAGTACACCTGCGCACATTGCTCGGAAAAACCCAATCCTTTAAAAATGATGGTTTCGTGGTTCAATCGATAGCAATTTGAAGATGCGGCCTCGTATTCTGGCAAAGTAAAATCATTTTTCTCAGCCAATTTGCCAAATTCATCCCTAACGAGGGTATCTATAAGTTTATACCAATGATCACCCTTGCCTATCCTGGCTCTGAGGAAACTCCGCAGCTTCAGTCTTAGCGCTTTGAGCACTCACCTACCCCGAAGGCGTCTTCATGTCCTCATCTCCATTTCCCAGGGTACTCACCACATCCCTTCCCTTTGCGACGTCTTCTCAGTGAGTCCTCATCGGAAGCCGCACTGCCTAACCTCCGCTCGACAGCAACGCCACCCCATGGCGACATCTTCGGGCAAAGAAAATATACCGTCGGGGGAATGCCTACCGACGATCAGTGAAGATGCTGAGGGTTGGTGGAAACACCTGAGAGCACTCTGCCCTTAAAGGGTTTGAAATCATGACGGGTGGGGAATAGGTGGGATAAGGAAACTACTTTATTTTCTGGTGTCTAAGGCGCACTCAAGTTTTGGCTGTATATTTTGGCGTAACCTTAACCCATCAGTTTCCCCTCGGCATTGTTGCCGTTGACAGCAATTTCACTTTGCGCAGTTTGGCTAATTATGGCCACTGACTGAAATGCGGTTCAACTGTTTGCTGTTGCGATCGCGCATTAGTCGTAAAAACGGTTTTGAAGGTCTTAATTTAATTTAAGGACTTTCGATAGATAAGCATTGTTATAATCCTCATATGGACTTTAATTAGGATAAATTGGAGATTAATTACACCGATAAGTACGCCAAGTTGAGTGAAAGGCCGCTTTAGGTTTTTTATTTGCATATATGCAGAATGTTGAGAACAACTTAGAGCATTGTACCTCTAGGGTGTCAGAAACGATGACGTGTAATAATACACTGCGAAAATTCAGATCTTTATATTTTCGGCGTTCCTAGCACATTATCATTAACCAAACAGGTAATGTAAAAGATTACGCCTTACAGAGTAGTGCGTCTAATGCATTTTGAGTTTCCAAAAATGATTAGGAATTTCCATAGGAAATTTGACACTTGGATTGACGTTTGTTTAAATCCCATTTCGTTCGTAATGAGTGGGCTGGAAAATGTGGCATGAATAAATTTCCAGATAGAGATAAATGTACTTGCTTGTCAGTAAGTAGTTGGGTTGTTTACTTTATTAAAATTTGATTTTTTTAGTTAATGAGATACTTATATTTCTCAAGTTAATATCGGTTACTTGAATTTAATAATTTTTTCGTTTTTATTTACAGCCCCGTCAATCCGGTTATGATATTGGTTATACTTTTAGTCGTACGTATTAATACGGAGAAGTATGCTCAGTTTTTTGCGGTTTTATTGTGGGATTATCATCATTTATAAAGTTTTCTGCAAACCAAATTGAATGTATGTGCGCACCACCAGTGTGTAAGAAGTTTGAAATGGCATCATTTAGGGAGTTGGAGTCCCTTCAATTCTCATTACTCGGAGAACGCGAGCACAGTGAACATAAAATACTAGTCCAATTTTTCACGGCGAATTCCTTGCGCTACACTACTCACGTTAATCGTCTCCACTGATGAAGGCCATTATTTGTCTAGGGAAGTGGCCCTTTAATCACCACTTGAATGGTGAATAACCTCTAGTGGTGGAGATTACAATAACAATCCCTCTTCAGCCTTTCCGGCTTACTTTAAAAAATAGCCGAGTGGCAGCGACACTAACGTCAAAGCTGAAATTGCCGGCCCGGAGATGGAAGGTTGGGGCCTCGGAACATCTCACTCCACTCCTCCAATTGCTTTTCCCTGCCATAGTTAACCTCTTCCGCCTCGTACTCTCCCAATCTTGCCTCTCTCTCTCTCAAGTTCTCCCTGTTGCGTAAGCAAAAGACCCCATCTACTTCCTTCTCTCATTACATCTCTGGTTGGTACCGGCTCCTTTGCCTCTTGAACCTCCTTTCAATCTTGCCTAGTTCCGTGGATTACCCTGCCGACTCTCCAGTGTGGTCCTTTCCCCTGGCAATTTACGCCATGGTACCTTCAAAGTTTACCTCCTTTTCCACCCATCGCGCGAAACCACCGTAAGGCTGAGCTCTCCTCTTCCCCTCCCATTTTCGAAGCATTGCCTCGGTTCAATTTGTGGCGGATCCCAATAATGGGGTTAATATTTCTCGCTTGCTTATTTCAAAACTTTTATCAAGCTTTTGTTTGCTTCCTTTCCCTCCGGCCCATTAAAATTTATCTTCGACGTTCGCGTGAATGTTTATGCGACGGACCTGCTTTCCTCCTTTGCGCGCACATTAAGTCTTGCGCGAAATATATGCTCCAAAGTTTGGGAACAGTTGTATTTCCGCCGTTGCCTGGTTGGCTTCCCCTGCTATCCGTGTTCTCTCTCTTCTCTCGCTTTTATGCTGAAAATTCGGGTTGGGAATTGGTCCTCTGCGCCTAACGAAATATGTAGTCGTTTACCTCGTATCTCTGTTGGGACGACTCGTAAGTTAACCGATAATTTCTCTGAGCATAGAGTTCCTTCATCGTCCTTGGTAGAGAATGCGGGAATGCTCTCGGACTATATTATTCTTATATCATCTTCTCCTACCTTCCCATGTTAATCATGGTAGCTAGTTATTGCCTAGAAAATATGTGTGGGTGAACTTAATCTATTTTATAATTTAGCTTGATTTTACTTGCTTTTATTCATGTAAATTTTTACCATGAGGATGTAAATGTAAAGCGAGTTTCAGAAAGCTCCATTAGTCATCATTTATATGGGTTGTTGTCAAGAGAAAGAAAAAAAATACATTCTATGGGGCCAGTGTGTGTAAAATTTTGGCTATGTCTCTAAATTTATGAATGGCAATATTACTAAGAGTTTAGTAGCATTTTTCCACAATTTTTTTGATTGATATTTTCATATTTACTCATTCCAAAATACCGTGATAAACCAGAGTTTTCTTCAAAGTATGCAATTAAAATTGAAGAGAAGGTACTATAGCCATGCAGTAAAAAGAAATATCTGCTTCAGCCCTAAATTATACTGTAAATCGTCTGTAATTTTATCAGGACCCACACTGTCCTCTAGTATCATTCTCAGTCTTCTGGTTTATTTTCCAAAACAGTGCATTATCGATAATTTTCGCTTCATAGTGTGCAGAACTAAAATTGTTCATGATAAATATTCTGCCTAGCCCACACAGTAAAATAATTAATGCTTCTCTACGCGTATATTCAATTGCGTGTTGGCATGAGAGCCATTCCGTGGAATCCTGCCCTTTTGACCAAGTCTCAGTTGGAGTGGTTTCATTCTCGCTATTCCCAGTAGACACCCAACCATCAGCATCTCTTCTCCCTCCCCATTCGCTCTCCATTTCCTTTCCACGGTATCCTTGTCTCCCTCTCCGCCTCCTCCCTTCAACGCATACGTATCCATTTCTACGAGGCGGTGTGCGCACACAATCGGCCGCTTTTCAAACCGGTGACTACCGTATCCTGCGAGGGTCCCACTCTCGCACTACTCTCGGATCGGTTGCCGCTACCGCAGTGCCATCTCCCTGATGGGGGTCTCTCTCTTGAGGAGGTGCTGAGAAATGGATGAAGTGGGTCTATGAAATTTGATGGGGATGAGAGTGAGGGTGCGCGATATGCGAATATCGGTATCGCATCGGGAGTATAAGCTCCTTTAGGGAGGACTGTAATTTTTTAATATACTTTTTCAGTATCTTTTACTTGTGAATTTTACGTAAAATAACAAAATAATCTTAAATGTTTTTACCATGTTACCCCATAGAATACAGTTTCTGCCTAGGACCATTTTCTCCTTCAAAAAAAAATTTTTTTTTTGATAGATCAGTAAAAGGAGCCATTATTGTGCACAAGCAACTTCATATTTTAAACACAAAGATCATGTTTTTACACTTTGACGGTTATAAGATTTGGAATAGGAATTTAGTCTGAACAGTATCCAATACATTTTTATGGAATAATTGGCGAAAAATAGAGGGCCTTTTAAAATGGACGTTTTGAAGTTCAGGCACCATCGTTTGGGATTCATTTTACTTTAAAAGTTACTAAGCACTCTTAAATAATCATTACTATATTTTTAATTTAGCGTCATCAAGAGAGGATAAGACCGTGAAATATGAAGCGAGACAAAGAAGCAATACTTGGGCAAGCATAATCGTGACGACAGAAGTCATTAAATGTTATCTTGAGGATATTATTTTTGGTCCTGCGTGCGCCAAAAGAATTATTGAATGAGTGGAGTACAACGACTAACGGACTTGTGCTGGTATTGATTTTATCCGCGACCAATTTAATACCATAACTGTTATCTTGTAACTGAGTGTATAGAATTATAATAGGATCATTCACTTTGTCCCAAGATTTTTAGTTCATCAAAATAATTAGGCTAATGGAAGAGAAATATAGGTAATCATAAAATATATTCCTTAGTCATTTCAGTAACTCTCTCTCAAGTAAAACAAATTTTTAAAGTTAGACCCCACTCCTTATGAATTGGAGAAATCATTTTAGTCCCGGTTCATTCACTATTCCATGGAAAGCCGCTCACTAAGGGAATGGAATGAATACAAGAGTGTCAACCTCGACGAATCACAGGACGCGTTAAGAAGAGTAGCAAAGAAGCGCCTGACGTTATTAAATTTTCTTATTGACCCTGAAAACTTATTTAACTTAGTTTCCTTCAGTAGTCTAACTTTTAATCTACGCCATCCGATGCCGTTCGATGTTCCAT
Source organism: Ischnura elegans (assembly GCF_921293095.1). Taxonomy (NCBI): domain Eukaryota; kingdom Metazoa; phylum Arthropoda; class Insecta; order Odonata; family Coenagrionidae; genus Ischnura; species Ischnura elegans. The sequence goes on along the minus strand of NC_060254.1, from coordinate 31,841,023 downwards.
ATGCCAGAACAAACTGTATGTACTACGTGATATACCGAATGATGCGTTTGGCTAACATCAGCCAGGAAACATACCGATCAATTCCTCCTAATTAAAAGTTACTAATTATGCTGTAATTGTATTCACATTGTCATTCATTGTGTTTAAGTACTTCGCTCTAGTAATGTTGCCATTTTATTGACTCACTAGTACATGCCATCATTCTCTATATTCTTCGTTTTCATATATACATATAATGTTGTACACTATTCATTCACACGACGCCCTGAGCGGAAACATACAAATAAATTCACAGGTAAGGAAAGAAAAGCAGAGGAATATATAATAGAAAAAGGACGAGGACAGCGGTACTGCGGTAGATGGAAAAAGCCAGAAATCTAAACGTCCTGATGTCGCAATTGGTGGAGCACCCAGCCGGCAACCGGGAGGTTCTGGGTTTGAGTCCCGGTCAGGCCGCATTTTTACCCTCTTGATTTCCGACTTTTCATAAAACGTAATATTTGAACTGCTTAAAATAATTGTAAAAGGATAACTGATCGTATATGACTAAAAAAACAAAAAGGATTGACAACATTGATTTTTCGCCGCGAATAGCTCGAGAAGCTGGCGACGGATTATAAAACTAAAAAAAAATACTGGCTTCTTTAATTTCAAGCTGTAAACAATTGAGATTTGAAAAATAGGTCAACGCGGCCATTATTGCATATCGTCGGGTTCTTATCGCAAAGTCGCGGATTAAGAAAGTCATTAAAGAGTCGTCCCTTTAAGAAAAATTCCGCGACTTATTCTTTTTCCAGACACTGCGTGTATTTTTTTCTTTTTTTATGTATCCACGAAAAAAACTTGCTCTTTCTCAGTAGTGTTTCACAGGTTCTCTCACTTTTCTTCTTTTGTCGGAGTTTTCCTGCGGTGGATGTTTTTTCAAAAACGGTTTGTCGACCAAAATCCTAAGGTTTTTCCAAATACGTTTGTAACATATATCCTTGAATAAGTTATGTTGATGTTTTGTGCTAATGTTTGGAATATGAATTTAGCTTAAATAAATTATAATCTATCCAATCAGTTTTTATGAAATAATTGGCATGTGGAACTGATAAAGTGTATCGTGGGCATTTTGACGTTCAGGCACCGTCCGTTGGGATCCATTGGACTAGGATTTCTGTAGATTTACTCTTTTTTATTTTCGTTATTCTCTATATCACCATGTTACTGGATACAATTAATCGTTTTGATCCATGTTTGTATATAATGTATAATTCTACTTGATCATGTAAATATCAGTAAGTATTGAGATCTAATTCAAAGGCAAAGGGCTTCGATGAGAAATGCTCTTAATACTGACCATATAGTTGCGCTTTATTATTGTTGTGAGTAGCCCGCCGATTCACTCTGGATTATCGCGGAAGCTTGGTGTGGAGGAAGCTGGTGATTACGCGTACCTCGAAGGTCTGGGAGAGATAGAGAGTGAAGGAGAATGGGTGAGGGAAGGTTAAGGGGTTTTTGGAAGTGGAACGCGGGAGAGAGCGAACCACTCGGAGTCATTCACGAGGAAGCCGGAGGTACGAAAGTGCGTGGAGAGAGAGAGAGAGAGGGGGGGAGGGAGGTAGGCAGGTAGTGAGGGTTTAAGGGTTTCAATCCACATTTCACTTTCGCAAGAGGATCGCAGAATAAAGGGGAGGAGAGGAGCGGGTTAGTGTGAGGGTCTTTGGTGGAGCAGGAAAGTGGAGAGCCGATCCTAGTCGGAAATGTCGCCTCTGAATGACCACATAAAGCGAAACCCGCACTCAGCGCGCAAGCAATTCCTTTTTCCCAGCTTTAATAATAATAATAATTCAGTTTTATTCAACACTAAGAAAATCCTTCAAAATATGCTAAAATGATTGCATGCAATCTGGTGGAGTAAATATTGGTGAGGTGAAACCTCTTTTCCGACAGCTAGAAGATTTCACTCAGCTTCGTTTCCACTACATTCTGGAGTTTCTTCATTTCTTTATTTTTTCTCTGACTGCTAGAGTTGGCATTGGAAACAAAAAAAGGATTACATTGGTAATATTTTTTAAAAAGTCAGCCTTTCCTAATTATAAATTTTTATGAGGTTGGAACTCATGTGAAGTAGGGAGAAATAGAGAATGTGTAAGAATAAAAGTAGCCTGAATAACATGCTAAAATGAGTGCCTGAAACTTGGAGGAGTAAATAAATTATCGAGTTGAAGCTTCTTTCCCGAAAGCGAGAAAACTCCACCAGGCCCGTTTTCCGCTATATTATGGAGTTTCTTCAATGATAACTCTCTAGCCGCTAGTGATGGAATTGGAAACAAAAAAAGGCTTAAATTGGTAATATTTGGTTTAAAGTCTGCCTTCCATAATTATAGCTTTGTATGAGGCTGGAACTCAAGAGAATTAGGACGAAATAGAGTTGGTGTAAGAATAAGGGAAGCCTAAATGATCTGCTAAAATGAGTGCATGCAACTTGGTGGAGTAAATATTATAGAGGTTAAACTTCTTTTCCGACTGCGAGAAGACTCCATTAGGCCCCGTTTCTTCTACATTCTGGAGTTTCTTCAATTATAACTCTCTGGACGCTAGTAGTGGCATTGGAAATGCAAAAAAGGCTACTTCTTTCTAAGGGCTACAAAAAAGGGTATTGCTAATATTTGGTTAAAAGTTTTCACTCCCTAATTATTTTTTTGAGGTTGGAACTCAATTAAATTAGGAGGAAACATTTACGTGTAAGGGTTATTGGAAAACCGTCTAGTTGTGAGAAATGTAAAGAAACAATGAGTGGATAAAGTCGATTTTGTCCAGAACTTCATGGAAAGACAGATTAAAATGTGTGGACTTCAAATAGTTTATGTTAATTATATTTTGTTTCGGAGTTTGTAGGATTGGTATTAGGGCATGTGAAGCAATGGGATGTCAGAACAAAATTTCGCAAATAAAGTCATGAGCTCTCTCCCATTTAAAGAAGAATATTACCGCCCTCGCTTCAAATGTTATTAGGCCTCAATGGCAACGATGGTAGAAACGTTCTCTACGTTCACTATCCGTTGTATAAGTGAACACCGATGGTCTATTTTATTTATTTTTTGGGTGTGATGAAGAATGATTACAAATAATGGCTGGTTCAAAATTAGAAGCAAATTTTCCGCTCTCGATTAGTAATTAATACCCTGGTAAAATCTAATTTTAATCGCTCAAATGAATACCGGGCGGTCACGGTCGAAAATGTTTAAAGGTTGACTATAATTGATGCGATGACGTCGTAGTCGCTGCTTGTTTTTTTTGCGTTCGTGGCTAATTCGTTTCGGACAAATTATAAGTTAGACTGTGGACTTTTTCCACTCTTGTTTTGGTGTTCCTCTTGGCGCTTTCCACATGTAACCAGAGGTTTCAGCAACAACAAAAAATAACCCACGTCCTCAGTTTCCCTTTTCTTAATGTGCCACCTCATCGTCTGAGAGAGGGTTTGAGAAATGCGATTTAATGGCGTGCACGATCTCTCGTGCTGCTTAACTTTTGAGTCTTCAAAGAGAGCAAAGAAAATTAACATGAGTAAATGAGATAAAATAAGCAGTTTGGATAAAAGAACCGCCGAATCAGGTCAACAGCCAAGAGTTTCAAAGACTTTCCCGCGGTTTCAGTTCGTGAAAGTGGAGTAGTCAAGGTGTATATGAAGGAAATACACATTCCTAAAAGAGCTTGTTCAATGCTTAAAGCACGTTGACGTCATTTTAGTCGACACAAAACACGTAATGATGAAGCAAGTAACTTTGTATGCGGTCACGCGCACGAGAGCAAAGTTGTAAACACTTAGGATGAAATACGTCTTGAAAAAATGATTTAGCATAGTCGGGATTCAAACCCAAATCTCCATTCATCTCCCATGACGTTCAATTCTTCCTTTTAGTGTTTTGATTGTTTTCATTATTAGAAAAATATTTCTATTATTTATATGATTCGAATGTCAATTCTCTGACATTTCATTTATTTTCATAATGGGCCGAAGGTAGTACATGTTTGATTTAGGGGTAGATCTAGTTATTTTTAAATATTTGAAGGTTTTACTATTTATTTTGGCAATGATTTCTGTAACTGCAATTTTGGTCTGTGTGCTTGGATAATTATTTATTATGTATCAGATACTAAAAATAATGGTTTCATTCAGCCTAAACCGTGCTGTTGTTGAATAAAGTCAATCCAATGCCAAAAATACTATGAAAAAGTGTTAAGAGTATTAAAGGGACTTAAGTTAAATGTGTTACAGATACTTTTTTTCTGTTAGCATGTAATTTAGCGTATTTTTTATTTTCTTCTATTTTAGGGTAATTTGAAAACTTTTAAGTTTCTTATTTCCTTGAGTTCATTCACTGTCTGCTATCCCATGCAATTACAGTTACTTTTGCCTTTTTAGATGATTTTTCGTTCTTGCTGCTCTTCTGGAAAGGTTAAACTGTTTTCGAAGGATTAGTCTTACGTTCATGGAAGAGTCACTGCGTGAAATTGCTCGGAAAATCGGATTTAAATTGCGTTGGTAATGAGAAATGAAGTCAGTTAAGACGCAGGGATGTTAAAATAGGGAAAGAGGGATGGAACACGTTAGATTCTCTGTAGCTTGATTTTTAAGAGAAGAATCTTAAGGCGAGGTTCAGAAGCTAGGCTGCTCCATTTTAAAATACGTTGTTTATAATCAAGGAACGCAAAAATCGTTGCATCAAATCACAGAAAAATGATATTAATTCTTACGTTCAATGTTAAAAACATACTAGTCATATTATTTTCATTACTAAGGAAAAGTTAATCGAATCAATCAAAGTTTACATCTCTACCCCTAGCTGTTACTGATTGACATACTATTAAATGGTATATATCATTAAAAATCTAAGCTTTACGGAACGAGCCTTGCTCTTGGACCTTATGCTTGGCTATCTTCATTACATTTTTGAATTAGTGACGGTGTGAGCCTTTAAGTTTAGGAAATAGTATCTTAGGATGACGCCGCTGCGTCGAAACTTGTCGTACCACGAAAGTAAATTGGTGGATTAAGACAAAGTTCGTTCATTTTAATCATTGAAATGAACTTCCACAAAGTTGAGCCTGTGACTATAGAGATTAAATTGAATGTTATTAAAGTACATTTTCTTCAAGCTTTATATCTTCGATTACACGTGTAGTTAGTATAGATATTGTTTGAATTGGTCCAGTTAGGTATTTTATATCTCTGTTAGTTGTAGTTTCCCTTTGATATGTTGCGTCTGTTAGCTATGATATGGCTAACATACAGCCTGTGAGGTTGCAATGACTTGCTCTTATTTCTTCAATAATTTCCATGATTTATGAATATATAAAGTTTGATTTATTACATTATTACGCAAGCTGTCTTACTACACTAGCGTATTGTCTTATTTTTATAATAGAGGGTGTGGTAAATATGCAATTTTATACAGTTCTAACTTGAATTTATCTCTTTTCATTGCAGGTAATTCAGATTTTGATACTATCCCCTCCGATGATTCTGTGCCGGTGAGTAGCAATTTTTACATATATCTTGCAGGCGCGTAACAACGTTACACCTCCGAGGAATAGCGTGACTGTTAATTTAAAGACTCGGTATAAAGCTTTTTTGTACGAGGGCTATTTGAGCTCGCACATTGGGAGAGGGTCGTATTTTGAGGCAATTTTAAGCTTACAGCTTCAACCTCACCGAAGGGGACCAATCGGAGAATAAAATCCTCTGTCACCATTCGGGCGTCGGTAAATCTTTCGCGCAAAGTAGGGCAGCATTTACGGGAACCTGGCCTGGAGGCGGGCAAAAATCGAGATGTGCTCTTACACTCGGAATCCCTTTTGAGTGTTGAGATCGGCCCGACGTGGTTACGCAGCATCCTCGCGGAACCCTTGCCGTATCTTTTATCTCTTAAGGTGGTTAGAGCGCCTTGGTAAAAGTGAAGAGAAATTGATGAAATTTTGGTCGCATATCCTTCGAAGGACTCTCTTTAAACTATTGAAAGAAACAGTTATTCGTATTATGTGCAGTTTTTGAGATGTTTGACGGTAGGTAATATAACATGGCCTCATAAGGAGAAATACTGATTTTTCCAGCTAGCGTAGGTGTTTGTCACCAGAAGTTTTGGAGACGGAACTCGTTAGAGGAAAAAATTTGTCACAAATCTACATATGTACGCGAAAGTGAAAGTCCATAATAAAATGAGAAAGATATTTTCAAAAAACTGCCTGAAACTGGTAAGATGGGCGCCGGAATCTCTGGTACCAACGTTGCAAAACGAAAACCACTACTCCGATTTCGCCTAAATTACACTAATGTATTTAGTTTTTTTTCTGATTTTGCATTCGTCTTACATATATTTCGTTTACGAATAAATATATTTATTTAGGATTTTCCACTTAGGTTGTGAATGCTTTGTCAAAAGTGTCGTCAGCAGTTCAGTGAGAAAACTTTCGAAGTAGGGTTGAAAGTAGTCAAATTGACTACTGTGAATGCCATTTAAATAAAATTTTTGACGTGTGCATTGTGATGTGGTGCAAAATCGCACTCACATTTCATTTGTAATTATTTTTTCTTATGTTTAAATTTCTTTTGACGACTCTCCTGCGTAAATAATAACGTCAAGTGATATTACTCTCGGGCTCTTGACTTCAGTCAATGCCGCTCTGAATACCTTAAAGAATTTGGAACTTTCTTTAGGAACAGCAAATTATGGTTTCGCTAATAGTGGCCAACGTTGCCTTAATTACGGCGTGGGGTTCTCTATCCCATTCCTTCCTTCCCTATTCCTATTCCTGGAGGCGTCGTCAGACTCTAATCGGCGCCGCGGCGCCTCTTTCCTTTTTCCTTCCTCTGTCCTTCCTTTCCTGAGGTGTGAGGGCGTAAAAGTCTCGGACTTAAGTCCTGGCGGCCCTCAGAAGTCAAACCCCGCGACCCCGCTCTTGTACTCGTTTCCGCTGCACGCACATTCAAAGCACTGCGTGTGCCTGTGTTGAGAGTTTGGTAAGAATGATGTAAGAAAAAAATGGTGAAAATCAGGTGCGCGTTAAATGCTCCGAAACGTAAAATTTTCATGCTTAAACTTCGGAGGTTTTGGCTACATAGAACAGGAAATTACTTTCAAAATAGCGTAAAACTTTGTCATTGTTTAGTTGCTAGTATATGATCGTGAATGCGCGAGATTAAGTTTTTAAGATTACAGTTCAAGAAAAATAATAGCTTGCTTGGACTTGAAATTTAGTTGGGTTATTCTTATACATATTTTGCTACTGCTGTAATTAATGGCATGGAAGGAAAAATAATGCTTCCGTAGTTTTAAGGATAATATTTGCGCCGTTAGTTACGGGCTAGACTTGCTCGTGAAAAGACTATTTTGAAGGGATGTTTGGCATACTCATTTATTTCCGGTGAAGTTGAATCCCACTCTAGTTATATCCTTAGTTCATTCTCGGTTTAGCCGGAATTTTGGAAAATCGCGTCGGGTGGACATTGAAGTTTTGCAAAGGGAAAAACTATTTTTTCACGTAAAAAAAGGGTGTCGTAAACAGTTGGCTGTCGGCCTTGTTTTGCAACGTCTGGTATGTCTTTCTTTATGGTCGCAGCGAATGCAATTGCTTGGTGGTCTGGAAATGCAACCGCAAGGGAAGGAACAAGCAGTAATAAAGGTGAAACAGGCGATAACCTCTCAGAGGGGTTGGGAACAATATGAAGCTGCAGAGGAAGAAGGAAGAAAGATCCATAAATCATCGCAGCGCTTCTCTTTCCTTGTAGCCAAGCTTTTGGGAAGAGAGTTAGAGATGGAGAAATAAAAGATTTCCCGTGTCCACTCGTTTCGAGAAGGTTTTCGGGCGAGAAATGAATGGCTAGCTTGACCGATGACGATGGGTTGAGGAAGGAATGAGGAAAGATGGCTTTTACGAAGGGAGGAGAGCGTTTTCGGGGAAAAGACACAATGTCTGCTGGAGACGTGAAACAGAGCGTTTATGAGCACGACTGAGTTCTTGCGACTCCTTAAATTGTTCCCTCTATGGTGGCCATGAATGCAGTCGACGAAAAAACCAGATAAGCGTTATGAATTTAAATTTGTTTAAAAGCACTTAAATATTTTGAGGTTGTGCGTGGAACTATAAAAAAACTGGTGGCTGAAACTTTATTTGATATACATTGTAAATAGGTGTGCGTGTATACTGATGATGCAAATTCCCAGCAGTAGCTTTCTAGAAGAACACAAAATGTAGGAATTCCTTATTTGCCACGTGATCGAGAACGGTAGAATAAATTAATCTTTTTGTGAGTCACTGAATTACGATTACATTCTTTAAAATCTTTTTTATTAATTTTTAAGCTCGCCACGGTCACCATAGTGTGTAAATAAGCATTTAATATATGTAATTTTGAGTATTCAGAAAAGTTAAATTTTCCTTTGAATATCATTCCCATGGCCACAATGCATGTTTTTAATAAATCATATCCAATAAGAATTTTATGGAGATTGAGTGATTTTATACGTTTTAATTAAAATGTTCCAATTGTAATAATTAAATTTGAAATTTCTCCGAACATTGAGTTTAGCCTTTAGCCTTGAATGTAGATAGAGATGAATGGACGGAGGTGGTGGATATTGTGAAAAGTATGAAGGAGGAAATCGTTCGCGATATTCTTAAGTTGTCCCTTATAGGTAACTTAAATTAGTTATCCTGATAGAACTCTGAAACGATGGCTTCGTGATGAAGGCGCATGTGCAGGTTGAGGGAAGGTTTGGTTCTAGGAACTCCTCAGCTCATTCAAATACAGGTGTGCCCTAAATGGTTTTCACGGATTGGTCATACTCGACTATCCCATTTCGATACGCCACTCTCATGCCATGTGCTACCTAATGAAGGCGAGAGTGTTTGTGGAATAAGTTATGTGGGTAGTTGCGCAATCATCCTAGAAATAAACAACAATCGGGATGCGATTACGAGCGTTCTAGCACTATCCGAGAAAGCGGCTAAAGTGTCTTCTGAGGATTAAATGCATGCTAAAACTTGAAAGAATCCTGTCAAGCTGCCCTAATGAAATGGAAATTCAATGATGAAAGTGGGACCTTGAAAGGATCAGGTTTATAAAAAAAGTAGAAATATATTCTCAAAAAGTTGGAAAGGTTTATGAATATTAATGTTTCAATCTGCTCAATTTAATATAGCGTGAAATATCTTTAAAATTAATATGGTAGCAAAGAAATCGCTAATGGAAAAATATATTTTTGATTAATAGGCAACTAAATGTATTATTAACGGTAGATTATCATTAGAGTACTCATAGTGAGGTGGACGTTAGCCATCATCTCCACAAATTTAGTAACTTTATCGTTTCGAGAAGCTCACATGAAAGTATTATTATATTTAAGCGGTCAGTTATTTGGCAACACCTTACATTGAAAATTATATTTCGACCTTGGCACACTTTTGCGCTGCTTCTAGTCAATTAATTTAAATTGACTGTCACTGGTTTTTATGCAGGGCGTGAGGTAGTTTTAAAATTAAAGAACTTATCGTTCCGCTACCGGGGACGCTGAACAGGTTTCCTTATAAAATTTTCAAAATGAATTGCATTCGTTTTCTTGCTGCTATATGTTTCCCGCAGGCGAAATTTCCACCTCTGAGCGTTGTTTGCGACAGTAGTGAAAGAATGTGATGAATGTTGAAACTAATTTCAGTTAAGGAGAAGAATCCGAATTTGTAGGAAGTGTTTTCGGGTGAATGGCGTTTTAATATATGGAATGTAAGAGATATTGCAGAGGGTATCAATTTTAGTAAGCAGGGCATATCAGATGATCAAAGTCGTAAATAATGTTGGTTGCTGGTGTAGATTTTATCGGGGAGGAGGCTGTATACGTATCTCCCACTTATATTTCCTTAAAAATGCTTGTGATTTGATTTAAGGTATTTATGGATTTCGAAATGTAAGATATAAATAAAAGGAACTCCCTGAAAATCTTTTTATTCCAATAAATACAAGCATTTAAATTGAGTGTTGACGCCTCGCTTCTTGCCCTTACCATACTACTCTCTATAAATTATGCAACTTCCTCAGTGACCTAGAATATAATCTGCGAATAATTTTGGGGTTAGATGATGTAGGCGTTATGTTTTCCATCGTGCCAATTTAATTTAAGGAAAACTCTAAATTCGCTGATCCAGAGAAGCTGAATATACGTTCTTTTTGGTTTTATGTCTGCATAGCGGTCATGTGCCAGAATCTACCTGGTATTCTTTTTGTAAATCATGTGAATAACTCTCCCATATAAATATTCCGAATCGTGATTTACAAGTGTTTTCATGTAAATCAGCTATTAATGAGCAGCGTGTGTGTTGTAATTTAAACTAACCTACTACGTATACCTTTCTCTCGCTTTGCGGTAAGTACCTGATTTACAGAAGAGCCCGAGTGCCGTCCCTAAACCAATGGAACGATGTTTCTTCATGATAGTATTTGGAAATATTAGATTCAATAAAAATATTTATAAATAATAAATTGTATTTAGCTAAATTATAATTGGATAATTTCAATTGACGTTAATTTTCAAAAACTAAATTTTTAGCATTTATCCGTGCTAGGCTACCAATGGAACTCACATTTGTCAAATTATTTATTATCATAGTATATATGCTGTGCTGCTTATTTTCCATCGACTTATGCCTTCGTCATAATAGTGCACTAATATTTACGGTGAACGAAGAAGTCGACAGTTGTTCAAAGTTTTGATTGATTTGCAGACTATGTAGTTTGCCTTTGTTGTGAAATACCTCATGCATACCACCTAAGCCATGGAGTAGTTTTAATTCTTTCCACAGAAATTATGAAATGAGAATTGATGAGTTGTAGGTTTTAAATGACATCAATGCAAGGAAAAAGAATTTTCAATGCATTTAAATGATAAGGCTTAGTCATTTCTAAGTGGGAATGTGTTGGATCATCACGTTACAGAGGGAAAAGTTTAGTTCTCTCTCTGATCACCATGTATTCTGATGTTCCGGACGAGTATTCAGATCTGCTCCCATGGAAGCCTGGACTTGAAAATTTATATTGTGCTTGGGTGTATTAAAAATTAAATCTCTTCGAGGGCATGATAATGGCAATGCGTCGTGATGCAGAGTAGAAGGGTGGAGCATTTCGTATCGGACCTGCGCTTTCAATCAGTCAACTGTCAGAGACGAGAGTGATTCGCAATGGTTGTCGGCTTAACTTGGTGCGTGTCTTTACTAATTCCTCCCAAGGTTCTTCGCCAACCACTTCCTCACATCCTTTAGAGTTTGATTTCGTCTCTGTAAATATCACATTCTTGTGAGTGCTTTCCTTTAGCCATTCAAGGATAGCTGCATTTAAAGAATAAAATATTGGTCTTCAGATAGCCGCGAAAATGGCCCTTGTGGAAGTTTTAGCCTCACGAAGAGTTTAGCTGAAATCATGGATATCATATGTTTTTGTCCCCTGATCTGATATTCTTGAAGCAACCTGAGAATTTCCTTCGGATTGTTTGAATGCTCACTCTTTTGGACTTCTCATGTATAGTAAATTATCTTAAATTTAGATACTGGTGCGAGATTTGTATTGCAGATTTTTTTTTGCACTAGGGATAATCTTATCAGGAACTATAGGGGTAATAGTTTTATTTTCACGACCGGATCCCTGGTACAATGGTATCATTTGGTCAAGATAATCCTAAATCACCTGAAGTCGCTCGTTGTGAACGATGATCAGTTCGAAATATAACTCCACCATGTGGAATGACAGAGTTGATTCTTTCGTCTCGGAACATTATTGCAGGGGAATCGTAGCGGAAGAAAAGGATTTAAATTTTCGACATATTTTCCTCTTAAAAGCAAGTAACTAAGCAAGAAAATAGTTAATAATTTACATGTATTGATTGGGAATATGGTGGCTTAGAGGGTAGTGTGCTGACCAGAGGTTCCCAGGTTCAAGTTCCGAGTGAAGACTCCGAACACCTCCACAAAAATATCCTCGAAGTGTTGGTGGCCCATGGAAATGGACTGCTCTCCCTACCCTAAATGTTTTTAATATGAAATATCAGCCTTTAGTTAACAGCGAAAATGGAAGCCATCCCTTGAGGAGGTTTTAGCCTCATGTAAATTTTAGCTCTAATCATGGATATCATACTAGGGGGAGAGAAGCTAAGGGATATAAATGATTATTTTTTCTAAACAGAGTTAGGTACAGAAATTAAGAGAAGACGTGGACAAAAACTTGGTGGCCAAGGGATACAAGTGAATCTGTGTTCCGTGCTGATATAGAGTGGAAAATGAAGTGTAATACTAAATAGTTGTTGATCTCGTCTGCTTTCTTTACCTTATTTGTGTACCGAATTTTTCTATAAAAAATCCCTTGAACCCCTTGTCTTCTCACCCCCTCATGTTTTCATGCTATGTGGCATAACTCGTCTGTGGCTTAGTTTGGAATGAGCTCTACCCTCTCCTATATAAACCAACCTTCGGGTTTGATGGCGTTTAAAGTGAGTGATAAATAAGTTACATCAGCGCACGGAAGGAACCGAAGTCCCCAATACGGCGAAGACTACGCCTGTTTACTCGCATGATCGAAGGAGGTTTCTAAGGCAACCGGTGCCCGATTCTCTTCTTTGAAGGGATTAGTGATCCGTGCGTAGGCGGCGGCGTTGGGCCTCTAAACCTCGCGGGCGTGTGGGTTGAGGTGAAGGCGAGGTCCACTTAAAAGAGAGGGTGACTGGAGTTATAGGAAAGGGGATTTATTTTTCAAGGACACCGCCCGAAGAGCTCTGAGGGGGGAGAAAAAAAGTTATGAAACGAAACGAGGCATGGGAGAAACCTATCAATCGGTATTTCGATGTTTTATTACTGTCATTACTGCCATTTCTGTTTTCATACTCGGAAGGGGGAATCGTAGGCGGTAGATTATCAGCTCTTGTCTTTCCTTGACCCGGAAAACGTGTTATTAGGGCGATCTCGGAAGGATTCAATGGGCGGTTTCCGAACCTCTCCTGTTTTTACGAATTCCCTACATTTTGCCGTCTTTGTGCCTCGGGGGATCAGCAAGTGGCTAAAAGGAGAGAAGAAGAAGGACCAGACGAAATGGTCAGTTGGTGCGCGAATCGTAAACTCTTTGGCAACGAAACATTCTTACTTTTTAAGCATCGAGTCCCTATCCTAAGGGAAAATATTACGATTCTCGGCTTGTTACCACCACTTGGAGAAAAAGGAAATAAAGGAACTTCTTCTTTATTATTCTCGTGCCCTTATGATTTTTTCTCAGTCGAGAGCATTGGGACCAAGTGGTTACCTTCGCCTCTCGCTCATTTTTTTTTTGCCGTTTTAGCGTCCCTTATTTCCATTGGCTGTCCGTTGATTTTTACTGTCACGAAATTTTTAACGAGAGTGCTCCCTATTTTCTGTCGTACGTCTTTTTTTTCTCTACGATATGATTAGTAGTTTTCCAACTCACGTTCCAGAGACTCCTTCGGGTATGGGAGAATTTTATCAAAGCGGGGATCAATCCCAAGATGGTGGAATAATCAATAGGAGATCCTCGTCTGGGATTTGTAAAAACTCGATGATTGATTTAATGCTGGATTGGTTCCATTTTTTGTAGTCCAACTGTAGCTTCGATAGGAAGGAATTATTGGATGCCGTTTGCTGAGACGTACATTCGGAAGCCTAATTACTGCATCTTTGTAGTTGGCAAACGCATTAGTCAACAGAGTCGAATACCAATGGTAAATTGATTGAAAATTATTCTGAGAGCATAAGGTTTAAACACCTTACCTCAGACATGTTGGACATATGTATGTCGAACAGGTATACAGGTTTTAAGAGCTGCCTATCTTTCTTTGAGCATGACGAGTATATCTTTGATATTTTTCTGCTCATGATATAAAATAAGAGAGATAAAAAATGTGTAAGTTTGAAATTAGTGCTAGTAATGATACCCTCAAAGAAGCATCGATATTTCCTAGCTTCAGAGGAATTAGCTTTGTTTAAACGCGTTATCCTATGATGACTAGGATGGATCCATTCAGATCGTTCTTTTTACTTATCCCTTGACACTCAGAATGTAATTTATCTTCTTCTGTATTTGACATTTCTTTGCGCTTTGAAAGCGCAAAGAAATGTGAAATGCAGAAAAAGAAAAGCGCTTTGGAACATTTTTTTAAAGGATCAAATTTAAAATATTCAATTGACATTTAAAATATTTTATATTCAGTTCATATTCAATTAATTCCTTTGTGTTCCAACTTTCATTCAGAACACGAATAGAAATTATCGTTAAACTTCCCATTTCATTACTCCTTAGCTAAATTGTTGTTCGTTTGAAGGCATCAACACCACCAGAGATGTAATCGTAACAAGCTTTATAGTCTGAAATCGTAATTGATGCATTTCGCCTTTATCAACGTTAGTAATTTCGTTTTTATTCGCAATCAAACGCTCACTTTTTAGCCTTTACGGAATTTCCTCCAACGATAGAAGGAGCCAATAAGAGGATATTTACTCTCCGGTGGACCTATATCTGAGAATTTTTTCTTTGAATTTAACGAAGAGCAATGCCTCAGTTGTCAGCGATGCGCGTGCAGCCTCCGAGCTTTAACGGGCCAATTTCATTTTATTCGTGCTCGCTTTTTTCCTGTGAAGACTTTTCCGAAGCATGAATTTTTCTCTTTGAACTAAATATTCTAATGATTGAAAAAATGTATAAACGACCTTTGTATATGAACTTCGTCCTTTTTTGCTTACTAAAACATTTTTCCCCCTGATAAGAGAAAAATTATCGACATAGTTGAAGCTTATGTAGCAAAGCTGTGTTTGACATATAATTGCAATACCTTAATACTTAAATTAGGGAGTAGGTAGTAATACTAGCGTAAAGTAGGAAAAACATTATTTTACATGTGCAACAAATGTAATGTGATGTTATGCCTTCTCTAACTCATAAAAAGGTAAAGTTTTTTTCCCAAAAAGACATGCGGAAGATATATGAATTCAACATGTGGTAAAGGGGGCTAGTTCATCAAAATATTGAAGTAGCTTTAGAGACTTTGGGAGTCAGTTTGAATTGCCTCTGTCTTTTCTGTTTGCTTATTTTTGTTTGTGAGGAAAGGAGCGAGGAAAGAGATGCTTTTTTATTCTATGTTCGTTTGTGTGTTCATTCGAATCGATGAGTAATTTTCAAGGTAACCAGATGGGCGTTGTCTGTCTCGCTTTACTCGTATCTCTGCCCTCTCCACATATCAGCCATCGATGGAGTAATTCTGTTTGAGGAATTTCGTTCGAAGAATTTGGTGTTACTGGCTTAACTTTAATTATTATACTTTTGCTATTGAGTTTTCTTTTTGGTAGGAATCTGTACGACTTTTAAATATCTTGAAGCAAATCATTAAATGTGCTTTGCAATATTCTTTTGTTATTTTTATTATTTCCTAATACACGATGGCCTTCCCTCCCTAATCCTTACGAAAAAAATCACTATTATTACTCGCAATTATTAAAATCGCAATTATTCACTAATTTTCTTATCTCTTTTACCTTCCTACGCTCTTCAGACTTAAGTTGATTTCTTCTCCTGGTGTTGTTAATTTTATTAATTTTGATTAAATATGTGAAATGGAATACCACCAAATAAAAGAAGAGGAGATATTTTTATTAATATTATGCGTCTAAAAATTTTCAAATACCTAATTAATAAAATTAACTTCGCTCTAATGCAACTCATTTTCTTTCGTCACCCAATAAAAACTTCGGAATACCTCCTTCTACAATAATCCGGTAATTTCATGAACTGTGAATGGTCGGGAAGAGGCATGCAGATTTCCAGAGAACAATAATTCAAATAAGAAAGCTCCAAATTCAAGATTTTCTTCTTATTTTTATTTATTCGCTGTACGACGGCTGTACGCTTCAACGACTCACTCCGTACCGTGAGGAGTTCTTGGTTTTATAAATTAACCCTTTTAATGTTTATCTGTGTGTTTTTATAGTTAATAAAAACTTTAATTATAGGTATTTGAAAATTTTTAGACGCATAATATTAATAAAAATCTCTTCTTCTTTTATTTGGTGGTATTCCATTTCACATATTTAATCAAAATTAATAAAATTAACAACACCACAGGCCTATAATGACGTATAAATACACGACCCAGTTTTGAACGAATTATCGTCATCATCAAGCCAATAACTCAACTGGCCCGATGATGATGATAATCTATGGAAACTTATACCATGTGTTTAAATATCATGGCATGTCTTTGGAATTGTAAAGTATATTATTTCTAATTTAATATTTATTATATAATTATTTCAAAAGTAGGTCAAAATTGGATTTTTAGGTAAATAATAAATTATGATTATATATATAGAGGGATTTGTAGTCATCCCGGCGTATCAACTCAAACATTTTTTTGTGAATAATTTGGTAAGAAAAAAAATATAAATGAGATATAATGAGATCTGTATTTGATTTCGTAGTTTCAGAAGCCGCTTCATCATCATATAACCTATTGGTTGCCCCCCGAAAAAAATACACGCACACAATTACGTCCATGAAGCCTGAAATATGATTAATGACCTAATTGAGAAACAAGCTGCCTAAGGTGTAGAGACAACCGTCACGCCAACCTCAGTCAAGTCCGCGACTTTTTTTTTTGCCTCTTCGAGAAGTAGAAGTGTTTCCGAGTCACGGATACGCATAATATGGTGGAATCCGTGGAGTGATTCGAGGGAAAAGAGCCCGGAAAGAACAACTTTGAAGACGAGGTAAAAGAATTTGGCTCGGGGGGATTCGGGGTCGGGCGGTTGTTAGTTGGTGGGTGTAGAGATAAACTGGGAGGATTCATTTTCCAATGCGAGGGCAGCCCCGCCTCTCAACTACCAATGTCTGTTTCACTCTCGTTTTTCCCCCGAATCCCAAGGCCGATTTTTCCCCTAGAATTATGCCAAATTATAACAATGGAGCAATCATCACGCGAGGGGCCACAGTAGGAGATACATGAAGAGAAGGCGGTGGGAAGGGTATGAGACCTATTAATCTAGGATTAATTTGCGGCAACATCCAGTCGTCTTGGTTATAACTCGTCGTCATAGAGTTTTGGTGATGGGATTACAGATTTTGCACATTTATAAGACAAATAGTGTGGGGAAGAAAAGATACAGTTTACGGGGTAATTCGGTGGAAATCTTTGATATTTAACTTAATGAATGCACTTGTCTATTTCAACACCTATTTATTCTTACTGTCCCAAGTTTAGTCACAGAATCCCATTATCAATAAATTATTTCTTCATTTTTAGGTTCATTAACTTGAATATGGCATTATGTGCCGAAACTTGGGTCGGCAGAAATAACGAATTGTGGAAGGAGACAAGTGATTTCAGTATGCCAAATCGTAGGACAGCCTTCACAGCAATTTTTCCACATTAAGTTTTCAAAATTTTACACATTAGTCGTAGGTAAGACTTTGAAGCTTCAATTTAAATGGTAAAATGAAGTATAAGGTGGTGCTAAATAATTTCTGTAACTTTATTCTAGAATAAAGAATAAATTTATTGCCGTAGTGCTAAGCATGCGTCATTATTTCCGTTTAATAGCATACTTTAAACTTTTAATGTCTGAAAATGTCGGAGGGAGGCTAAATTAAACGGATATATGTCAATGCACGCATTTAAATATTTTGCTAGCAGATAATGTGTGAACACCATCTGTGAAAAAGAAAGAGAATGGGCTTGAGAATTCTGGTAAGGTAGAATAGAGCTGGAGTTAAAACCTATTCAGTGTTTAAGTTATTCATTTAAGTTGTGTGTGAATTTATTAATGACGCCTTTTCAGAGCGCATGATTAAGTTTTTTTTAACCTAGTTTCTCAAGCAATTGCTAAAATATGAACGTTCTGCTAAGGATAGGCTCTTGAGCGGTGCGAAGGTCAGTAAATTCATTCTTTCTTTTAATTTAAATCACTGGCTGATATTTTTAAGTAGTTTTTATTTGTTTACAACCAATAGAATGGATAGTTTACATCGAGTTTGCCAATCTAATGAGACACATATGTCGCATAAATAAGTTAACCTATTAGAAAAACCTATTGGTTGTATCCCACGTAGTGATTTTATCACCTCATAAATGTGCTATATTCTTAATCGAATGCTCATTTAGCATTTTCGAGCTTATAAATCGCGCCCATGACTATTCATAAGGCGAGAGGGCTCGCCTCGAATATGGCATAGTTTGTGTTGGGAGCTTAATTTATATTTATAAAAAAAGTAGGAAGCTAAAGGCCGAAAAAATTTACATAACGTAATTGGAGGACAGTCTGTCTCAAGAGGCGGGGACGCGTATATGCGTGGGAGGGCTGCCGCCAGAGAAATTTGCTTTTCTTATGAATCCCATCAGCATGACCAACACCATGAGCCACTCCGTGAAATTTCTGCGTGAAAAAATGGCTGAGTTCCGATCCTCAATTACTAGGAGGAATAATTTCGATGCTATTTAAAGACCACTTCCAGCCTCCTCCTCAGGAGTCCTCCATTTTTGGGCTCGATAGGGGGAACTGGGTAATAAAGTGAGCGAGTCTCGGAGGAAAATATTTTGGAGGGAAAAAATATATGTGCGAGCACACAAGCGAAAGCAAACAAGCGGGTCAAATAAGGATCGTGTTTTTTATAGCTGGTCCTGTCCGAGTAGTGGCAGTAGTAGTGATAGTGGCGTGGGAAGGATGACGCGCCGGTGGTTTTTTTTCTCATGAGTTTGACTTGTGTCCTGCAGCTATTAATCCGTAGATTTCGCCGAAAATTACTTCAGATTGTGAATGAAGTATTCTACTTGTTAGCAACGTCCCTGACACCAATTTAACTCATTTCTGCTCAGAAAACTCTCTGCCAGTGACGGTGAAGACATGTTTAGCTAAGTTGCTCTTGTGGTCGTCTTTAGTAGCCCAGTGAATTTTTTTAGCATGACTCAACTTCATTCTTCAGAATGACCCGCAGCCATACAGAGATACTGGGTAATAATAAGGTCAGAATCTAATGTTTTTCAATTTCTATAAGTTACCTCGATAGAACGGATGAATCTTCAGGGCAAGAATATTTTTGGATGAAGGAAAGTTGAAATGGTGCATACAATCCTATTTCCTGTTTACTTATTTGTTTCATTGTATTAATTTACTGCAAGCTTCAACTAAATATTTGTGGCAACTCGACAGCAAAATGCCCAGAAATTTACACAGTTTTTGTATATTGTAGTATTTTGAACAAATTACGGGCTGGGAGATAAAATTAATGTTATTCACGCGTTTCTCATCCCAGAAATAGTATAAAACGATAAAAATGTATGAAAACTGAATATAATCATTAAAAATCCGTCACATTGTAAATTAGAACATTTAAAATAATAAAAGAAGTAATGCTTGGATCCTTATGTTTTACGTTTATTTGTGTCGTATAAATTCAAGTGCAATTGTTGCCGTAAAATTATGGTGGAGTAGTATACATTTATGCCACTTTAAGAGGGAGAAAGGATTTTCTTCTTAATCTTTTCTTCTTAATGGAGAAAGGATTTTCTTCTTCGTGCGTGAAGAAAATGATTTTTATTAAGTTTTTCGGTGTAATATTCTGAAATCCTGAGCCTAGGGTACTGCTTCTACCTCTTCAATTACTGAGCTGCAGATTTACGTCAAGTACTTGAAGTTCTTCCCTCCCAATCTTCCGTCTTGATTCAAATTTTATTTTCTCTCGCACTCTGCACTTGAGGGTAATCGTGATTCCGTCCACGGACGACTCGAGAGAAGTAGAGCCGCCAGACAAGACGAGGAAAAGAGGCGACAAATATGGGTTAGATCATCCCTATAGGGAATGGTGGCGCAGTGATCACGAAGAGCGGTGCAAAGAAAGTGAGAAGTTGGAAGGATTCTCTTAAAGGAGGTATTTTTAATGCCGCGTACACATCGTAACGGGTTGGTCGACATCGAATGACATGGGTAACTTCCAAATAGGTAGTAAGTAGTAAAGAGTTTTCCCGGGGCTTTGCAAGAGGGGAACTTCGCTGCAATTACGGTGTTCTCTCCTTCATTTATGGATAATCTTAAATTTGCCCCTTGTTATAAATTTGAGATTTCTGATTAGCAATAATGATGCTATTTCTAATTATTTCAAAGTATTTATTTCAGAGAGCATGGTCGTAAATATAATCACCTGTTCCATTGGTTGTTGTGCTGAAATTCGATATTTAAAGTGTATTACCGTGGCATTCAAACATCGCGTTTATATTATTTTAATTGAATTGGCTATATTGTCGTTGAGAAAGCTAAGTATTTCTCGTGTTACTCAGTAGACACCTACTTGTGCCGTTCAGCCAAAATTTAAGTTTTGAACGCTCAATAGTATGGCATTAAATTAAACAATAATTAAATTCCACGAAATAAATTATCTCTTTTTGAATTCACGAAGTGAACGAAAATAATTTGAGAGTGGTCATTTTTACATTTTAGTGAAACAAAGCGGAATAATGTATGTTCATACATCCCTTGCATGCATTTTTGTGAATTACGTTGAGGTAGGAATGCAAAATAATACGTCATTCAAGCATAAGGCAATATTCCTTTAAAAAATTTTTTTTTAATTGTGAAGCCGGCGAAGCCATCCATCGTGAACTAAATCTTGCAGTGATAATGAGATGACCACTAAGGGAATAAACTGCTTTTTTATGACAGCCGATGTATGTCTCAGTCTGTCTCGGAATTCGTTAGGTATGGCTCAGGAAGAATCTCAAGTATTATATCAACTATCATTCTAAATTTTTACTCTTGTCCTCATAAGCGGCTTGAAATAGTCTTGGCAAAATTTATTTTAATCCAATCCTTTTTAAAAATTTAAACAGTTGCATAATGGTACCGCGGAATAACTCGTCCTTCACAAATTAAAATTCTCAAATCAGTCCGGCGGAGGACAAAAAGTAGCAACACCAGTAAAGACGTCCATCAAAACCTGAGCCCTACCGTGATAATAATATGAGCACTTAAAGGGAATAAACCAACCTTTTTTTATGACACCCAATGTATTTATCACTGAAGCCGCATTGCGAAGGGTAAGGCTAAAATATAATCCATCTCTCTTTATTTTTACTCCTGTCTTCTTTAGCGGCTTAAATATTTTCTCTCCCCACCGATGGCGAAGTGATTTCCTCGCACGCGGAAAAGGGCGCGCACGTCCGGTAGTCCCAAGACGGCGAGTGGTTGAAATAAACGAGGAGTGAAGATTAAAATGGAGAGTGAGAGAAGTAGCAGGGGTTTTTAAGCCGGTTGATTCAGAGACACGGTACTTCTCTTTTATTTCCTCCCTCCGAGCTTACACTCCATTTATCTTTCTGCGGCCAAGCGCGCCGCCGCCGCGGACGAGGTAAAAAGACTTGATTCTCACGTGGAGAGAGCGATCCGACACATTCCAAGTCTTCACGCCGTTGCATCTCTCCGCCCCAACCCCCGGACTCCTCCCTCCTGATTCTCGGCTCCTTTCCAGCATCACCAAGAGGCGGCATCGCAGCCGTTCCGTCAAGTTTCTCTTGTCTCTCTCCGGTCCTCTCCAGTCTTTCATCCTTTCTTTCATCTCCTATCATCCCATTCTATACATCCCCTCCCGCTACGGTCCATATTTCCGCTTCGCTTCCCGTTTAATACCCCTACCACCGCCTTCTCGACTCCCCCGTGGTGTCGCTGTTCTCATGACTGGCATGAAAGGGAAGGTTTCCGTGCGTGCTGGGAACGTGGAAGGGGGTGTTGCTCATTCAGTTCGCATGGGGCTCGATTCCTTTCTTCGAGTTTGTGGCTCCGGTACTTGCAATAGTTGCTCCATTTACTATTAGCATGAATCGGGGTTGTTGTCGCGTATACGTCTCTGAAATGGCATTTTCCCACAATAACGTTAATTAGTTACAATAGCCGTTTTGATACAGTTCGTGTCATCATCAAGTAATCTCATATCTAAACATCATGTTTAAATTCCCATTTGAAATGAACTAAATGATGAATTTAATCGATTCGGCTTTTACTTTGTGAAAATCTGTGTTGAAATGAAAATACACAACCCTGGTAACTTTTCACAGGAAAATGGAAAATTTCATATATTTATTCAAGGTTTAAGGTACCAGATTTGGCCACTTCAATGATGTTATTTAAGAATCCGAGTTACCTAATTTTAATTTCAAGAATGAATCGTTGGATTCTGTGAATATTGGTGGGATTATGATCCATTCCCCTTATCTACCAGACGAGAACGCATAGTGGTCCGCGGACAAAGGTCGGTTTTTCGATTTTGTTCCAAATCTCCCAAAACGTTATTTTAGTGACCGTTAACCCTTATTCCATATGAAACCTTTTGTCCTCCTTCACCAAACATTTTTTGAAAAGCAGATGTAGTATTAACGGAAGTTGGCTGTGTTCTCCTGTTGTTAGCGGTATTAAAATTTGAAACTACGATGCGTTTTTTCCAATTCTAAAACGTTTTCTTAGTATTGTGATCAACTTCTAAATGATCCATTTGCTCATTTCTTATGGCAGTAGGAAATCCTGACTCATAGGACAACGAGTTCTAACATAATGTTACTTTTATTTTTTTTATTATAAACTATGAGAGATGATAAAATACCACGGTTTACCACCGCGTCATCATATGATAAAATAGGAAGAAAATAGTATAGTAGTAATATATAGTAGTTTTTTTTAGTATTACGTAATCTAAAATGGTTATTTAACTAATATGATGTGCTTTTAGGGGACCTGAGGAAAAAAACCCTTTGCTGCCAATTCTTTCTCTTTGGAACACTTCTAATTTCATCGTGGTCCTCGCCTTATCCGGCATCCTTTCCATTTCAATCGAACTATTTACACTTTTTTTTCTCGCCGCTCTCAAAAACTGTAGTTGGGAGAGGAAACTTTTCTTTTCCTCTCTCTGCAACAATGGAATTCTTTCTTCACATTGCCTCTTACTTTATATGGTTTTCTCTCACCTCTTGGGTCCCCACCTCGTTGTAAGGAGTCTTTTTATTTCTCCATCATATGTTCCTTTGATCCTTTTTCTCCAGCTTGAGTGATTGTGTTTGAATCGCTCGAGATGATCTTACTTCCTCAACAACTCGATGGGTGGATTGGAAGTGGGAATTTGGTGTGTTTGTTTTTCAACTCTACGACAAGTTGCGTATTCGCCTCTTTACATATTATGGGAACTCGATGGGTTATTTTGGCAACCTTGCATATATAAAGCTTCCTTATTTCTTTCTGAAGAAAATTTATGCAAAGGAAAGGACAAGCATTAGAGATGGGAGAATTTATGTTGAAAATATACTCGCCACTGAAGTTTATGTAACGTGGCAATTTTCTAAATAGAAAATTCTTCGTTTAATCTTATTAATATCCAATTCAAATTCTTCTTAATACCAATGGAAATAAATTGGGGAAGTAGACTATAAATCATTATCCACTCACTACACTGTTGTACGAACTAATGGAAATGAGGAGAAAGTAAAATATTTCCCTAAATTACTGTTCAGATATTTTCGTAGGTTATTCATAGGCTGCGAGTGTGTTTGAAGGGTTTCAGAAAATGCATCATATTATTAAAACAGGATCACCCCTCTCCGTGATTCGTCACTTCCCGCTCCTGCCTTAAGGAATTTATGCAAGTGTTTTGAGATTAGGTTACATGATGATTATACGAACTGTATAGAAAGTGGTAGTGTAACTAAATGTCGGCCATCAGGGAAATAATAATAAAGAAACGGGCAGTTAAATATTTTAAGGACTAGCAGACAACGCAAACAGAACCGAAAAAGGTTATCTTAGATCACTGTGCTTCATAGTCATGGATACGTGGAAAAGATCATAAGCTTGCGGTGAAATTGGAGGACCACGATGAAATTGGAGGTGTTCCAATCGGAAAGAATGGGAAGGAAAGGAGATAAAGGCATAATTTCTTTAACCACTCTCTGCTACAATGGAACTCTTCCGTATGGTACTTATGCGCCAAGGGAACTAACGTGAATAATTATTTCAAGTTGTAAAGTTCTTAATTAATTTTGTGGAAAGTTTTTTCCTCAGGTTCCCAGCAACGCTCACGATGAGAATTGAATAGCCATTTTTGATTTAGTATTATTAAAAAAAGACTGGTAAAATACCGACTTAAATTTTATCTTTGAACTTGAGTAAAATAAAAATTCAAGAAAAATCAACTTTTGATCGCGAAAAAGGGAATCTTAACCCACTGTTCGCCCTCTTCAGATGGATAAAAGGAAAAGATTATAAGACTACGATAAAATTGGGGGACCGCGATGAAATTGGGGGCGTACCGAAGAGAAAGAATGGGAAGAAAGGAGATATAGGCATCATTTCTCTAACCACTCTCTGCAACAATGGAACTCTTCCTCCACCCTTTTTTCTCCCTCAACCCATCGGCGTTTCCCTCTTCATCCAACGCCTCTTGCACCCCCATCTAGAGGACTGAGTCGTTTTATTCCTCCCTTCAAACGATCTTTTTTCTCCCTTTTTCCTCCTGCCCGACTGGCTTAGGCTCACGAGTGCGGCCGATGCCGCCTTCCACTATGCCATCGGGAGATTTACGTCTCTTTCATCCCATCTCGTGCCTCTCAAAGGCCTTTGTGGAGTGAGTGAGAGAGGTGGTGTTGAGTGGATAAGGGAGTGTTCGGGAGAAGAACTCCGATCCGTATAAAACTACTGGACGTTGAGTTTTTCCTCCCGCCGCATTCCGGTGTTTAAAGGAGGAATAAAAGATGTGAAAGGTGTTAGTCTGATTCGTTTGGTGCGCGTGAATAACACCTCGACGCGGGGAGGGCTCTCATCGCCTTGTCCTATTTGACGCCTCGCAGTGGGGACCAGGATGTTATTGTGGGAGGACTACGCGGTGGATTACAGAATGACACGTTTTAGGGAATTAAAGTTGAGGGTTCGCAACCATTCTGATGATTCATTCTTCTTCGTGTTCATTGAAATCAAATTTACATTTGGGCGGTGTCACTTTTCGTCGAATTATCACTGAGTTTACTGATTGAGTAAATTATTTCATTTATTATTAATATTTGGTGCTTTTCCGGCGTTTCAATTGAATGAAATGCTTTCGGGTATTCCACCGGGTGAGTTGCTCCATTACTGTCAGCCTTTAGATCAACGACTCGTTAGTCTTCATCAGGAATACTGCGATGTCCGTCTTGGCTCAGGTGTCTGCTGATTAATACCTGATATCACTAAGATATATTGTGCTAAGTACATTAATGATAACACCAATTTTGCTTATTTATTTTGTCTATTATTTTTTCAAAATAAATGAACTTATTAAATACATTTTATTTGAGAATGTCGCATTTTCCGTAAGAGTATCAGACAAATTCTGTTGGAGATACATTACCAAAAATATCAGTTAGTGTTCTCCCCTATCTAGGTACGATCTTCGCGTCATTGGATTTAGTGATTTAGTCGTTAGATTTATGTATATGGATGGTATACCAAGCGTAATTAATGGCTAGTGATTAGTAAGTGCTTTCAAGCGACCTCCAAACCAAGGAGACCAGCGGTACCTTTCTATATCCCTGCATGAGTGATAGATACTTGTGCCTTTAACTTAGGTTTTCAAGTGCGTACATACTAGAAAACACTCAGCACCCACTCAGAGTGCTAACATTTCCTAGTCTCCTCGTGTCCTTTTCACTTCACAAGTGTTCATTAACGCAGCCCCGGAACAAGCTTCCTCTCCGTATCCAGGTAGCAACCCCGTGGGAGGGTAACAAAGATCCACGGTGCCATCCTGCTATTCAGACGGGCCTTGCCCGCGCGGGACGGGCAGGAGGAGAGGAGGGAATCTCAGTGAGGAGGCTGAAAGAGAAGACAGCACCGCCTCAATGCGAATGAATGGTGTGCCAAAAGGTTCCCCATTCTCCGGCTCCGTGACTCCTTAATTGCAGAGCAAACATGAGAGAGTGAGCCGTAGGTTGGGTGTGCGGAGGAGAAAGGAGGCTTATGGTGTTAGCGGAAAGGGGGTTGGAGGATGTTAAGTACCCAGGAGTCCCATATCCGCGGAGAGTTGTAGGAGTTCGGCGAGGACACGCCGCGGTGGGCTCTGTTGGGAGGCACAGAAAGACCCGCTCTATGGGCATTGAAATTGGTAAGACTTGTTGACTGAGGGAGGGAGGTGGAATTGAGCCATTCGTGGCTCATTCAGGGGGAAAGCACTGAAAGGGATCCGTGTAATCGGGGAAAACGTGCGGTCTCGGAAAAGACTTAATGCCTCCCGTTTTAATGACGTTTGCCGGGTGCTAAGTACGGTCATCGGACTGGTGAGGTGGTTTCATGAAGTGACCGTGTGAGAGTTGAGCAAGAGATTGAGAGTAATTAGGATGAATGCGCATTTTGGGAATTGCTTGATGGTGTAAGTGTGGTGAATTTTGATTCCAGTGGAAATGATGTGCGTCTTCATTAAAATACACTTGATTCAACTTCCTATTTTATGCTATTGTTGATACGGTTTTTGGTATAGTTTGTTCATCAAGGTGAGATGTTCGTTATGGAAGCATGGCTTTTTTTCATATGTGCAAAGCTCGTATACTTCGTCAGTTGCTCTCCTATGTCAATTAAAAATTTTTTAGCCAATATATGACGTGATTTGATGCGTGAAAAATTTATCAATGCATCCAACAGATTATCATAATTTTCAAATAATTAAATATTTAAAGGTGAAGCTTCTTTCATTTATTAATTCATTGAGGAGTGAAAAACAGAATATTAACTGGAGATTTTAGGCGTCCCGTAATTTGATTGTACCTTAGCAGTTGGAGGCGCAGTGAATCGTATTATGATCTTAATCATTACATCATTTATCTTATTCTGAATTTTTATAAATCTTTATAAATTTTACATGATTTCTTGTAGGTAGTTACAGTTTAAATATTGAAGCGGAAAAATTAAATGCCATGTGTAAAAATGAATTTTTTTATCGATAGAAAGTGGTTTGATACAATTTTACTTTAAACAAAATTCAATGTCGTCTACTAGTCGCTCTTTGACATAGCTACATTGGTGTATTGTGCTGCAACTGTTCCGACGTCACCGATGAACTTATGAATCGCACATCCCACACGTCGTAGTGACTTCGAAAGTGCCTTTCAATGTCAGAAAAGAGCGCTTGAATGGGTGTAATCCTAATCCCATTTTAGTGTCGAAAATTGCCTTCGTAATTAGTAAAACCTATTTAGGAAATGTTGCGCTTACGAGCCAAAGGTGTGTTTTCCTCAAATGGATTACCAACATCACTTTATGCAATCTGTACCGTAACCTCAGTTGCACTTTCTCTGTTGCGTTATTCTTACGGGATATTATTCTTGTAAATGAGGAAATTGTTTGCTTAGGTGATGTGTGGGGCTGTTTCAAATGAGGCATACATGTGCAGGAAGCCTTTAATTCGTGGGATAGGAGGATAATCGTGTTTATTGTTCCTCTTTAAATGCCAATGACTTTCGAGATGAACATGCGATTTCTGTGTTGACAATTGATAGGTTATAACCAAGAGGCAAAGCTGGTACATTACTATGTTAACTAGTATTTACCATTCAATTATTATAAGATTTGGGTAAATAAGTCCACGCTCTTGGTCGTGTCTTGTAGATGAAATTGTAATATAATTAGGAGAGTACCGCGTTGTGGTTAAGTTTCATGTTATTATCAGTAATTACATTGTATTATTATTATTTGATAAATGATGATGATGACAATGTGTATATCACCCATGTCTATCGTAGTTGATTTATAGACATTATTGGGTCGATTTTATAATATGAGATAGATGACGTACCAGAGGATGTGTTACTTACTGAACGGGGAAGAACAATTGGAGTTGCTAAAAGCAGTTTTTATTATTATTCAGTTTCTATTTTTAAAATTATGCAGCGTTCACTGGACTTTACTAATTTCTGTTTAAAAAATATATTTATCGTAATTTGACCTGTTCGAAGAAATAAATAAAATGGTACACATTTTATTTCACTTTTTTTTAATGAACCTCAATCAAGTTAGATTTATTGAGCATTTATAACTGGAAATCATTCGGAAAGAGAATGAGAAAATCACATCAGAACTTTACTATATTTTCTAGCCAGACAGAAACGATGTATTAAGAAAGATTTTTTGCCGGACTGATAGGCATTGGAATTCCTTTTTCCCCCGAACAATAAGGGACTTTAATAAATTCAATGTGGAACTTCGTGCACTTATTTCCTTTTTAGTTTTTAGCGGCTGGTGTCTTACCACACGCTCATTGAGGCAGCTTGCGGAATATTAATTAGATGTAAATGGGAGATATTGGTATAAAAGCAAAGTTATTGAGTTTTTGCCGGAATCATGAAATTCTTTGCGTTGATAAAGAAGATAGGAACTTTTGCCAACCAAAATTTCTTGTAAACATGAGTAGACTATTCTGTGTCTGATGCGATTATTCTATTTTTGATGATAATTTTCCACAGTATTTGAGAATGTATTGACAAATATAATTATTTTTAAATTTATGCATTTTTTGTGATTTTTTGTTTATTCCTGGGCGGTATTTTGTTTGAATGCTTAAAATTTGTTTTGGTGCGGGAACTACTTTCGTGTTGCTGTTCGTGTCGATGAAGAAGAAGTTTGATGGTGGTATTTAAGGAACGAAAGAGGTTATCTGAAACTGCGAAGGCTGGGATGTTTTAATGTTACAATAAGTATCACTATATGTATGTTTTGACTTAACCCTTTTTATAAGATGCTCATCAATTGAATGAATTTAATTGTATTAATACAATGAAACGATAAATTCTGACGCTGCAATCCGTATCCCCAGTCGAACAGTCCCGTCTCCCTGCCACACGCCTGTTGAGGCAGCTTGCGGTTTGCCATGAAGATGATCTTATGGTAATGGCTGAATTTGATGTCTGAGTATGATATCACTCATATTAGGAGCGTAAAAGTATTTACTTTTCGATTTGAAGGTCGTTCTATCTTTCTTCCGTGCACTCACCATCATTTCTTCCGTAGCTGCCTGTGCTTGATTCATCTTCAGTCCATTCTTCTCGTGTCTTTGTCCATACCCATTTCGATGCCATCCCCGTCGCTCTTGATACACCTCAAGTGCTATGCAAACTCATATTCCTATTTGCAAGCTACTTACTTCAAAACGGTGTTTTCTGTTTACTTTTCATGGCGGCCACTTCATGCCTTTTCGCTCTGTGACTACCGTCGCGTAACTGCTTTCATCCCTTCTGGAAATTCAATTGTCTTCACTTCATGAAAGATACGTTAAAATGGCCTCATTCAAAATGATCAGAATCTAATAATTCGATCCTTTCTACTTAAAACACGGTCAACGGTTCGGGAGTATAGTTATCAGTGACTCCAGCTTGAAGGGGTTTGAGTGCAAATCCCTCCGGTAAAAAAATGGGTATTTGATCGAAATCGAAATTAAAGTTTCATTAAAGAAAGCATCTGGAATTAATTTTTATAATAAATATAAAAAATAATTCCGTGAATATATATTTTGTAAAGAATTTTCCCAATCCTGTGTTTTCCAATCCAATTTTTTCAGCGAAGTTTCCTTAGAATTCAGAATTTAGGAAATTATTTCAACCAACATCATTTCATATTCAGGCAACTGCTATTCCAAACCAGTTTTATGTTAGGTTATGAGGTCAAACCACCCTGTCTTCAGTGATAGCGTTGATCTTTGCGGCCTGATGGTAATTAATGCATTCCTAAATCGCTATTAATTGCTTGCAAGTAGGTAGTAGTAGTAGTTGCAAGTTTAGGATGTTTTTTATTATAATTTCTGTACTCCTGACCAAGTAGGAAATAGAATTTTCCCTTTTTTCATTTACTCAGGAATTTTTACTCTGACGAAATTCTAATTATATTTTATACTGTCATTGTTGTTACGGAAATATTTGTTTATCGCTGTTTACCTTTACCTTTGCCTAACTGTCTACTTTTCGCGGGAAGGCATTATTTTTTTCGCCCGCACATATCATGGCTTAGCGAGTTATAATCCGAGGCTTTGATTTATTGCGCGTGAATAATAAAACAATCACTCAATATGATGTATGACTTTAATAATATTGCTCAGTAAGTAAAAAATATTAAACGAGGACGAAAAATTTCAATCGGAGAAACACTTCAATAACTACTGCGGTTTGATTTATTGACAAGAGAGAATGGTATATGACATTTGGAAATTGCACGATATAAATATTTGAGAATATAATGGAGACATCAAAGGGCATAACGCGGAAATAGATATTATCTACGTTGCAGCTTGGAATTCATTGAAATTGGAGTCAAAACTTCTGCCTCCTACATCATTGCCTTCATTGTAACGAGGAACTCTCCCGATACACTAATGAGTAAATTTTGGGATGCAACGATGATATGATACGATTGAAAATATAAGAGTAATGAAAATTTTTCGTTTAATATAAGGAAGCTAATGACAGTGTTAAACCTGATTATTTAATTCTAGCGGAGGAAGAGGGGGCAGGGTTGTGGCCTCATCTGGGCCAGGTAAAAGAAATAAATCAAATCAAATATTCTAACGTTTAATGATTATTAAGGACATTAGTTTTCAATGTCTACCTACTTTTCCATTGATTTTGAGCAGTTGCTGTTAGATTGCGATCGAGTAGGTATTATCCTAACTATTCTTGAGAAGGAAATGAGAAACCTAAAGTGATTGAAAGGTTTAAACTACGGAGATGAAGATAGGACTTAAGCTCTTACATTATTGCATTGTTATGAAACCACAAGTAGCATTAATTACTACCATACACGCAATAGAATATCATTTCTTTATGAATAATTTCAGTGAAGAATCTGACTGACATGGATAAGAGCATTGAAATCGTGGAACAGTCCCTTATTTTTTTACTTGCTATTTTTTACATAAATTAAATACCAACGTGGATTTTATTTGTTACAATGTGATATTAGGAAATTCTAGTTTGAGATTCTACCGCAGGCATAAAGTTTGTCTATCTTGCTTTTAAAAATCCATTTACCGTTGATTGATGTCAATAAAACCGTATTATTATTGTTGGCCATTTAATTATTCCTGTCACATCCAATACGGTCGAATTTACTAATTCAGAGCTTAAATTCGGGGTTATATCAAAGATTCCTCACCATTTATCAGTCAGGCCCATTTTTTTTAAATGTCGGCTAAATTTTGCTTTGTAGGAAAAGAATTGACGAATTACTCAATAAAAATCTATTAGTAAAACTAAAGGTTAAACTAAACTAAATGTTGAACTAATTTGTGTTATTGTAACTCGGGATTATTCTCACATAACGGCTACTGCTTGTTCGTATGATGGGTAAAGCTCATCTGAAACATTAAAAAAAAACGACATTCTTTCGAGACTGCGTTGTTTCATGTTTTACATTTCGCTTCGAGCGAAGTCATTCGCGTCAAAATAACTGGAGCCAGTTAAGCCAGACTGCATTTCTTGCCGAGTTTTTGTGCTATCAGTTTTCGCCTTAACTGGTTCCCACTGTAATGGGAACGTCACCGTGTGCGCGGAGCGGTGAAACCTTAGAGGTTACCGCGTGTTTCTCAGCTCTGATTGTGAGTGGGCGAAGGGCTCCGGCTCCCCCTTTGACAGTCCCCCCCTAGGTTATGTCCTTGGGCGTGGAACACCTTTGGAGGGAGCTGCTAGAGAGAGAGAAAAAAATGAACGCATAAAAATGGGCGGAGTGTGGGGTAGAATAGTTGAGAAGGCGGCCGGTAAAGGATTCATCCCGTCGCGCGGACCAAATTTCTAATAGGAGCCTTTAAAAGACGCCTCCTCGTGGAGGGTCGTAAATTTTCCTCGGCGCTATAAAGAGGCGAAAATGAAGGGTACGTGAAGGGAGAAGGACGAATGATTTTGGTGTGACGGGAAGTGGGAGCGGGTGGTGGAGACGGAGGCGTAGGCGTTGGTAGGTGCTGGACCATCGGTGTTGCGGGAGGTCCAGTCTCTATTTCTAGCGAACGAGTACAAAGGCCGATTTACCAGGGGCATGTAATTGTGCAGGTTAGGATTGAATTAATTTCTCTTTCTGGCATAGAATTGCGCGAATGCACTAAGAAATTAGAATAGGGGCTATTTTGCCATTCATGCCAAGGGCTGGACCATCGGTGTTGCTGGAGGTCCGCAGTCTCTGTTTCCAGCGATCGAGTGTAAAGGCCGTTTTACCAGGGACATGTAATTGTGCAGGTTAGAATTGAATTAATTTCTCTTTCTGGCGTGGAATTGCGCGAATGTGCGGATGAAAAATAGAACGAGCTATTTTGCCGTCTCACGTCCACGCATTTTCGTATGTATTCTAGCGATTCACCGCTTAACACAACGAAATTTTGACTGCGAAATTTTGCCTGTCAACACACGTCAGATAGTGCAAGTACATATCCCGTCTAACAAGGCCTTAAGAAATTTACTCTAGTACATCCATTCGAGTTCACAATCAGTACGGTATTTAATATAGAATGTTGTGTTAGCCTTTACATTAAAAAGGTACCGTTCAAGTCTTGGTTATATCTGCAGACTTGCTGGAGAATATTAGTGTCTGTCAAAATATAAACTTACGGCTCTCGCTACAGCAATCGCTCTAAATTGCATACGCGATTCAAATCCTTGGAACTCACAAGTGCCAAATATAAATATAAATTTTGCAAAGAATATGATTATTCATTTCTTCTTGACGCGTAATATAATTTAACGAGTAATTCCTTTGAACCGCCTCGTGGAAGTTGGTCAATGTGGTTGAAATTAGTCAAACGGTGTCTTTATAATACCTAGATGCGGTAAATAGCACTTACGGACTTCATACTTAACCAATATTTTTAATTAAAACGTAACTTTCGCCTAATGTCATTCTCCCTTAGAAAAAAGGAAACTTTTTCTCGAATTGATATTGAGAAATTACTTGCGGTTAGCGTTTTCAGTGCTATTTTATTAGTTGTCATTCCCCTTACGACGGATGCTATATGTTTTTTCATTCATTTCATACATTCTATATCCCATAATAAAACATCAAAAATATCTTCTCCGTATTTTGTATCCACAAAAACTTGTAACATAGTGGACCATAAAAAATGAAAAAGAGTTAACGTTTTGGGGTAAATTTATTTGCAATTCAGTGAAGTTAAGTAAAATGCAACAAATTGAAGCTAATTCTCTCATATAACCGTATTTTTTATTCACTACGGTGGTAAAATATTTGGGATATTGGGTGGTAAAATATTTGAGATAGTAAGGTGTATATTTGTGCCCCTGATTGCATTTTATTTGATGAAAAAATTAATTTTATATGATTAGGTGAAGGTTACTATAAAAATTCTCTAATTTTGCTGTTTTCTGCTGTTATTTTATTTTGTAGATTATTGTTTTGAAAAATTTAGCTGCGAGCATTTTTTAAGCAGTATCCAAAGATTTAGTGGGTATAAATGTACCTATTTAATTATCTACTGTGATTGATTGATGCTTGAATGATTAGGGAAAGTTCTTTGTTTAAGTAGGTAAGCTATAAGTTGACCAGAACAAAAGCTACTTCTGTAGCTAGCGGATTCGCCCATTACTCATAATAATATCTCCAATGTGAAATTTTTCCAATCCAAATACTTGAGCGGTGAAGTTTAAGTGCACGTTTGAGAGATTATTGTCAAAATGTACGATGTTTTTGTCTGCGATTTTATTGTTAAGCTAGTAATATTTTATTCCTCAAAGGAGTCGTATTGTCGTTGAGAAAAATTCCGTTCGCCGTTTAACTATATGTTCGCAGACGGTAAATGAAGCCTTAATATTGTGATTGTTTACGAAGTCGATTGTCTGGTTAAATCAGGGATTGAGTTATAATGCCTATTTTATCAAGAGTCAGCGTCTGGTTAAAAGTCTCTATCCATTCCTAGATTCCTACGACGTTATTCTTAGTTTATTGGTCCCTTTTGCTAGAAATACTGCAAATGATCTCCTCACAATCTTATTTTTTGTAAGTTAAATGATAGGGCAATTCAACTAGGAGCCATTCTCCTACCGAACATTCAAAACATCCTATAAAGTCTTGTGGAATTGAAGCTCTTTTTTGATACCACTTGTAAGGAAATTCGATTACTTAAACAAAATTGCTTTCTTTGAATTTCTCAAATTTTTATCCTTGGCTCTCTATGCGCAAGGGTCAAATCGATAAGTTGAGAATCTTAATACCGTGCGATCATTTAGAGGCAATCGCTATTCGAAGTCTTTCATTTCGGGATACTGGCGTCAGATTGGGCGTCTCGACGTCTAGAACCTTTCTTTGGGGCGAGAAATGCCCTCTTTGAATCGGGGAAAAAAGTAGGAATCTTATAAATATTTAAAAATATTCATTGCTCTTGGCCACCGAGTCCGATAAAAATGGTTGAAAAAGTATGCATAAATATAAGAGCATGAGTAAATAGAAACAGTGGGTGGAATAAATCAAATAAATAGTAATTGCTACAAAAAAGAAGAAACAAGCGTAATTATACGTTAATCGTATGCTATTTTCGTGAGTTAGCCGTTTGTAGTAGGATAATAAGTTTTGTTAAACAATTTAACTATGAAAGACTTCCAAGAATAAGAATTTTCAATAGATTCTTAAGTACTAATCAATGCCCTTCTCACTGTGCTTGTTGATTGAAGGTAGTGATGCGATGAAGTGGGGCCGTTACAATCTCGTGATAATCGGGCTGGTACACATGCCTCTTTCTCCTTATGCTGGAAGAATTGCAGTATGCATTTTAACTGTCTTATTTTGTTCCAGTATATGTAAATAAATTCGTACGAAATATATTGTACGAGGCAATCGCCGTTAGTATTCTTTTATTCCGGTAGAGGGGCGTCTGATTAGACGTCTCGACGCGACGTCTCGCACTTTCGACTGCTCTCCCACCCCCCAGAATCGGGAAATAAAAAAAAAAGGAGTGGAGACCGAAAAAAATATTTGGCGGCAAGGCGAAAAGGAATATTTGTGGGCGGGGCAGGAGGAAGAGGCGGAGAAGAAGAAAGCCTTTAGGGTCAAAAGGTGAAAGTGCGGATCCGTTGGTTCTCTTTTTCGGAGTTGGCGCCCTGAGGTAGCCCTCCGCGTATTGAGCCAACTCCTTCCTCCCCACGTCTTCATTTCCCGCCTCTCTCCTTCACTCTCTCTCCTTTTCCATATACTCTTTTCCTCTCGTATCCTTCCCCATCCCATTGACCCTCGCCCACGGATTACCTCGGCCGGGAAAACGGAAACCACTCAAGCCTCCCGGAGTAGTAAGGTCGGAGTGGCGATCACTTCACATAATTTACTGCCGGATTCCATTCCGATAGTATTTTACGCGTCTGAATATTTATAACGCAATTTTTTTTGTCATTATCTCTCCCCGGGCATCGGACGTCGGGAAGGGGTAGCACTTTATGAGCGTGCTGCGCTGAAGTCGAGCGGTGCCGAGAGAACGCGAGCATGTGTTTCGTGCGAATGATTGGACTGGAATCGCTTTTGCTTCTTGTGTCTCGATTACGCCGCGGGTTTACCGTTTAAAAGCTGTGAGAGGGTGTAGATTTCAGTTCAAGGGTTTAGGGAACTGTGTTGGGTTACCCTCATATCGGTTGATATGGGAGGTTATATATTTCGGTTGGAATTCCGAGATGATCTTCGCACATTGTGCAGCATTTCAACTTTCTTACCAACTGACCCGATGGGTGGCAGTTTGAAAGGGAATTGCTTTTGCTCGTTGTGGCTCGATTACATCACGGGATTACCGTTTAAATGCGGTCATGGAGTGTATATTTAATTTCTAGAGTTAAGGGGAATGTATTAGTGTGCCTTCAAATCGGTTGATACAAGAAGTTAAACGTTTTGGTACGAAATTGAAATTCGTTGATGATCGTCGCAAATAATGCCGCATTTCGACTTTCCCGCCACTCGCGAAGCCACTAGTAATCGGTATCGATTCGAGCCTTGTCTCATGGCTGTCATTCGTAACATAGCCAATAAATCATATAAACCAAGCATGTTACGCATGCAAGACGATTGTTAACTAAAAATACTACTTTCACCACAGTTTAAAGTTTCAGTGAACAGCCTACCGTTGCCTAGTAGCGTCGCCGAATTAGATTCGCCCGAAACAGCAACAGATACAATGCTTAACCACTTTATTCTGTTCTTCGGCCTCCTTTAATGGAGTCCTCTTGGTGGAAAGGCTGGCTATGGATTGGAAGGCTTAGGTTGATATTTGGGTGAATACTTCATACACCCTCCAACAAATCCTCAAAATTTGAGGCTTTGACCTCTGCCTATGCCTATCCAACGCTTTTCCTGCTATCCTATCGCAATCCTTGCCTGTCCAATATCTGCCTAACATGATGATGTACAAAATCAGCTTCTAATGTTAAACAAGAAATGCATTTTATAA
Organism: Ischnura elegans; assembly: GCF_921293095.1. Lineage (NCBI taxonomy): Eukaryota > Metazoa > Arthropoda > Insecta > Odonata > Coenagrionidae > Ischnura > Ischnura elegans. The sequence goes on along the minus strand of NC_060254.1, from coordinate 31,804,545 downwards.
TGCAAAGTCGAATATTCAAAGAATCAAATGAGAAATATCTCCCCCTAAGCAAATGAACCTGACCAGTTTAAACGATTTTCTGTTTCTGCGTGAGGAACCCCATGGCAGCTCCTCAATTTGATTCTGCCCTTGGAGAATTATTCAAAGTAGCCTGCTGGTCCTCATATCCGATGGCCCATACCTACTGTCCGAATCTACCGTATTGCCGTTCGGTAGAATCTGAATGGCTTATTTTACCATGCGATTCCGGTACCTGTGAGATCGGAAAAGAATATCAAGAAATTAACTCGGTTCGTGCCAGAGATTTACATGAAATTAAGGCTCATCGTTTTATTACGAATATAATATGTTTGTGGCATCATCTTTTTTTCGCATTTACACGATCTTTTTCGCATTAACAAGATCATTTTTTACATTTTTAACACGATCTTTTATGTTCGTGGCGTTATTTATGGCTTTTCCACCATTTTGGATGGTGTTCAGATGTTACTACCGCCTTCAAAAACTGCAAGCAATAGTGAGATCGCGTAAATTTGCATTAGAAAAAATCAGAATTATAATTTAATTGTAGCATTAGTCAAATGAGACATTGCAATATTTCCACAGGATTTATTCGAACACCACGCGTTTCGTTGTTATAACTACATTCACAAGTGCCGCATTGGTCGCGTTCAGCAGACTCAACAGTTGCGGAACCGGTGAGAGAATTTCTGCTAACGCCCTCTGGTAGCTCACCGGTGTTACTGATCAGACGCCATTTTTTCCACCGGAGAAAATCACCGATCACTGTTTGGAACATGTTGAGAATCAACGGCGCCCAGTACTAGTACGTCTTCTAGTGCTATAGTTGCAAAAAGATATGCGTACGGAGGTATGACATATGAAATTCAGGATACTGAAGAAAAACAAGTAAAACTGGCTTCAGGTTTGTCATCGACTAAGTAAGCTATCGTCCGGAAAACGAGGGACTATCCTTTCGTAATACTTTTCATTCCGCGGCCTATTTCTTCTGAGGCGTACGGCTTAGGGATTTCTTCTAGAGAATCTCGTCTCGCGTTGAGTTAAACCAAACAAATTGTTCACAGTATCATCGTCTCCTGCAATTAAAATCGCCAGCGCTTCCACAGGAATCGCAATACCGCCCATTTGAATGTTTCTGCTATTTTGTCACGTGACTGATCACTGATCAGCAACCGTTCTGCAGATCGCAACGACCGGTCGCTCACCGGCGAGGGATCTCTTGATCCCGGTGAGTATCTGCTGAACGCGACCATTGTTATAACAACGAAATGCGTGGTGTTCGGATAAACCCTGAGGAAATAATGCAATCTCTCATTTAACTAATACTAAGAACTTTCACCATAACCTGCCGCATATCATACAAAGTACTAATTAAACCAGTTGCGTGTTATTCATTCATAAGGATATTTGCTAAAATGCGTTGTTTCGAACGGCTTTCAATTTCCTTTCTTTGCCAATCTAGCCTGATACACACTTCCCTCTCCCTTCTCGTTGACCCATCCCCCTTTAGACCTCACCCCCTGCTATATCGCCCAACGAATGAATTACCCGCACTTATGAGTGATGAGACATTCCAAATAGGGAAAGGCCATTCCCCACTCCCCTCTGTCTACCGTGCCCACAGCGGCAGCTCTTAGCGGCTTCGACGAAAAAAAGGAACGCTTTTATTTAGAGGTCTGATGAATATGAAAATAATAATAGTGACAGCGTCGGGCCCAAAAAAAAGAAGCACGTCGCAAGGGTCCCGCCAGTTTGACCGTTTATAAAAAAAATTAGTATTTTAGCGCTTGAATTTTTCAAGCGAGTCGTAATTGGTTAAAGAGACGTAGTTCTGTCACGTGTGCTCAGTTATTGTGCCCACAAGCGGTGAAAATCGGGAAATAGTCACTCAATAACTCGTATTCATGGAATTATAACTTTGATTTTCAATTTGTCAAGCGGATTAAATTTGGACAAGTACATATTAGCGTCACATTTTTTGCTTGTATTTTGGCAATAAGCGGTTCAAATAAGCAAAAGCTGAGTAATTATGTATTTATTTCTTTTATGTATTAAGAGATTGGCACGTACACGAAGTTATTAATGCTGTCAATGTCAAAATACTACCAGAAAAGCCTGAAGATAAAGACAAATACTAAAAAAAGGTGGGTAGTCGAGGAGTGGCGACGGCCAATGTACTGACTTGGAAAAAATTTCAAAATAAGCAACATGAATACAAAAAACTATTCCTTCTTCCCGCTACATCAAAAAACCACATTCTAAAAAGGAAAAAAGGAACCGAAATGATTTCATTCAAAGATCAGCATGAATATGCCTCGAATATTTAAGTTCTCGTGTTTCAATGACGCCTATGATAAGAGGAATAATGAATATGAAAATAATAATACTGACAGCGACGGGCCCAAAAAAATAGAAGCACATCGCAAGGAGCCAACCAGTTTGGCCGTTTGTAAAAAAAGATGCACAAAAAAGTACGCTTTGCCTTGCCCGCGTGTCCTTCCGAGCTCCGGCGGGCTATTAACAGCCGTGGGTTAATGAGGAAGTTATCTGGGAGTTATCGAGGTATCATCCGAACTTTGATTGAGACTCAATCGGATGAGAGAAAATCATCAAGCGACCCGTTTGGAAGTAGTGACAGCGATTAACTGAAGGATTCGAAGGTTCTTCGAAGGTCTTGGCGACCTAAATTAAAACGTAAATCTGCTGCTTTTTTTTTTGATCCCATGATTTAAAGCTTTTGGCCTGCGACGTTGATGAATAGGGAGATAAAAGGATAAATTTAAAACAGGCTCAGTAATTGCTTATTATCCATCTTATCTTTCATGAAAGAAGTATCGCGAAAAATTTGAACTACAATGGACTATTTCACCTGACTAACCTACATTATTCGTATCAATTAATATTTCGTAAATAAATGCTTTGATCATGATGGTGAAAAGGTACATTAAGTTACGTAGATGGTATGGTAGTTATGGTTATATGGATATACCTTTGCTTCTCAGAAAAAATAAGAACATGACTGAAACCAGCAAATATTGTAAACCATCCATGTAATGAAAGATTTAATATTGAAATACCTTATGTTTTCGAATCCCGTCGGTTTTTACCAACATGAATTATAGTGAATTAACCAGAAAGCCTTTTCTTAAAAAAAGGTGTAGGGCGAGTGGAATCCGTGTTCATGTCGAACTGCTGTAATTTTTCTCAAAATGGAATAGTTTTGGAGACAGCACATTATTTCCATGGCAATAGCAGCGTGCAAAATCCATTATTAGCGTATGTGCTTAGAATATATTTCATACTAAAGTACAATTCATATCATAGCTTAGTTATACTCAACTATAATGGGTAGCCTTGCTTCGTGCTAAGAGGAAACATTCGTAGTTTTTAATGCAATCGCACGTTGCGGGTTATTCTCTCATCAATGGAAGCTGTGGTTTAGCCATATCGAGACCTATGTTTGGCTATACACCCCAATGTTACAAAATAGTTTTGAAACCTGAGAAAATGAGAATTGAAGGAGGATTTGGGAATTTATTGCCCATGGGGCGTTCTACTATTATCAGGCTCTTTTAGTTTCACTGTAAGTGTTGTTGCTAAATTTTTTCTGGTGCCCATAATGTCTTCATTCTTGATGGGAAAGTATACGTTCAAGCTGCTTATCATGTCTTATGTCCTTGAATTTGTTCCATCATCATGAAGACTTATGCTATACTGCTTACAAATTACGAGGTGTAGAATTCAAAAGAAGAAATAGCTCGCCAAACTGGTAGTTTTGACAAAATTCATTCGGAGTCCTATATTTTCTGTAATGGATGGGGTCATTTTACCTCGTAGTGTGAGAATCCTTGAGACATGCCGTCAAAACAAAAGAATCGCGGTCACACGTCGTTACTGTTCCCCAAATCTTCTCGAAGTTCTCTAGGTTAGATGCATATTATGGAAATTGGTCAGTTAGAGGGAATGATCGTGAACGGTTTTGTAACATTCGTGGGTGAATATAATAAAATTTCCATTCATGAAGGAGGAGATTCGAAAAAAAATGCGTTAGTAGCGTGTCATCGTTTTATGTGGCAGTAATTTTTTTAGCCGATAAAAAAGCCTCGGAAAACAGGCAGAAAATAACCGTGGATGTAATTTGCACCGGCCGTCATTACCGGTCCTTCAGCTCCTTATCTTCGGAAAACATCTCCTTCGGCTTTTTTCATCTTGCCGAAAAAGTCTTGCTCATACGCTTTCGTTCGGTTTTCCTCCCACGCGTCCAATTGATTGAGACGAAAATATTGAAGTAATCGCCCGTTATCGCAACCTTACGGTTAAACCCTGCCTTCTTTCGTCCATCACTTTAGGGCCAAAACTATACCGCATCGTCTGCCAAACTTAGTCGCTGTTCGACCTCCTATATTTTCTTTTTTCGACGTTTTCTATCTGATCGTCATCTCTTTTATTGGTTCCATCGCTTCGGCCCTCCGATAATCTTTCGCCCTCTCTCGTGCACCTCAAGGTTTTTGTGTAGTCATCTGCTTACGAGATGGCTGAATCTTGCTTCAAGAAAAAAAAATGCATTTGAAAAGTATCAATTTGCATAAATTATGTAGAATTTAATCTGAAACAGTCCAATTGAGTACAAATTTTTACTATTATTCAAGGAAAGAGTTATTGATATTGATATAAAAATATTTGAAGCTAAAACAAGCCGATAATAAGTAATTTCTGAGCCTTTTATCTCCGTCGACTGCTCTTTCCGGCACATCGATCCCTACAAATGTTATGTATTCGCGATATTTGCCTGATGCATCTGCTCCTGGGTTGTGATTCTCAGGCCAACAAAACGTAGTAACCTCAAAACGCCCAGCTACTCCTACTCTAAAGGCACAGTTGCGCATTGTGATAATTTGTTGATCGATGTAGCCAATCTAGTAACGAAGTCCTAAACTGTAGGGGAGGTTGGGATTATGACTAGGGATTATGGCATAGATGTTGATTTCAGCTAGTTTTGCGCATTGGCGTGAGTGCTTGCTTATTCAGAACCTCAGAAATTTTAAATAGATGATTTAACCCTTATCCAGGTAGTCGCCTCCTCCACACAAAAATTCAAGCCGTGAAAACACGGCCTTCCTAGGGAAAGGGTTAATGAGTTTGTGTCATGCAGGCATCTAGAACATCGCGGTCTTTACTTGTTATTGTTTCCGCATATTCTGCCCATTAATACTTCAGTAAAGGCTTTAATGAAGATTTAAAATTATATGCTATTTTACCAAAATAATATTCTTTTATGATTTTTTCGGTCTTAATTTGTACGAATTCTTTAAAAATTCCCTCACGTAGTACGATTTTTCTCCGTTTCCAAAATTTTAACCACCATATATGAAACACCAGTTCCTATCTAACCTTGCTCAATTTGCGCTTACAATCCCGCTTGAGAAATGGGTAAAGAAATAATAGTTCGCGCTACGAAGATTACTTTCACAAGAGGATGAGAAAGGACATAAATTTATAGAGATTCAGTATGAAAACCAGCGTGTCTCAGCCGATCGAAGTGAGCACTAGAAACTCTTGCTGGTTTTATTACTGAGGTTTTATGTAGTGACGTTGATTTTATATTTAACTGCCTCATATCAATGAAATTAGGGTGCGTGCTTCTAATCAATGGAAATTGGCAAGAAATACAGGCAATTAATTTAACCGTTGTTGTTACCACGTAGCACCAGCTGTACATGATGGGTCTTTATTTGAACGACGTTATGCGTTTACCAGTGGTAAATAAGAATATTACAGTGGGATTTAGAATATGCTTATTTTTCCTAGGACAGTAATAGGAGGTAGTAACTGCTTACGAATCCCACTGCTTTTAGATTGCTTTTAAAGTGAAGAAACATACACTTCAGAATGATACAGAAAACATCACCTTAAAATCGCACTACATTCACAGGTCGTATAGAATCGGCAAAGTAGGAGATATTTGCCGATATAAAGGGAGGATAAAAAAACTACAGAAACTTTGCGCCCAGTGCTCCGATTAGCCGCGAGTTTGCCCTGCCTTACAAGAGGTCGAGGGTTCTAGTACAGGTAGGTATCGCTATCCAGGGCATGGATGTTTGTGTATATTTAATTGTTACGTTAATATCTCCGATGTGAAAGGTTAATGGTGCTGTTTTCGATGGTACAGGAAGAAAAATAATAGTAATAAAATTTTAATTCGAACCCATTTTGATTCACTAAATTTAAGTCAGTGAGAAAATGGGTTAAAATCTTTCAGACTTCACTCCCTGAATCTTGAAGTAATTCTTTCCCATCTAAGCCTCTTTTGACCTTCGTGAGTTTTTTTTTGGGTGCCCTGACTGACCTCTTGCAGATTGAGATTTCTCTTCTCTCCCTCCTATTCCAGCCTCGACCCACGCGCCCAATTGGACCGTCTTGATTTCCTTTTTTTTTTTAACATTCCCGCTCAACCCTTTCGCCTCATCGTCCTCATGACCCGGCTTCCCTTTCGCTTCAACTCCTTCCGCTGCCACCTTCTCAGTCTCCCACGCGGTCCCTCTTGTAACTTCTCAACTTTAGTCCCGGGAGTGGGAGGAGGAGAAGAAGAAGTTGTTCCGTTTTTTTTCTTTCGCTCTGTCGGGTGGAAGGCAGGCACGCTGGTGCGGTTATGCATCAATTATGGGTTGCCCCCACCAACTAGGGATGGTTTGCTGCTCATCGGAGATAAGAAGTTTGATCAGATATCGATGTAGTTCAGCATGGAGAGTGTTTTTTTTTCAACTTTATACACGTGTATCACATTGTGGAATGACTGGAGAAAAAAATCCAGGTCCCAAAAAATCGAATAATCCAATTTATTAGAAATTTATGTAGACGTCCTAAGTGTGTGAGTAATCTTTTCATTTTTACAACCGTTTTACTCTAGATTACATAACAGGAGTCTTTTTTATGTGAAGTCGTAATGGAAAAACGTTAACATAAATTTCATGAATCTGGAAGGCAAAGTTGATTTGGTAAACTTTAGTCACACGTACACTATTGATTTTATGTATCCTGATATTTTTGTGTGTTCACTTTTTCAGGAAATTTATTTTAAACTTCTCTTCTGATATTTTTTATATCTGATAAGTTATTTAAAGTGAATGAACACTATAGAGTGTTGGTACTTGTCAAGAATACCGATGAAGTTCAATGTGTTAATTTGCATTTGAACTGATTATACATATTACAATGCTGGTGTACAACAATCTCCGATAAAACAGGGCATTTTCATTTCCCTAGGTGGAACTTCAGTACTTTTGCGTTTAGTATTTGTTTGAATTAAACTCTGACGTAGAAGAAAATTTACATCGCCGTTAACTCTTCGGTGCACTACTCAATGAATCCTTCATTCTCCGAATACTACATGGTATGGCATTGATTCCATTTGCCTTTTTCCTATACGCTATAGGTGTTTATATTGAAATATTCGAGTCCCCAGTAAATTATGTTATTACGAAAGAGTGAAAAAAGCAAGGTACTGACCGTTGTATAATATAACGCAGCGTTGCGTTTAAGCGCTAAAATTTATGGCTCAAAATTTAATAATCCACTGTTTATGCTGTGATTTGGTAAAATTAAATGTATCGGTAATGCTCCGGGGCTACTAGTATTTGATTTATATCTCATTAATTTTATAATAGGTATTCTTCGCAGGCAATATTTAAAAAGATCATGGCTCAACGCTCTAATTCTGCTAATGTGTGTCAATGATTTGTTGCTGTGATAAGTGGTCTAGCTGCGGACGTTTTCCTTGATATGAAATGAGTGTTCTCTGGCGGGATAGTTTATATTTCCTCGCTCGAGCCGCATTCAATTATAAGTATATCTGATATGCATATCTCATGCTCCGGTAATTGATCTTCACAAGGTTAGTAACCTTAATTCATCGAGATCAAGCCTGTACTCATTCATTCATCATTACTTCTCGAGCCTACATAGTTTCTAGGTAAATAAATAATGGATATTGAGTTTGTCACTCTTAATCCTGGCGGCGAGTGAGGCAATTAGCACCTGCCGTTCTGTGGTTGCGAAATCAACAATCTGAGAGTATCTCGAGAAAAAGTCACGCTAGGAGAAGAATACGTAATCATGTTGGATAATGGGTAAAAAAAACGTGAGTGCGTGGTCTTTTCGAAATCAAAACCTCCGCGTCGATATCTAAAATCGAGTTTCCTTTCTGTCGTGATTACCCTTTCGCATGCATAGTTCATTCCACTATGTCAATTTTCTTGCATTCCTTCGTTTTGCTTGTGATTTGGAGAAACAGAAAAAATGGTCGACGCGTGTACTCAGCTGCGCGGGTTAATTGGGTCTCTTGGGACTCCAAATCGCATCGGAGTGTGGTTCCCCTTGTTTCTCTCTAGTTCATTGTGTTTGTCGATCCTTTCCTAACTCCATCTTTTCCTCGTCAAATAAGCCTTCTTATGAAGGTTTCTTTATTTTTCATTGTCAGCTTATCTGTTTCCATTCCTGCCAATATGCTCCCCGTACCCTTTTTCCTTCCTTCCGTTGTTTTTGCATTACCTCGGACTGACTACTTTTCTGCGATTTTTCAGTTACATCATATGCGAAATGTAGACATTTTATCCGCTTGCATGTAAGAATTTTGTGCGTTTAATACAGATTTGATGAGATAACAAGTTTGCGGCTTAAATTTCGTGATGGAGGGGATTCTCTTTTAAGCAATAATTTCCCTAAACGTTGTCGATTCCCGATGAAATTAGAGCTCTGACGCCATTACACTTTTCCAATAGCAGTCATGAGTGCAGCCTCTGTCTTCGCAGAAAAATTGTCTCATAACATCGGTTATAAAGAAAGTGATATCTAAACAATAGGCATGCTCTTCGTATCCTTTTACTTTTAGAAACTATATTATATTTTAACTTTTTAATATACTGTGACAGACTTAACTTCGGAGGAGCAAATAAAAATTATTTTAGAATGAATTTTGTAGTTTTCTATCACTATAAGCATAATTTTGTGAACATGTCGCAATGCTGCGGGAAGCGCAGTAAAATAATGAAAATAGTGGAAGACTGCATAATACGTTATAAAGTCTATTACACCTTTAGTTTCGGCTAATCAAACAGTATCGAATAGAAATATTACTAATGACTGATCTTCTAGTCTTCTTCATAAAAAAAGCTGTATCAGGACGTGTGCAAACTAACCAACCCAGCATCTCCATTCTGCGAATGCCTTTTCGTTTATGCGTTGTCTTTTGCTTTATTAGTATCCGATTTATTTATATTAATTTTTCTTCCCCTTTTCGCTTTACATTTTATTTTCCTTCAGTGACTCTTGCGTGTAAAAAATGAAAACACAGCACTCTTCCTCGCTATGCCTTCATTATTCTCTTGAGTAACGATCCAGGGAGTAGGTAATAGCAAGACAGCTATAACATAGAAGGTTGGATTCGAGTCATTAAAAATAATGGTATCATAAGCTTATGATCTCAATTAGTTTAATTCTGCCATTTGTATTTAGTTGATATTACCTGTACATTGTTGCATCACATGTTACATCGCAGCACCCCTCAAAAAACTCCATCCCTCACGCATTTCCCCTCCTATGCCTTCGGATCCCGTGATTGTCGCTGCTATACACGGCCCGTTTCCTCGATTTATAACCCTTGCCACCCGCCCTGTGCCCTTCGTGTCATCGCGTTGATGCGTAATATATGCTGTAGGTGAGTTAGGGGGATTGGTTTGTGGCAATCACTGTCGGCCCCTCCCACAACTCCTGCGCTTACCCTATTTCCCCATACCCTTTGGCTTACCCTCAATATTTCACTCCAACCTCTCTCTATCTCTCTCCCTCTCCCCCGTAGAGGGCTGGGCGACATTGTAATTACGGTATTTCCTCGTGTTTATTTTCCCCGAATCAGAAAAAAGAGGTTCCATTGTGTGAGGGATGCGAGGATTGGAACGGATGCCTATTCCCCATGGTTTAGTGAAAGAAGCGAGGTGATGTGGGAGAATTCCTTTATTTTTGTTTGTAATTATTTTTTCTTATTAATTTTTCCTGGAGAATACCAGGTATTTCATCATTATATTTTATTATGTGAATAGTTTTTTAATGCTGATAAACATATTCCTTACAAAAATTTCTTGTTGAGTCTTGTTTCCTCTCCGAGGTTTCTTTTCTCTTCCCAGCTCCTTCTAAATTGCCTTCTGTAATTTTACCATTTAATCTAAATGGCAGGATTAAACTCCTTGAGATCCCAGGCTGATGTTGCCATTGTTTTTTAATCACTTGAATTCATTGCCAATTATAGAGCTCATTAATTGCTATAATTGATTTGCTATTACCAGTTCCCTGTATAGTAACTCAAATTTGGTGTGCGAGCCGTGGGTTGCTGACATCTGCCGTTTAGTCTTTTATTTTTTTAAAATAACCGTTCCGAGACATGTGAAAATAGGCCTACCGAGGATCTCCATCCTGTTAATACCTTTTCGTTTACTCGTAGTCTCTGGCTGCCGTAGGGTCCAAGACAATTCTATTAATTTTTATTCCCCTTTTATGCTTTCAATTTTTCCCTTCAGTGAATCTTGCATGCAAAAATTCCATCTCACTATATGTTCTCACTATGCCTTATTTCTTCTCGCAGTGTTTCTCAACTGAAATACGTGCTCTCCAATTATGGAGAATAGTTCATTTCTGGCTTTCATCCGTTGTATTTTATTTCCGTTCTTTTCTGCTTCCACGATTATAAACTTCATATTTTTCTTATTTCATCCTCGCGATCCATTTTTTCAGTCCCATACAAAACCTCAAACCAAGAGAAAAACTCGATAAACAGTTTCCCAAGCTCTGCTGGGATTTTACCAGCTGTAAACAATTGCAAAAGTGGAGAAAGCAAGGGTAGAGGCCTTCGAAATGTGGTGCCAGAGAATAATGATGATCAAATGGATCGATTGAGTTAGTAACGATAAAGTCCTTAGAAGAGTAAAAGAGGAGAGAATTCTTACGAAAGCCTTGATAACATGACGGAACAACCTAATAGGCCACATCTTGAGGCATGATGGCCTGATGAACATAATCGTCAGAGCACAAGTAGATGGCAAGAACGTAAAATGAAGACCTCGAACAGAATATATGGTAAAGGTAAAGAAAGATGTGAAAGAGGAGCTGGGTGTGAAAAGATTAGCTGGTTTGAGAATTTAGTGGAGATAGGATAGTTGACCGGTGACCGATGATGATTATTATTGAAATATTTTACCGATAAAGGTTGGTTACCATGGAGAACCCAAGAAGTGTTCTGGGAGCCTTCCCTCCTTCAAGCTTTTCCCTTTTAATTCAGTGTAAGGCCTACTCCCTTTCATTATATCTAAAAATCCTATTCTCTTCATTCCTCTCCCTCGTTTAGCATACATTGTACCCTCTAACACAGTTTTAAACATCCCGCCCCTCTGGTGATGATGATGGAGATAATGAGAGACGATGATGATGTAAACAATTTTTGGATTTTTACTCATTATTGTCGAGCTTAAAATTGAAGCAACGCTTTACTTTCTTGCGATACTAAACGCCTTATATCATTACTATCTCTAACGGCTTTAGAGTTGGATATCTAAGTATCACTCAGCTTCCGTTCCCGTCTCCTCTCTCCCCATTCCACTCTCTCCCGCACCACGTTAATGCTCGCGCAGGGATTTTTAAGAGCGAAAAGACTTGGCGGTCGTAAATTTCGGGCTCGTATCCTTCCAAGAAGCTCCGCGAGAGGCGTGCGAAGCGTGGAATTATTCGAGGCGCACGGGAGATTGGAGGAGAGAGAGAGGGGGGCGGGGGGGAGTGGTGGGTTCACGAAATTTCTTGCTGGTTTGGGGCGTTGGGGTTATGGGGTGAGAGTCTTAGGGTAAGACCGTGAGTTGGGGGTTGGGATGGGGTGGGTAAAGGGTTGTTAATCCCGCCTCCGCTCTTGCGCGGAGTCGTTAAGTATTTAAAAAGTTGGCTCATATCATTTTTTTTTCTTCTTCCCTTTCTCGCCATCTCCCACCTCGTCGTTCCCTTCCGGCCTTTAGCACATCTATCCGTCATCTCACTTCCATTTACGGGCCGAGTAATTGCGGGAGCGTGGTCCGGACAGTGGAACTTTTTAAGGGCGAGCTTGGATTAGGTTCTTTCACGTGAAGCTGTGATTGCGAATTTTTTTCTCGTCGCTCCCCGATTTTTTTTGCCTCCCTTGAAATGCAGCTTGTTAATTATTTGGTCTAGTACTGTCTATTTCGTGACTTAATTAAAGATTCTAATCTATCTCAGACAAACTGAGGACTTCCAATAAGAATTTACTTATGTTATTGTTGGTATTATTTGGTTTTATTGAAAATCTTCCCCACATGCGAAAATTTCTTAGCCTGTTAATTATGCTTTGTTATGTTGTCTATTTTGTGACTGAATTAATAATCCTAATCAATCTCAGACACACTGAGGACTTTCAATAATAATTTACTTCTATTATTATTGATATTATTTGGTATTATTGAAAATCTTCCTCATTTGGGAAATTGTCGTAGAATGTTAATTATTTGGTCTTATGTTGTCTATTCCGTGACTTAATTAATAATCCTAATCTATCTTAGACACCCCCAGACTTTCAATAATAATTTATTATGCTATTATTGGTGTTATTTGGTATTATTAAAAATATTCTTCTGCTGGGAATATTTATTTTAGGCCTTGGTAAAAAACATTTAAGCGATAGAAAATGCTTTATTTTTTATATTTATAATGCCAGTTATCCAATTCAGTTCTAAGGTTTCAATGAAGGGCTACCTTCAAATTAAAATTTGCTGTCAATAAATATGTTCTCAATTATTTTTATTTTCCGAAATAAAATCCTAAATTAATTTTGAGGCAAAAAACTTCTTTTCTTTTGAATTATATTCATGACTTCCAGAACATCGTCCAAAAATCATTGCACACCAAAATATATGGCAACGAGGATTGAGGGATTTAATACAAGATGACATCAATAAAAATTAACGGTGAAATGCACGATGCAACCAATAAAAATCCCATAGTTAAGAAAAAAATTTTGACCATAAGGATTTAGCTTGAATGGAGAAAAATCTGCACTATAAAGGGAAGGATGAGTGAAGGTATGTGGAGGAAAGGAGAGGCGAAATAAAGATTAATGCGATGTTATAGAGGAACTCCCTAGGGAATAATTATCTGAACTAAACACCGTAGAAGTATAGTGAATGCATGTATTAAAATGTAGTCAGATCAGAGCAAAAGTAATGAGCTCATTCTCTCATCTATGAATGCATATTTGCACCAATATCAAAAGAATATATTATTCTATAAGAATAGGTAGTGGATAGTGGTGTTCAGATTGCACTGGTTGGCTTATACCCATGCAATTGGATGAAGAGTTTCAAAAGCTTTCTGACATATTTTTCGTAAGAGTATGAGTTGCATTAATTATGAGCTGAAGTCATTAAGTTATAACTTCAAGTCGGTCAGTCCTAAAGTACAGCGCGATACTAGGAGAGATACCAGTTGATTCATGAAAATATAAATTTTTCAGTGAGAAAAAATAAAGACGCCAGAAACTTATCTGCCGGGCAACAAATCCGCTTCTCTTTGCCTTATCTTCATTTCCATCTGCTCCCCTTCTTTCCATATGTATAAGGCTATCTCCGCCAAGGGATCCGCGCTCAAACCCTTTTGCCTTTGTTGCCCCAGCACCCAGTGTGTTCGTCGAAGCAGAACAAAAGAGTGCTACCGTGCACAACATGGCAGAGGCGTTCAGGGGGCCCACGGCGAAACAAATTGCGCTGGACATGGAGAGCAGGAGTTGGAAGGAGAGCAGTGGTGCTGGGATCTTCCTCGGGTGGTGGTGGTGGTCTATAAACGGAGGCGGAGGGAAGTGATGTAAGAAGTCACTGAGCCCGGCCATAGAACGAGGGAAGGCGCCGGCGTGACGTGACTTGATTGTGAATCGTGACCTCATTTCTTCCCCGTTCGATCTCCGAGGGCTTCTTCCAGGACGTTAAGGGTAGGATCGCATCCTTCACCCTCGCGCCAAATTGCCATCTGTTTGGCGGTTCAATTCCGTGGTTAAGGAGCTTCCGCCGGGGTCTGAGGAGTCAAAACAATTGGTTTTCCTTTTTGTTCTCCTTTTGTCTCCTTTTTGTCCCGAATACTTGCGAAATTATGCTTGCTTGATTCAGTAAATTACTTATTTTACGATGTAGGGATTCGAAAAAATATTTAAATATGTAGACCAAACCTTTAAATTATTTTAAAGCAATCACATTTCCGTTTATTTCTTACTTTGCGAAATTGGACCGAAAACGTGTTGAGAATGTAATCATAATTTCTTTCACAATCGCAATATTCCAATTATTTAAAATTTTCACCAATCGGAACTTAAATTTTATCGTTCTGTGATGTCAAAAATATTTAATTTTACTCTACTATATGCTAGATAAATATTCTTTATATCAATAAAATGAATCGGTTTCCTAGTAATCTCTTTTTTATCATCTGAGGCGATTACGGAATATTTTGTGGCAAACCGTTATTTCAGCTGTTGATACATCACATTATGTTGCTTTTACAGTAGTAATAATTCCGCATGAGTTTCCAACAATTTTAGACCATGAAAGTAGCTCTCGGTTGAATGGAAAGACCAAGATTTCCTAGATAGAGTTTATTTTATTGCAATAACCCAAAATTTTAATGGATTACGTATATGATACACCATTACCTCGCAAGCTTGTTTAATAATGAGCAATGCATTGCGTCAGTGTGGCAGAAATTTGGTGCAAATTGAAAATACATTCATTTTTTCATCCAACATCCAAGCAACTTGTCCTCCATTTTAAACCATATGCCCTTTTATTTCACAACGACTCACTTGGTAATTATCCACACTTTCTTTCTCCAGTTATGATTTAATCCTTAATTTTCTCGGTTATTTCAATAAATAGATGGCGAGAGAGAATAATACTTGCATTAGGGAGATTGTTGAGTCTTTAATTTTTAAGATGAAGTGCCTTCATAATCATCTTTTCAACTCTTCTTCATAGGCTGTTTCATTAACTTCTGAGACAATTTGGTAGATAAAGGCATTCGCCATTTTCTCACCCTCTGCATTAACTGTGGATGACTTGGATGCGAGGGAAGGCCCACGGAATCTTAGCAAGCATCATTAAAACCTTGGCGCGGTAAATATGAAACGCCGTAATATGCGAAAGTGGTAACTCAGACCCGTGCTGTGCCACCGTTTAATTTTCTTGTCTTCATGCCAGTGTTATACCTCTTTCTTTAAAGGAAATGCGACCTTAGACCCTATCCGACCCCAGGCCTTCAGATATTCGCATTTATGTCTTCATTCTTCCTTTACTTTGAGACTCCCTTGTAGGAATTTCATCTGAGCATCTAAGTATTGGAATACTCGATGTTTTTCTGAATGAATTTAAAGTGTCGAATGGCGATGGAACAAATATACGGCTTTTAAAAGAAACGCTACGCATCGATCCGATTTAAAAAAATAGGAATGGGATTAAGAAATGATTTTCATTAAATGTATGCACTGTTATAGGGCATATGAAAGCTTTAAAGAATTTCGCAGAATTAAGCGAGCTAAGGAATTTATAAGAACTATTACTAATGTGAGCTATCTTACGTGGGTAAAGAAAAAAGAACCGAACGCATAAAATATTTTGTGTTATCTTTCCTCTACTCCAAATTGCAGAGTGGATCGGTCGTGGCAGCCTTTTTCTGTCTTTTTTCTATGTATTTGTTTTCATAGAGTCAAAGAATGAGTACGAAGGGATTCTGCGTATGCGTCATATTACTTAAAATTAACGTTGGAAAACAATTCTAGCAAATTTCTAAAAATTACAAAAAAATGTGAGACTCAGATAAACAACTTGAAACTTAAGCGGAATAGTGAATAATGCATCGAAACATCGATGTATATGTAGGTTAATCTAGAATGAGGGGTGAACACTTTTCTAAGCATCGAAAAATCGATAGGTCGATGTTTTTTTTTAATCCAATGCGGGGCATCCCTACTACCCCGCATTCTTTTCGCCCACCTTCCCCGAGCAATCTGCCACCTCTCCCTCTCGCCATGATTCCTCTGTCTCGATTGCGACCGGGCCCGCCTGCCACCTCGAAGCAAGTTACAACCGGAGGAGGTCGTATTTTTCAGCCAAGAGAGTTGAGAGAGAGAGAGAGAGAGAAAGGAGTATAGGGATGGGGGAAAGGGTCGACCTGTCGTCTTACTTTTATTTTATATATCCGCGATCCACAATTTCTCTCCTATCCTTTCTCTCTATAGGAAGTTGCCCACCGGAGTTTTTATTCCCCGAAAATTTTATTTCTATTAAGTCTTCCGCTCGTTTCACTCTTGACTTTCCTCCATCGTTCACCGAACTCGTCTTTATTCCGATCTATACCGGGATCTGTTTGGATTAATCTTGCTTATCCTCTCATGTAAGTGAATGGTTCATTACTGTTATTTCAAGAAAAGTAGTTTGCGTAATTGAGGTTGGAAATTTGTTACTCCTAGGCATAGCAGTTTTTCGTAGTGTCACTGGTGTTCAATACCTCCTGAAAAAACGTTTCGTCACGAAAATTTTCAATCGACCGATAATATTTTGATGTAATTATTATTTTTTTAAACATTGGTGGTATTCTGTTCGGAGAAGTATTGTTAATTCTCGCTCGTAAATGAATGGTTCATGAATTGGTTTTTTTAGCGATAGTGTTATGGAATTTAGGTTAGAAAATTCTGCCTCTTAAGGATTCTAAGTTTCTTTGTGAAATGAAAGTTCTATACCTTTACTTCTGGAGTAGAAAGGAAAATTATTCAGTCTTTTAGTCGTACCTTTGCATTTATAATAAGTATTTTGTTATTTTTAGTTTTTTAATCCACCATCGTTCCCCTTACTCTCGTAATTCCTGGTTTCAGTGTGGAAAAGTCTCGCTCAACATCTCATGTAAATGAATGGTTCATTGCACTGATTACTGAGAGGTAGGGTACGGAATTGAGGGTAGAGGATTTCTGCTTATAATGAAATATTTATAATTCCAAATACGTACAGAATGAAATATAATTGGATTGGATATCCAAATTATACTATCGTAAATAGGTTGTTATTCCTTGGCAGAGGGTAAAATGAATACATTCAATTTAACACAGTAAATAAATCACGCTGAAAACTCAAGGAGTTCGTTGTATGTGTAATATTTACTTAATATATTTCCAGCATGTATTACCAGTTTGATTGATTAGTGTCGTTTATAGATTTTGGATAGAGAAGTTGCGCATTTCCAGCGAAATAATTCCATAATAAAATGTTAGCAAGTGTCACTGTGATACCATTCTACCTATAAACTCCATGTGTAATTTATTTCTGTATTAAGAGTGTTTCCAATGAATAACGGGATCTACCGCCATTGTAGACGCCGAGTAGGAATTCAAAAATTCATTCCTCTCATTTTCCCTCGAAATATTGTCATAAGT
Organism: Ischnura elegans; assembly: GCF_921293095.1. Classification (NCBI taxonomy): domain Eukaryota; kingdom Metazoa; phylum Arthropoda; class Insecta; order Odonata; family Coenagrionidae; genus Ischnura; species Ischnura elegans. The sequence goes on along the minus strand of NC_060254.1, from coordinate 31,787,015 downwards.
GGAACTTAAAAAAAATATTTTCCTGGACCGGACTCCGTGTTTATCTCGATGTGCTCTTAGTTTCAAATACATAAATCAACACGGGGTAGCAACCGGTTCTCAATAAAAAGCAACGACGCCGTAGCTCTCTTTTTGGCTGAGTTTTCTCCTAGTTGTGCTCTTTCCTCCTTTATATATCCACTATTCATTGCACTTGCTTGGCTCATAAATGCGATTTATATGGGTGCAAGTTTCCCTCTATCTATTGTTCATAAGATTTATTATCGATATTTATTAGTTCACTTTCCGTAAAAAGTAAACTGAAATAATTTTAAGTAAAAATATTGGCCGCGTTAATTTTTTTACTTATGATGTTCACGTGGCTGTAGTGGCTCTAATATCTATATGCTAACAACGTTTGAATATTGGGTTTAATCAGATTATGTCGTGTGTACTCCATGAAAATATTGTTAAACTGTCAAGTTTATTCCTATCTTCAGGTATGATTCATGTGATATTGAGTAGTTTTCTTTTTCCACCCTTTGAAAATCCAAAAAATTGTTGACAAAACAATCTGAAGCTGCAATAATAACAACAGGTAGGTGTTCCAGTAACTCAGTGGAATGAGCGCCAATGAAAGTAGATTCCCTTTCTTGGAAGTTTAGGTAGTGTATTCCGTGTAAAAATTATGGGGATCATCAGATTTCGAAATCTTTCTCTAGCTGCTAGTTAAGATGATGCATACATTAATTTTCTCTGTAGTAATTCTTACGAAATACTGAGGATTCGATGTGTTGAATTGAGATGGGTTATGTACGAAAAATGTATCCGGCTTGGATTAAAAATACAAATCCATACATATTATGCTGTCTGAGGAGACATTGTTCATTGTTCCCTTTGTTTTGAAGAGGCGATGGCGAAACCAGATAAGTACCGGTGCCTTATGCCGCACTTTGCAGGACCTTTTTCTCCTCGCATGATAACTTCGCCTGAGGGGTTAATCGCTGCCATATCTTCGAACTCGTTTAATACACCCTTTCACGTATTTATCCTCCCCATCAGCTTTTATATTTCTCCTCATTGTTGATAAGTTTTTTCAATTCATGCACCGGCTCTCGTGCTCCAAGCAAGCCCCCCTTATGCCAAAGAGGGCCTATTATTATGATGGACTACGTCTCAATAGATTGCAGCAGTATTTATTTTCATGTAGCCACAAAGTAGTATTAGTATAGCGTTATGTATACGCTTAAGCGTTTTTTATCTTTGGTATTTTCTTAGAAAGAGCGGATCTCAGACTACACGTGTATTATTTCATTTTTGATACCGCGGAAAAATACGCCATCTAACTGTTTCGTCTTTTATCTCGATTTCATGCAGATTTTGTCCAATGAATAATATTTTCTATTAAATCAACTTACTCTATATCACGTCGGATTCGGTTGAAATTATCAAGCAGTACCTATAGTTAAGTCGCAGCATCTAAAGTTTTTAAGCACGTGAAAACAGGCCACTCGGAAGCATCGCGAAACGTGAACTCCGCGTTCGAGAAAGCTACCATGTATTGCATACTCTTTTCGTCTTACGACAAAGGACATATCTCAACGAATCAAAGCCATTATATGATACATTTTATTTATAAAATAAAAAATCAATATCACTAGCGATTAATAAAAGAAAAAATTCAATATCACGTGACACTATTTAATCTTTCCTTTATTTTATCTTTCCTTTTCCTTTACTTATGAATATGGCTTCCTGCACAGCAATCCCTAGTGTTTCTCTGTAACAAAGGCACCTACTCAACACAAAACACTGTAAAATCGAAAAGCATTTACAATTAACAACAAATAAACCTTAAAAAATGAAACACATATAAAGAATGGAAACATAAATGTTTTTTTATAAAATAAAATAAAAAAAATGTGTACAGAAGTGATTTCCGCTATTCAAAGTATTTGTGTTAATCTTTCTGGCCATTTCTTTTAAACCTTCGACGTTTTTCACGCAGGTAGTGAGCAGCATCCTCAGCCCTTCTTTCTCTCTGACCCTCTCCGTCCGTGTCCCCAGCCCACGGCATCCGGCCCTTCCTTTGTCTTCTTCCTCGATGCCCTTTTCCTCTTTCCATCCCACGCGATAAGAGGAGAGAGTTCAACAGCCCAAGCCGGCAGTTCCAACCCGATTGACATTATCCTGTTAATCCATCGATTCCGCCGCGACCTTAGACGTCCCTCCGTCTCTTCCCCCATGGGCAACTTGCCCCTCAACCCTTCCTTCTACACTCCTCATCCATCTTCTCGCTCGCCCCATACGATCGACCCTTTGTGATTCTCCTTCCTCCTCTCCCTATAGCTGAATCCCCTTCTCCTTGTTCACCTGCCTCTTTGATGGTTTTGCCCCCGGGACGTTGAAGGTGTGCTGGAAACGGCAGGACGGGTCGGGTGAATTGGGTTTGAGCGTGGCAGGAATGGGGGTGAGAGAGACCTCTGCGAAATCGAGTATGAATTCTCACTTTTATTGCTAAGCTGGTCCCAAGATATTGAGGGAAATTATTATCTGTGAAAATTTACTAGCGGGGACAATATAATTCTGTCGATTCCTCAAATGTTTGACTTATTTCAACAATTCGTAGCCAGCGAAGACAAAATTTCCAGTCGTAGTTGTTAATCCATTTGGAAAAATACCACGTCATTATCGTCGATGTGAGCGGATAAACTTCATTATAAAACGAAATTGTTAACCTCATACTTTTAAAAATAAAATCCGAAGGTTCAAGCGTGATGGAGTGCAAATTTTCCACGTTGACATAAATACTTTCAATTTTCCATTATTAAAAAAAGATGACCTTAAAGATTATAGAGTAACATGAAACCTAGGTCGTAATACATTTTTGTAATAGTGGAAAATTGCAAGTACTTATTTCAATATGGAAAACTTCCACTCCATCACGCTTGAACCTTTGGATTTTATTTTTTAAAGTATACTCTTATATTTTAATACCTATACTTTTAATTTTGACCCTTGTAATTATGCAGTTCACAATTAGGTTTCATTATAAAGATTAACAAATTCCGCGAAGTATCATCCTATACGATTTCTAATGCGGGTGAGACACTGACGTGTAAATATTACTCTATTTTATTATTATTATCTGCTATAAAGCATTCCGAGATAATTTTTTATGAACGCCCCCATGGAGGCAAGGGTATTCGACTCTCACGCTAAGTGGTCTCTTTCTATAATTTATTGATAATTTTTTCTCGAAACCCATATTTATTCCATCTTGCTTTGCTCACTAGGGTTCGCAGGCGTTCGTTTCCTCAACCTCCTCTCTTTCTCTCTCTCTCTCGCCGATGCTTGCCCGTTTCCGGATGGGTTTGCCCCTTCGAGCCATCTGATCTCTCTCATGCCATTTTCTCATCGCTTCGCATGCTTTCTTCTTCCCTATGTCCCGTGGGGCTTTTCCCGTAGCTAGTTGACCGTGCGGTGCGGTTTTTTTTTCGTTCCGGGATCCACGCTGAGGGCTCACGCTCAGTTATATGTCATGGGGAGCAACCGTCCTCGACAATGCCCCAACCTTACTTTTAATCGGAAATGTTTGATAAAATTATATAAATGAAATCCGAAGATTTAAGCGTGATGGAGTGGATTTTTTTTTCACAGTGAAATAAAAATTTCAACACGTGAGTATTTTAATATTACTACTATGAAGATGATGTAGTAACATGGAAATCTAGGGTCGTAATAAATTTTATAATCGTGGAAAATTGCAAATATTATTTTCAAAATGAGATGAAGATATTTAATATATGAATATATGTTTTCCTGGTGGATCGTATTAATGAAGTTTTCTTGGGGTTCACTCCAGATCATTGGGTTTATGTAGCTAATTCTGCCACTGTCTTAAGGGCACGAACGTCAGTTTTCCAACTCATAATTTTTTATTTTTGTTTTAAATTTTTATCGTTGTTGTAACAGCCGTAACAACGACTAGAAAACTGAACTTACGAGTTTAAATAAATGGTGCTTTGTGCCCTGAAGACGGTGGCCAATGTAGCTACAGAAACGTTGGCATTTATAAACCCATTGACCTGGTATGAAACATTTATTGAAGTAATATATATTCTATGGCAACGTTTTAAATGTCATGGAATCAGTATGATAACTGGATATTCCTAAACTTATCGCATTCAACTTGAACAGACCAATTTCAAAAGCAGCACTACGTTGGTCGGATGGGACGTTAAGCTCTGGTCCTCTTGGCGCCTTTCTTTAAGGCCTGTATCGTTGGCTAGTGCCGACGCCAGGTTTCTCTCCACCCTTCCTTCATGACGCAAATGACCTCGTCTGTCGGCCGTCTCGTCCAAATATCATACCATGAAATCCTATAATTTTCCACGATACCTTCCTATTTCTTTAATGAGACTATATATTTCCAACTTCTTTCTTATGGGTGATTTTATTTGCATTCAAGATTTACGATAAAATATAATGAAAAGGTTTCCTTTCGCATTGTGTGCTATGGTCTCTCATCCGTATCTAATTTCTCCGTTCGTATGCTTCCATCCATCTGTACATGCCTCGGAAACTTTCAAGCCTGGGGGTCATGGATGAAATGAGATCTAGAAACCATCAATTTTTTTCTCCTCCGTCCGTAATATTTCATCCTCGGTATTCGGTCGTGATAGCAGATATCTTCCGTATATCGTGATTTATTTACGGTCCATGTCCTCTATCTTTGGGCGAGGCACGGCAGAAATGTGACAGTCGAATGCACCAATTAATGATTCAGCAGGCTCTTCTTTTCTCTCTCTCTCTCCGCGGGTTACTCCTCAACTTATAATTATCGTTGTTGTCTCTCACAACCCTCCATTTTGATCGGTTGAATGTAAATAGGCAATGAATGACCTCCGTGAACTTTCGATCCCTTCAACTTTCGGCAATGCTTCTTGTTCTGCGGCTCGGCGAAGAGCTTTCGAGAGTTGTTGAATTGAATTTCTGTATAGGCATACAAGGATTCCTTTTCAATATTTATTTTTTCCCTCCTCCTCGAAGAGCTCCTCCAGAGGCCATTTACCCTCTCGTGGACGTATAAAAATGTTTGGGTTGTGTTTTCAATACGAAGGCTTGGTTCTTATGCCTCCCAAAGTTGCGACGGATCCTACGTGTGTTTGAAGATAATGATCCTCTATTTTGGTAAGTCACAGAAAGAATTTTTGGGGGATATCATGACACGTACACTTACAATCGGTGTGTATTCACTTTTGAGACCTCTCTCTCAAAAACCCTTTCATTTCGTTGTTTTTAATACTAATGTGTTATAATAACCCTAATTTATTTTGCTTATAGAGACCATTTAATTTTAAGTGGATGTTTTCGGAAATAAATTGTGAAGATATCAGGGCTCAAATCATATTTTTAAGCTCACTAACTTTCGTTTGAAACGATCATTCAAATATTAATTTTATTGAAGAGAGCGTAAATGATCGTTGTCTATCTATTTTTGGGGTTACAGGCATTGCACGTGTTGTTATAAGTGTCGTATTCGTAAAAACGTGAGCTCTATTAATGAAAAAGAGTTCTTACTCGATGTGCTTCGTTCAGGAGTATCTGTGCGCTGGTTTTGCATCGAAAAATAGGAGTTCAATGTACGGGAGTTGTATGAAAGCTTGTCATACGTGGAAAAAAGTATTTTTAGCTTAAGGGGGCGATAAATATAATTGCAAACTATATTTAATTTTCCTTTTGTAGCTTAGCTTATCCTCTGGTGATCTTTAAGTTACAGTGATAAGTTGAAGCTGCATATGAGGTGAGGGTAGAGAACTTAACCGAAAGTTAATCATTTAAGAACTAGCTCAAAAGTGAAACAGACTTCAAAATAACTTTTTATATAAAAAATACAATCATACACTTGTGGAGCACAAAAGGAAACTAATAATGAAATTACCGCATACATTGGCGCTCAGGATCGTAGTTACAGTTTAAATTGCTGAAAATAAGGGAAGAAGGCTGCAACATGGAATTTACTAATCCACGTTTCGAACATTTTCACAATTCACTCTAAATATGTCCTCGTAAATTCTATGCATAATGTTAATATTATACTTGGCGATACACATATTGTTTTCAAGCAGATATATCATTAATCGCTGGTATACTTTTCCGGCGTTTTGCTTTCCGAAGAGACGGTAGGCCGCCTCCTTCATGTTTTCATTATTTGTGGTCATTGACTGATAACTCCTGATTTAAACCTTCTTGACGCTTCCGCATCGCCTACGACATTGCATTTTATTTTGTTACCTTTCTGATGTTTTATTTTATCCATTTTATTCTCCACTGTTACGACGATTTCGACTTTGAACACCTTTAAAGCAACACCCATCTTTCGGTGCTAAGTTTGCCACAAAAACCCACGCCTGCCCTCATCTTCCCACAGTTATTTCTCCTTCACGTCGCATTTTAACGTCCCCCTTTTTTTTCACACCTTACCCAGGCTGTAAATCACTCGGTACGATTCTCAACAGCGATCTATCTCACTCTCGCCGATAGGTTTATCCGCTGCGATAGTTTCCTGGATATACACTCACGATCGTTGGCGTTACTTAGTGCATCTAACCATTCAACGGTAACCTATTAGGTCGGTTTACTGCTCAAAGAAGTTCTAAATAGTCAGTCGTAAAGGTAAATTTTCTTCGACATTGTACTTCCGCCGAGGCGTTTCGACGTAGTCTCAAGAATGCCCTGCCGTTGATTTTAGGAGATCATTGCTCTTTTTACGGAATGCGTTTCAGTTTCGTCTTATGAAAGCTCCAAAAGATGTGATCTTGGTTCTTTCAGTCAACGCGATATTCACTCTTTTGATAGTAGGCTATTTCCAAAATAAATCCATATTTCCTCTTTTTTTGTCTCCAACTTCATTAATGTCTGCGAGATTCAATTAGTATTCAATATAATAAAAATATTTCCTTTTAGGTTCAAAATATGGGGTATATCCTCGTTTCAGCAAATGAGATATTCGAATGAACTTCTCTGAAAATCTTCCCTTTGTCAGTAGTAATATCAGCATCCAGGACTAGGTATCTGATAAAAAAAATATCGTTTACGGTGCTTTTATATTTATTGTTGCATCATAATTGCAAATTTGGCATCCTTTTAATAAGAATCGGATACTGACTGAAAGGGCCCAAAAAGTCTACGGAAAATGTTTAGGTGGAATTATTGTGAGATTATTACATTAAATCAGGAGAAAATATCCGTAAAGTGTAAATAAGGATAATACTTTGAAATTGGCTTTACAAGTTGAGGTAGATCCCATGATACTTGCGTCCCTCCTCTTTTAATGTAAATTGACCTGTTACGAAAGTACATTTTTAAAATCTGAGGCCTGGTTTACAAGCGTTTTTTTATTCCATTCCGAAATCATAACTTTTTGTTATTAATTTTCAAGTTTCAAAAAATGAGTCCTTTTATCCTTCGTCACTTCTAATTTTTTTCATATGTAATCACCGTCAAGGCCCAATAGCAATGTTTTAACATCCAACAAGCTAACCTGTCCAAAGGAACCATACGTACGAAATGTATCTATTTTGAAATGAAAGAGTAATTTTATATTGCTTTTCCTGATATATCAGTCCGCAATGAGTCTTATTTTTCTCATGTTACTACACGTGAACCAATTGGTCATTGCGTGATTGATCGGTACGTAACCATTGAACTTTCCCAGTCTACCACAGATGAGCACTGACGCGTTCTTGAGTTACGTTCCACGTATTGATGAGTAGATAAATAACGTAATCGCCAAGAAATATACAAATGAATTTTTGGCTCGGGGAAAATATATGGATGGCACACACCCGTTGCGGGGATTAAAAATTGCATGGAGCATATGTGGTCTCACTATCAGGCGAGCAGGTGTAGTCAGAGCGTACGAGAATGGCAATGAAAGGAGAAAAAAGGGAAAGGGAAGGAGTGAGTGGGATGAAATAAAAGAATGACGAAGTCCGGAGTGATTTATTTCGCGGAGGAAAGGGAAATCAATACCGAGCTCAAAAAAAAAAGAAACCGCGGGAGGAAAACAAAATGCCTGTACTCACTCATGCGTATTTATATTTAGGCGTATGAATGAACAGAGGAAGATGGGAAAAGTGCTCATCCAATATTTTTCCTCTCGCTAGCCGGAAATATCTTGGTCATAATTCCGTCTTTCCTTCTGTGTTTTTTTTTTTAATTTTTCACATTGGTATCATAGTGATGAGCTTTAATATCAAGTGGGTCGTTATCTATTATAAAAAATGGGAATTTAAGTCTCAGATACGAATTAAGTTACTGTAACTGAGGTACTTGCATGGATCAATTCTGATGTAAAATTTTAGCTTGAAATAGTTGTATTTTATTTAGCTATAAACTCAATTGTAAACTTGTTGTTCCCGAAGAGAGCTAATATTTAATTTATCATTCGGTTTAATAGTTGTTAAACTCCTTGTCAATTCACCCGATGCTCCTCGCGTTGTCATATTCCCGCTGTTCATTGGCTCTTGCTCTGTAATAAGTTTGTGATACCACTGCTATATCTAAAGTTTGAGTTAAAATACTTTTCATTAATTTTAATGATACATTTTTGCATTAAATAATCAAATAATAACGGTAAGATAAATCCGTTGAATCCAGAGAAAATTAAAATCGTGGAAAGTAATTGATTTATATGCGACTGTTAATGCGATTTTTCATTGATTATTTCGTTTTCTCAACTTAATCTTCTCTCGTTACTTATACGGATTTTTTTATGATTCATTACCATGTATATTTAACCTATTATGCTAAAAAAATGCTATTTAATGGAATTAGTAACATAAAACGTATCCACAGTTTTAAGGACGGGCTTCAACGAATGAAAAAAAGTTCCCATTCGCTGGAAATGGGACCCCTGCCCCCCAGCTTTGTATCGTATGTTCCATGCTAAGCTACTAAAGTCAATGATTGAGTTTTGCGGGCCCCAGTTCGATTCTCGTTGAATACGAGTCGTTCAATTTGTTCATATTCTCGCCTATATACCATTACCACTCCACTTTTTATCGTCAATTTTTTCCCCATTAATTTTTTTATTTCGTGTAAATTATTCTTGTGCACGCGTACTTGCTTGCTTATATACACACACATATAAGTAAATGAACGCGGAGACTTTGTGGGAACCTACGTGAAAATTCATTCCCCTGGCAAATCAGCTTGTGTGAGCTTCCGTGTATGTGTGCGATCCTGTGTTTTTACTTTAAATTTGTTGAATTTCTTTGACGTCCTTTCTAAATTCCCACAGCACTATTCTTCCCTTTCCTATACTCCCCCCCCTCTTCGCCAGTAGACAGTATGGCGCTGCGAAATTCATTTCCTTTCAACATACCTACATGTATATAAATATATTTAGTTCTACATTATGGTAGATGGCAGCGAGATTTATTAGTTCACAGTCAAGGAGACGGATCTTTGGCGTAGGTTTTAGAGCAGAGACTTTGGCGCATGGACTCGCGGGAAGCCCTGATATGGAGGTGTAGTGGGGGAGAGGAGGGCAGAAAAGCACAGGGGTGGATAATACAGAAGTGATCTTGTAGGAGTTGAAGCACCGACATGGATGTGCTTATCTCCCGAAGCGGTCTGCGAAGAGCAACGCGAGAAGTATCCGATTACAGGTTGAGTTCAGCATTAGGTGTGCGTTGTGTCTCTATTTCTCTCCGTCTTCGGAGGGAGATAGGACGTGGGGGGAAGAGTGAAGGCTTGGCTCGGAATTTAGAGAGGGAAAGAGAAAGAAAAAAGAAAGGGAAGGATGGAGTAATGAAGGAAAATTGTTAAGTTTTGCTCGAAGGTCAGGATGTGTTGTACCCACGTATTTTTATTCCTTCGCCGCGGCTACTCGAGTTGGCGCCCCGAGGGCGTTTCAAGTTGGAGGTCGTGGAAATATGCTCCCAAGAGTCAACTATGGAGATGATTAAGTGTCAAAGGTGGGCACGCATTCGCGTATGGTAATAGAAGCTTGTTTTCATGCATCGAGTTGCAAGTTTCCATCTTTGGACCCCCATTAGCAATTCACTTCGACCCAGAGTCGCCAAGGTCACAACAAATTACGCGAACATCCAGCGGTTCTTTTGAATTTTATAATGATATCAGTTTACGAGTTCATTCATTTTGTTTCCCAGTGACGGAGGGAAAAAAGCGATTCTAGAAATATCATAGAGGAAATATTGTGTCACTTAGACAGCATATGCATTCGTAAAGTTAAATTGCCTTGGAAAACCACGTTTCATCTATTTTCTCTGCCTTTATATTGAATCACTGCGGTAATGGCCTCGTAAAAATATTATAAAAATGGAAAATGATTGATTTACGATTATTGACTGCTTGCTTTCTGTTTTCGTCTGAGAATTTTGATGTAACTAGATTATTAGATGAATGTTTTTAACCATTAAAGTAAATAGCTCTGGGATTGGAAACATGGATTCTTCAAATGTTGTCAGTTTATTAGGCGAGGAGTACCTATATTTCAATCTATGAAGCGAATAAATATGGAAGATGAAGAAGTGCTTAGAAATATTTATGGAATAATTATTTTATTTACTCTGGGTAGGCGACGTTGGAAGTGTCTCAAATGTCCCTTATACCTTTTAGATAATGACTTCACCTCTTCATATTTTTAGATCCCCCTTGCAACCCTTGTTTGTGGGTTGAAGGAAATGAAGTAAGGGCAGGAAAATGTATGCGGATGATATTTGAAGGCTCAGCGAGAAATTTTCTTTAAAATTACTCTTATTTAGACCAGCCGTAGGTTTAATCCCCTTCACACGGAAATCGAAATACGCCTCTTTGGTGGATCGTCCTATAATATACGAAAACTATGTGATTAGCGAATTTAACTGTCATGAATCAAATCAATTCAATGAGTACTCTTACATTTACCGAAGGTCACGGTGCATGCAGAAATGAGAAAATTTAAAATTTCATCTGGTAAAGTATTAATCAGTGATTTGTTAAGTTAGTCATAGCAAATATGGTGGAGGGGCTTTTTATAGACCACAAATATCCTTCAGAGAATCTTTCAATTTCTATCGTAAAATATAATGGTTATTCTCTTCTATGAAAAAACATTACCTTTCTCCAACCCTATTTGTTTCAACCATCCGCGATACGGTTCAAGTGTTCCATAATTTAGGGCAGTAAATTATAAGAGCAATTTACAGCTAGATTTTTGTGATTTGTTTATATATGCCCAGATAAACACCTAGAGATTTTAGCAAATCCCATGGTTTAGAATTAACCGTTTTTTTTTATAGGTACCGGGGCATATCACTCCAATGAATATGAGACTAGACGTATTGATGCGTCAGTGTATTTTTTGAGTGCGTGTGTGTGCATCCTTTTTCCTCTCCGATAATTTACTTATTTGCATAAACCCTCAGGAGTGGAGAATGCGAGCCAGCGAGGAATGATTTTCAGGAACGAAAAAAAGATAATAATAATTATTATAGTCATTGGGGGCCCGCAAGCAAATCACTGCGGACTCCTCCACCTGATGCTCTCATGTGCAGCCTCCATCGCATCCGCAAAAATATGCCGTAAAAATAAGATCGCTCCGCCCGAATGGAATTTATGGCTCCGGCGTGCTTGAACCATACGGAGCAGAGACGCGTCTGACTGCTGCGGTCTCCCCCGCTTTTAATGGAGTGGAGTCGCAGACGGCTGCCTCATCGCGGACTGCCCGCAGAGCCCTAGTCTCGCCTCGCCATCCTCCGCATCTCCTTCCTCCCTCTCGCTCTCTTTCAAGTCTTTCTCTGCTCCTCCTTCCATGCGCTGCCCACCCTTGATTTTTCAGTCGCACCTGTCTTCGCGAAACTAATATTTAAGATAAAAATAGGGGAGATTTTTAAAAATAGAGGGAATTTTCCAACTGAAATTGAGGGAATTTCCAATCTAACACGCCAAAAAACAATTCACAGTGCCATCACAGCAATCCGACAAATATGCGGCGTGGCTGAGCCGGATTATGGGATACGAACAGGAAACAAACACAATGCAGAAAAAACTTTTTAACGAATCATTTTGTAATTAATTACACTTAGGGAAGCCAACTCTCTCTACTGCTCAGGGTGTGAGTCATGGTAGTTAACCAAATTAATAGTAACGATTATGATGATTAAAGGCAGAATAAACCCTGGACACCACAGTGACTCTGCAAATAGCAGCTACGTGCATAGTAATTAAACAAATTATAACTATGTATTAAATATTCTTTTAAGTAAAAATGACGGAACTGTAATAGCCGAAGGGAGGTCACCAGTCCTCCACATCGGATTACTTGACGTGACGGATTACCGCAAGGCCGGTACAGAGATTGTACGGTATTTTCATAGGTACGCGACTTCTTGATAGGGGCTATCCTTTTTTCTAGTGAAATTATTTCTAATGGTAAGGCGTTAAGTTAGAAATAAGCGATAAAAATGGATAGAAAGGAAGGCACTGTGGAAGCATTGGAGAATGAAAAAGGGTAGAATGAAAAAAAGATGCGGATAGAGAGGTGGCGAAGGAAACTAATGCGAGCATAGAACCGAGATATTCCTTCCTCTTATCTCCGTATTCAATTATTACAGCAGCAACCTATCCATGTTTGTCATCCTGTTGTAATACTTGGGAATGTAGATAAGAGGAATGACTAGCTGGATTCTAAGCTCCTTTAAGTTTTATTCGTCGTAAAGCATGATGTTGTAAATAGAGTTTTTGCAAAATCTCTTTTGTTTATCACCACTGCTTCTGCTGCATTCGTAAATGGTAAATAATAGTGAACGAACCCATTTTAAATGCTGAATTAACGCTTTATCCCTCGTTGTTTTTTCTAGATGTAGATTAAATAAATGAGGGTATCTTAAGAGGTTCAGACACAGCCCCGCGTACCACTGTTAGGGGGAACGGCCGCTATTCTGGTCTCGCACCGGGGTGATGTACTCGTATGCGTTCTCGTGGGTGTAGAGCGCGTGACAGCACCCCCGCCTGAACCGCGTCAGTCGGCGGTTCCCACCCGGCTCGGCCTCAATCCGCCTCGAACGCGAGTCTCCCACGGGGCAGGGTGTGGCGACAGGGCTGACACGGACAGACGTGCGAGATGTCCGGCGGGAAAGGAGAGTGTGGGGAGCGCGCGTTGTGGGTGAATGAATCAGGTGGGCGGTGAGGTAGCGGTGGACCCCGAGTTACTAACGCGTGCGCTATAAGGTGATGTGGGAGACAGGAGTGTGAGGGTTCACTGCGCAGTCCTCGGAATTTACCTACTACCTACGTACATTAAGATTTCGAGTGGACCAAAACTCTGATTTTCTCATTACGTAATATTGCTGTCCAAGAGCACTACATTAGGCCGGCGCTTTTATCTAACCCTTAACCATTGACGTGAAATATTTTATACACTACCAGTGACGTGCGGTCTGGGAGACCGCAATAGAACAAAAATTCTTAAAAGGTTGCAAAGTCATTTTTATTGCTTAGTTTACTGTTTCTTTGACTTCTCAACTTTTATAAAACTTATATTTAATATTATGCATTCCAAATACTAACCAAATTTTTCAGTAAAAATTGTTATTTGAAACAGGATCAAAAAAATATCAAAAACACTTGAGTTATTTTTATTATGGTACTTTTTTAATTAAGTACTTAATTGTCCACGTTATGCAACTAGAAATTCTTCCTTATAAATTGTTAATTATTATTATTATTATTCTTGAAAAATCGCTAGGAATTGTTGTAATAACTTTTTGAATCATTTACACCAGCATTATGTTAATTGGTATTCCAATGAAGCGACGTGAGGTCTCACAGACCGCTACTCAAATTCAGATGAAAATTCTCAGAAATAAATAATAAGAACGTTAAGTTTTAAGAGTGCTGTGTCCTTATCATACAAAATTGTGACGCTCACGAGGATTATAGATATTTTGAAACAGCAATTTTGAAAGTATTCATAATTTTAGAAACGCAGCGGTCTCTCAGACCGCACGTCACCGGTTGAGGGTTAAAAAAATATCCGATTTAAGGAGTTGTGGACTCAAAATTTGCGAATCGACCCGGATTTAGCGTTCTATAAGGATAAAAAATTATTTTAGAGTCCATCGATGAAAAATTTCAACCGTTTTGTCGTATCTCGATTCCTTCATGCCGAAACACTGCCTCAAATGCGCCCTCCTCACGCCTCCCTGCCACCTGCCGCGCCGCGCATTGCTTGATTCACGCGACATTCCTCAGCCACGTGGACCTTCCATCCTTACCTTACTGTCTGGCAGAGTGGATCTGGGTGAGTAATTATGACAAGCCGGGAACAATACGATTTATTTGTCAATGCATTTCTATAAAAAGTACACTTTAAGCGAAAGGAGGGAGAAAAACTAGGATTTACACTACGTAATTCGTTCAAACAACTGTATGAGATGTCGTCACTTTTCATGCTTAATAATATCAAAGTTGACTTTTTGTCATCGGAGAAGCTTTTGGAGGTGCCTCCTTCATGTAACTTGGGGGAGCTTCAATCCGCCCCTTTGACTTTTCCAAGTAGGATTCCGCGGAGATTATGATGATATCTGGTGATTTTTCCGGGTATTCTTCCGCGTTTATCCATTTTGTAGGACAATATTTCGCCAACGTTCCAGTTGGCGAAATATTGTCTTACAAAATGGATAAACGCGGAAGAATACCCGGAAAAATCACCAGATATCGCCCCATTGATGTTTTATTTTCATTTTTACTTTGTGCGCATTGTAATTCGCATTCCTAAAGTATGTGCTTCGCGGCGATGAGGTGAGAGACATCTGTTTAATCTTGTTATTCACTGTATATTTACGATCGTGAGAGAACCCTCTACTGTAACATTCATGGTGCATTCATAGTGTTTCTGGGTCTTAAGCCCATCCTGCGTATCCAAAATGAGTTTTCGATCTAACAATGTCTTATTGGATTGAGGTCCGATCAGGTAGAGATTTGAGATTTTCACGAAAGGTCTTTTGTAAATTGTGCAATTATCTTTTATTGCATAATATTTTTAACTATATCAACTGTATACCTTCTTCTAAATTAGTATGTAATAAGCAAACTTTAAAAAAGTACGATACTTACTGTAATTTCGCCGTGAAATGTTATCCTGGTTTAGCCGCCCTTCATTCTGTTTAGCTTGCGGGAATATAATTAAAATGGGGGTGTTTAAACCAGCAAGTTAAGAAATGATTGCTTTGTAACCAGCCACCTTAGGGAACTTATTGTATTAATACTTTGCTGTCGAACATGTGCTCAGAAAAATAAAAAAATATCTGTATTTTTAAAAAATTTGTGATTTAGGAAAGAAGCCAGCCTTTGTTCACTCACTATCTAGTCCATTCACAGTGTATTGTATGTATTTTTTCAATTAATAATATTTTTTATCTATCTCAATAACACCCGAAAACAGCACAGTGGCGCTTTTACACCAGGGGTTTCAGCAATTAAAAATAGACGATTATTCACAACCATACCCTGGATAGGGACAATCCAGACGGGAATCGAACCCCTGACTTTCGGTTCGGTTAACGAGGACTTATCCCCGCCGCCTCCGAGGCAGACAAAAATATATTGTTATATTTCCTACAAGAGTTATAGCATAAATTACGGAGAGTTTTTGACCAATTTAAGCCCTTCCTGTCAACCCGTGATTTGGGGCTCGGTGTGGCTTTATGTAACGACTTTATGGGCGGCGGCGTCTGCTCTACGTGCGATGGTCACAAAAAGGGTACGTAGGCATGCAATGGCTTGAGTGGCAGGCACCGTCGACTGTTATTCCCCCCTGACATTGACACACGCGCGTCACTCGGGCGGGCTCCGTCCTTTATGAGGCAGTCAACGCTGTTTACGATTCATTTAAAAGGGGGCGGGGAAAATCCCTTCTCTCAGTACGCACCCCTTTCGCCGAAAAGGGTTTGAGGGATGTGACCGTCGCGGCACATAGTGGAGAATCGGGAGAGCCTGAAATGTTTTCAATCGCGAAATATTTCACGCGGCGATGACGTTCGGAATGGCTCTCGAGATTGGAGTAAGTTTACCTTCGCAAACGCACGGAACGCCATATCTGACCCATACGATGTTACGTTCCCTAGCTGGGTATACATCAGGCTTTTCTTCTAACGTTCACACCTCGTCAAAATTCGTCTGCTGTCCTAAATTACTGAGCAAATGCATTTATTTTAATTTTGCCGGCCTCGTTGGTGGCGGGGAAAAGACCTCTCCTGCCAAGCAAGAGGTAGCGGGTTCGAATCCCGTGGTTGCCCCTTCCATGGCTTATCGGCATGGCTTATCGTGCACGTGTAATTTTTATCTTGTTTAAAACCCCGATGTAATAAGCCAATGTGAGCTGTTTTCGGTGGTTTCGGAATAATAAATTTCCGTTTCAACCCATATTCGCCCAAGAAACTTTCTGTTTGCGATTGTGAATAAACTAAGGTGCATTGCTCTTGTGTCAGTCTTTAGTAATCCAGTGAAATATTATGGTGATACATCAAATTGTTTCTTCAGAATGACTTGTAACTATATGGATACACTGGGTGGTAACGAGGTCAGAATCAAATTTTGTTCAATTTTTACGAGTAACCTAGATAGAAAGGATGAAAAGCACATCAAGAAAAGTTAAAATAAAGTATGAAATGTCTATTTGTCTATCCATTTTATGTCTACTGGTATGAAACTTGAATGTAATTTATAGACAGTAAGCGTCCATTTTAAAATTCTGTGTGAATATTTAAAAGAATTATTTTTCTTTCTTTGTTCATTTTGTCCATGAATATTATACGTTTATTGTGGTGAAGCTGGAGAAATCTAAGTAGTTTTTGAAGCTCATAGTCCTTTTAAAAATCCCCAAATATACTATGGGCAGAGCATAGAGTGTAAGGTATATGAACTATAAGAATCGCAATAATGGTTTGTTGTAGAAACAGTAAAAGAAGTAGAAACATAGCGTAAAAAAGTTTTTCTAATTTTTTTACTCTTCCTCGATACTATTAGCTGGTGAGCGTGGTTACCAACTAACCATCCGGTAGAGTCATTGAGTGAGTGACATTTTGAGCTACAGCATTTCAAGACGCCTCTGATGTCAGTAGACCATCTTTTCGGTATCAATCGAAACTATTAAGCCTTTCTCCCCAGGATATTTAAAAAGGATTAAAGTGCACTTCAAAAGAGCAGCGATCTTTGAATACCAATTACTAATGCTTTTGCAAGAGTTTTCCGTGTGGGGGAAAGTCTAGTCGTTTCTCTCACGTCGCTCATCGGCAAAGCGCCTTATTACCTGCCGCGATCATCCGAAACGGAAATAACTGTCGTCGATGAGTTTTTCACCATATTTTATTGAGGCATAAATCACGTCACTCCGTTATTACGTTTACCACTAGTGGAGAGGGACTCCATTTGTCATCTCCGATTACCCGTGCTTCCTGGGGTCCCGAAAACGTTTATTTTTTTCGATCCTCCATTTGAAAAATTGCAATCTGGAATCGTAATATTTGGAAAGGGAATTTTTTAAATTTGATGTCCATTGAAATATTAAAGCGGCTTTTAGAAAGTGACGATATTGGTCTCTGAAAATTTTTGCGAGGTTTTCGCGTGGAAACGTGTCGTCGAAACTGAAAGTGTCTGCCTTCCATTTATTCTTATTTCCCATTAATTTGTTCCGGACAACATCGATAACTCAGCGGTGTCGGAAAACACTAACTCCATCCATTTTAAGTTTTTTTTCTTTGCCTCTATCCATGCAAATTTTTGCTCTTACACTACGCCACAACATGGATATTTACGAATTTTACTGGTGCAATTCATTTGGTTTAACAGAAAGAGTGTCAAATGCAAGCTACCAGATTTTAACTGCATATGTTAATCTTTTTATCCGCTCAGGTAAAAAAAGGAATGAACAAAATGGAGAATACATACATGGTGTAGGATGGGTGTGGAACGTGTCAGTTATTCCTTTTTTTTTTAGAATTCCCCCAACACCGAGTCGTTGCGTATTTTAATATGACAATCGGAATTGGTGTAAGCGTTAAAATATCCTCAAATAAAGTGACGGGAGGCGAAAGGTAGGGAACGTGTTGTGAGGTTGGTCGAGAAAATGGGAATGAGGTTTTGAAAAATAAAGCGAAAGAAGTAATGCGAACCAATCGACCGACAAGTCGACCTTTTTTGAAATACGTCGTCCCAGTGGTGAGCGTGAAAATCTCATACAGCACGTCCTGGCGCGGCCACCTTGTTTACGAGGATAGTAAAAATTCAAAAGGACAGCTCGAGTAATGCCATTCCATAAAAGGACAAGTAGTATGGCGGGAAAGGTAGTGTGAGGGGTTTGGGGAAAAGGGCACGGTCTAGGTGTGTTTGGTGCCATGTGTGCGTTGCAAAATATTCCTGTTCTTCGTCGAGCGGTAGAAATGCATGTAATGTGCATCCCATACGCAGTCTCGGCGATTGTATCGACAGATCCAAGGATATGCCGTGTTACAAAACGATTTTTCCCTTCTCGGTGATTGCATTGCAAGTTCTCCTCGAAGTCCCGTTACTTTTTTTCCTCAGGAGTTTTGCAAATTAGCCTGTCCCATAAGGAAATATTTTAAATGTGTTGCTGCAAATTACTGATCTAATGAGAACCAACTTCAGAGACTGTACTAATTCTCGCGTAAATAGTTTCCCTTTTTCGCATATTATATGAAAATTTATTTTATATCCTAACTACAAATTAATTTTAGCCATTCAAAGTCCTTATTTCAATAGCTAAACTTTATTGCAAGATGTTTTTCATCCCTTGCTGTCAATTTGCATTATTTCTAGACTTGCATATCTGTCTGTACTGAGTCGGGAGAATGGTATATCCCCCCAGTCAAGTTTCAAAGACTTGGAAAATCTGCTCAGTCTGGTCACGATATAGAGTAAAAGCACTTTTTTTACGGCAAAGTTTTTTAATGAAGAAACTAAGGTGTTTCAAATATTATTACCCAAAAGCCTAGAAGATTTTATCATCATATTGCACGTAGGAAACACCAGTTCCGTCATTACCTCTCCGTCTAGTTTTGTTAAGTGTGTAGGGTACGCCTATCCGCCATTCGGTGTAGAAGGCTGCATAAATTTTACCAAATCGTAAAAGAGTCGCATACACAAAAGGTATAGCTGCTTCATGTAGCCCGTACCACGGCAATGTCCTGCTCTTTCATTGAGGAAGTGGCAAACCAATTCTTTGACAAAATCACACTGTAGTGACCTTGGTGGTCTAGTTTTGCGTCTTGGGAAGTCTGTTTACTACGTCCAGTGGCAATTCGAGAAAAGTCGAGATTTAGTCTATCGGGTACGCTTATCCGTGATTCGGTATAGAAGACTTAATAAATTTTACTAAATAATAAAAGAGTCACAAAAACAAAATGTTTAGCTGGTTTGTGAAGCCCGTATCACAGTAGTAAAGTAAGTAGGAAGTGGTAAACCAAATTTATATCGACAATATCGTACTGTAGTGATCTTGGCCGTCTAGTCTTGCGTCTTGGAAAGTAGTAGTAGTGTTTAGATTTAGGGTGCGTCGACGGCTTGGTCATTTTGCACCACTACCGTGTGATTTGATTACAAAACTTATGTAGAAAGTGATCCATTGCTTATGATGTCTTCGTACAAAGAGTGTGCACAATTGGACTTTATTAAAAATGTTTATTTCTCTGAGGAACCGAAGTGTACTATTTAAGTTGGTAGGGTGGTCTCCTAAAAGGGCTTCTAGGTCTCCCCCTAGATTATTCCGTCTCCGTGCTTCGCGGTACTTAACACAATCTAACATGATGTGTCTAATACTTAACGGGCACCTACAATCATCACATTGGGGAGGTCTTGGAAAGTATTTCGACTACGTCCAGTGGCACTTCGAGATTTAAGTCCGTATTTAAGGGGGAAGCACTGGTAGGTAGCGTCGGTTTCCTCCATCCCTGTATTGCCATTACATCTCCGTATGACCAGTTCGCAACATATGGTTCGGCGAACAGAAGTTAGGCAGTTTGGGGAGGGAGAATTCTTTTTTATTTTTATTTCCATCTCGCCTCGGACACCGCCGCCGGGGTGATCTACAACGCTTTCCGGGTCTTAATTTTTATTAGTAACTGCATCTCAGGTTGTCCCGCCGTAAAAATGTCCGGCAACGCCCCCACCTTTCCAGCGCTGCTTGTTATATTTACGGTTGCGAGGCGGCTTTGAACATTCCAGTTTCGCCGTTCGCGACTTAAACCAACGCTCAAAAAGGGCGACCGATGCGACGCCGCACAGAAACTCCCACTCTACCGGGAGAAGATGAGACCTAGGAAATTAACAATAGAGAGGCAAAGAGCGTGGAGCCTTGGCGGGGGTTAGTCACAAAAAGATCGGTAAGGCTACCTGTAAACGTTGAATATGTTTATAGATTTTTTTGGGGTTTTGGAATACATTATTCTTTGCTACTTTTTACCTTTATTAAATTTACACGATTTAGCCATTACTGAAATTGACCGGCCAGGAGGGAGGTATGCGTCCTTTTTGCATTTAGATCATGTTCCACGAACTAGACTAAATAACATTCAACTTAGGTAACGTGGTGAAATTAAATTTCGCCCCGTTACTTATACCGATTGCTAGTTCATAAGTTACCAAAAATCCTCATCCTTTTCGTTTATTTCATCGATTTAAGTAATGGTTGAATTCACTTTGATGGTATTACAAGAAACGTCTCTGAAAATATATGTTCAACAGTTTCTTATTATTTAATGGGCGTTTGTGAGTGTCCCTCTATGTTGATTATCCGTATTAAAGGTCGTAAATATGCTGTTTACTGGGAGATGAAAATACATAAATAAAGTAAAGAAATAAATTACGTTACGATTTTTACGTTTACACTTCATTATCTGGCGTATAATATCATTGCGTGGCTGTTATTAGATAATGGCGTGTAACCTGTAACGAAATAGTGAGGAAAATTACTACAGCCACTTCTGTCACGCTATAAAGAAATGCTGGCAAAAGTTAAGCAGTCTCTGTATCGAACGAACGATTCTGCAGGTAGTGATAACAAATTATTAAGCTCGCAGCGTTTCCTACGGCTCTAATTTGGTGATAATTTCTTAATATAAACCTGTCATTAAACCGCGTGGTGGGTGTAAAAGGTTGACGCCGAGGGGGATTTAGGGTGTACGGAGGGGAGCGGAAATCCTCGTTTTTCGACATTACACCCCCTCGCGGAAATTGTCCGAGGGGAAGGTGGTCGGACGGTATGTCCACCCCAGCCCCAGATAAAATATTCCTCTCTCCACTTAATTGGCATTGGGGCTTCACCTGCAGCATGCAGGCGGTATGTCAAGCCATATTTCGTGTCGACACATGCATGTACACTTGCGCGTCAGTCACGGCCGTGTAAATACGCACACGAATCACTCCTTTGGGGATTCAATTTTTACCCAATCCTGAGCGCGGGGGAATCTGGCAAACCAGACGATTTAAAGCGTCCAGTGTCTAATAACTCCTATTTATGGGTCCAATTAATAGGGCGTAACGGGTGATGTGATGGTGGCGTGTGGGAGAGAATGGCTAAACTAAAAATATCTTGTATTTTAGTAACGATCGTGGTAAGTAAGTAAGTGTGCACCCTTTAAGCTTGCATTACTTGCATTAATCCCTTTATTTTTCCTTTGGGGACTCAAGTTTTCCTTTGGGGACTCTGCTAAAAAAACATACCGTTGAGCAATGTGAAGATGATAACCGTCAGAACCCAGTAATAATCCGCGTTTAGAATGATAGTCGGTGAAAAATAATTGAACAGGACACGAGTATAGAGTAATAGAAGAAAATTTAAAATACCTTCACGCACACTGTTAAACGTGTATACTGACAGAGTAAGGAAGAAGTTAGAGAATAAAAAACCTTCATGAAGTAGGACAGCGCCTTGTCTTTGCCACAGACAAAGTATTGAATAAGAGTAAATATTGCATGTGAATACAATTAGAAGTCTGAAATACTAACCAAAGAATAATGGCGATTTCCGTAGATATTTAACAACTTGAGAGGGTGGGAGCATTAATAATGGAGCGTAGAAATAATTACAAATAAGAACCTTCATTCCATTAAGGATACAATTTATTTCACAAGGTTAAATCGCAATTCCCTTTCTTACGAATAGATTTAAGAATTTATTTGTAACAAACAAGGGGAGACCACGTACCTTGCTCCGCTTTCTTCAATGCCGTATTTTTTATGGCATTCGGAATGGTGTACACATCTCTGAACTGATAGTGGATCCATTGAATGGGCCTTAGTTTGGCTTAATAAATTAATTTTCGAGCGGTATTTTTGATAAGCGTAATATAATCCCAAAATAACGCAACCTCTCTCAGATAGGTAGGTTGGTGTAGTGGTGAGAAATAAGAAGATTGTAAGTAGTTTGCAGCGTTACTTGGTGGAATTTTTTCATTAAGCACTCTGGCGTTCCGTAATTTATTCTGATTCCGTGATTTGAAATCCTTTATTTCGAACTTTCCTCTATGGAGAGGTTTAGAAAAAGTATTGAGTCGGTGTCTGTTGAATTTTGCCGTACATTTTTGCCACCATTACATCTCTATGTTTGTTTGGCACTTTTTAGTACAATGTTTACTTGTCGCTTAATTTCGTCAATGCGGGAAACTTACTTAAATAAAGAATTTATATGACGGTCATTTGTTATCAAATTGACAGTACCTTAAATTTGCAACTAATTTTCTATAGTTTTGTTGAGAACCTTATTATTACCAAATTATTAATGATGAAAATGCAAGCGTCTGATCGTTCGCAAGGCGCAAATAATTTTGTCGTAAGTAATTAATATTAGATAATTACGCTGCCCTTCGGTAATACCTCTGCTCTTAACGTCTGGGAAGGTCCGTCATCCTCCTGCAGTGGATTCTATGAGTAGACATAAATTTATGTCTAGGATGATGAATGGACTTAGTCAGCGAGTAATTGTTTGAGCCAAGTGTATCACGAACTGAGTTAATTTCTCGCTTTATTACGCGACGGGACGTTTGAACGTATGTATTGGCCAATTGTCCAATAGCGTTCCCCATTATGGTACGCTTTGCGTTGCAAAACTCTGATGAAGGCGAGTGCATGATTTATCGAATTTCTCTCCCCAGCTAAAATTGAGGCACCTGCATAATCGGAGATAGGCGAATAAATGAAAGATAATGACCCGCCGACGAGAATGGAAAGGAATCCGTAGGCGTGCGTTTTAGGAGGAGAAGAATGTGAAGGAGGGAGCAATTGAGAGTCAGAGGTTGAATGATTGCAAGGCAGCAGGGTTTCTGGGAAGGAATTCTAGAAACACGCTTGGATGAAATGGTATAATGCTTTACGTGCAATTTATTAATTTAGACTTCCGCTGGTGATATTCCGAGCACCAGATGTATGAAATAGGACCTAGGACCTATGTTTCCATATCTGCGTAAGATACGACTCGGAATTTTTGATCCAATCATGCTAAAAAAAATGTAAAAAATATTTCTAGACCTGATGGAAATCAGCATTGCATTTATTTCGTGAAAATGAGTCATATGACTCAATGATGCCATAAAGATTTATGTAGGTATGAAATGCATTTGTATCCATGAAGGTCTTTCTTAATTTGAATTGTAGTTAGCGAGGCTGAAATTGTGACCTTTGACAGCTCTCGAAGATATTCTCTGAGGAAGAAATTAGCCGAATCGACTAGGGTATAAATGATATTATTATAATTTTTATCCTCTTATTTCTATTTTCGAGCTATAGTTATCGAAATATGAAGAGGAAGATAACTTTTCAGATGACAACTAATTTTATAGAGGCAATGATTGAGAATCTATTATTTTGCCATAACCTGGGATGAGAGTTACGTTTAGCATTTCACTATTGAATCCGTTATTTACTATACAGAACGCGTCAATTTAACGGGAATTTAAAATGAGCAGTCCTTAGAAATTCCTTTGTGATTACCAAAGCAATCACTTCAATATTTTCTATACACAGATAGTCAACCATATTAATTCAGGGGAAAAGATGAAGTGATCGCTTAAATAGTTTCTAAGGTACTGAGAGAAATGTGTTTGCTTCCAAACTTTGCGGAATTGATATGAGCTCCTCTGGAATTCGTGACTGCAATTTAAAAAATCTCTACTATCCCCACTTGATATATTCAGCCAATTAATATTAACCCAAGTTACACTAAACGTTGTCTCCTTTAACTATTCGGAAAATTGGATCACACCCGTAAGGGACTAGCATGTAGCATTTTTTTTTAACCTGAGAGGCATTCTATCGCCGAGATCGAAAGATTAGGGAGTTCACGGTCCTCGCTACAGGAGGGCCTTATTCTCTCTACTGTGTGGTGATCCCCTCACCAATGGGCTGTGCCCGAGAGGAAAGGATTCTTTCTCGGAAGAGTATTTCGGCCCCCCTCAATGAATGAGAATGAGCAGAAGGAGCAACATTTTGAGTGGGCGACGTTTCTTATAAATTTCACAGCCGTTAGACGGTTAGGATCCCTTTTCATCTCTGACCCTTCTTGAAAAGCCTCTGGACGCCTTTGCATGGCCTTTACGTAAATTGGACTCCCCCTCCCTCTCAATCTTCGCTCCTATAAAAATTCAACTTCGCTATCTTCCTCCCGAGTGTGGGCTCCTCTGTAAGGTTTCAAGTGTCTGCGTGGAGATCCTTGTGGAGGTAAAATGAAAAATGACCCCGAATAGTTATGCCATGGACGCCGCCTGAGGAGGGCGAACACTTATTGTTTTTGGGTCAAGATTGTTGAATATGGAGTAAGATCATCTAAATATCACGGGGAGCCACCGCTGTTTTTCCTTGATGCATATTTCTACGCATTTTATGGTATTCAGGGCCGACTGAAAATTAATCTTTGGAGGGTTTTTCTTGAAATTTAGTACATTAATTGAATATCCGGTGTAGACAAATAGGAATGAAATTTATCAGTAAATCTTTGCTTCTTTGCCTAACAAGTTATAGATGTTAAAATCGTTCATATGCTCCCAGGTAAGATGAATAGAAAAAGAGTGAATTGTGCGTCCATATCAAAGGTTGTTTTTGCAGAATTCCGGGAAACAATAAATTTGAGAACAAGGACTCATTGCATTAAATAGAAGTTATGCATGAGCTTGAAACTTAATTTTACATCATCTTCCATGTAATTTTCTCAGCTCGTTCATTATATAACTTGTATTGTAATGTCAATAACTTTTTGACCTTATTAATTTCATCGGTTAAATCATACCACATGATGAATAAATATGCGATGTAAATTTTGTTCATTGCTTATCCATTTTAAGTGGGATTCGCTGAATTTCACACGACCAGGGTTGAGCTGTATTACTTCGTTTTTTCTGCATATATGCGCTCATTGAAGCAATGCCATTCATCGCGAATAAATGTTTAGAGAACTATGCGTTTACTAACTAAATATTTTACCCAGATTTTTGATTCAATGCCAATCATGGACGTTACCTTGTGTATGCCAATGCTTAATAAGTTCATGAAAACCAGAGTTGGAAATGTGATGAAATTCTTATGAGGTGCTTTATTACTTTTGAATCACAGTTATATTCTCTAACGATTTATCGTCTAGTTCCCTTGGTCCCATAATCAGGAATACTGAGGAATATAACGGCGATATAACCATCTGCGAACCTCTGTAGAGGTGCCTAGTTGTCCTTAGTAGGCGAGTTAATGCCTTCTGAATGTTTTCAGTGGCATTCAATCGTAGACTTCGTTGGCCTGTTACCAGTTATTGTGTATGCAATTTTTCTTCGCTAAATGACTTAATCCACGCATTAAAACTGTTTGCTGACATTTAATGATCCCACGGTGGTGTAAATCACTAGATAAGGAAATTGCGTTTTCCAGGGAAATCTGCTGGTTAATAATACTGAGCGTGTAGTGATATTTTCATAAACATTTTGCCAAAGAAAACAAAAAAAAAATGCCATTCTCGATTACTGCAGTATCACGAATGTCCAAGAATGGCATTACTATCCGTAGAAAAAAACTGCTTAGATGGAGGACAGATGGAAGTCAATTTGTTCGGGAAATTGATAGCACTTGACTTCGTCTGCTTTCAGTTGCAGAAGGTCGACCGAGAATATCCTTGAAACGCATAGGTCACGATGCGGGAGGAGAAATGGAAAGTCATCCTACTCTGTGTAATCGCGTTCCTGCCGCAGTGAGTTCATGGTGACCTTAATTCTAACGCTGCATTCGTACAACAGAGTCTCTTGAGGTCAGAAAGTTCGCTAGAAAAACATGCGGTATGACCACATGAAATCCATGCGTGCTTGATTAGTGCGGCTATCTTAATACTTTTATTTGGCGTTAAAACCTCCTGTTCACCAGACGACACGTCATGCAAAAAATAGCTTGACGCAGTATGCATAACTGGAAATAATTCGGAATATTTTTGGTATCGTTTGGGTTGGGTACCAATCAATTTCTGTCATGTCATACTTTTTGACTGTTTTTTTTTGCCGCAAGAAGCGACCTTTAAGCTATTGAATTACGAAAAATAGTTGGGTATTTCTTGGTTTGTTTTTAAGAGGATACTTTTGATTCATTCTGGCAATAGCTATCCATAGTTTAAATTTTGTGGCACAGCTTTTCTGTCATCCTGTATATCCGGTAGCAAAACATCACCTTTGATATTCAGCCAGAAATTCTTTAGGGGAATAATCCTGATAATTCGAGGCACGTCGCTACAAATCTGTGCTATCTTGCTTCAAGCCCCGGATAAGGGAAATTTACGCTTCCTTAGTAGAATGTGTGCTCATTACGTGAATTTGCGGTTGACGTCATCGCTTGTCAGTCCGAGGATATTTCTTGGAATCAGACTCACCCGGAACTAAATCTTTTAGGGTAATGTTTCGTGGTACATTTCCGACCTAATCATCATCGGTAATTTCGATTCCTGCTGGCATCAGCTGTACAGGCTTAAAATATCGAGACAATATTTTTCTCCGTCCTGCATATGTGGTGGAGTCATTGCGGTTTTGGGTCAAGTTTGGGCTGAAAATTTTGCGAAAAATTAATGAAGCCTAATAAAGGGATATGTGCGCCGCTTCGAGGTTAAGAGCTTACTCATGATCACTCATTACTTTGAATGTTTTGCCTAACTGATATCGCGATGTATCCCAGGCATCCGGCAACAGGGAAATCTCGCTGAGCGCTTGGCTCCAAAGTTTCTTTGGTTGAAACATGGTGCGTTTTCGACCCAAACATCGTTGGTAACTTTGGTATCTGCTGGTAACAGCCATTCCGGGTTAAATTTGGTGCATGATTCTTTTACACTTTCTATATCTATTTTGATTTATATTTTAAATCCTATACCACCGGAAACAGGCCTTTTACATCGGGGTTTATTAAATAGTTCAGCATTTTCACGTGCTCGAACAACCATGCCCTTGACAGGACTACCTACCCACGCAGGAATCGAGCCCGCGACCTCTTGTTCGGCAGGTGATAACGGCCCCACGCCGTCACCGAGGTCGGCAATGTATATACACGTAAGCGGTGGAATCACTGATGTTTTGGGTCAAGTTTGGGTCGAATTTTGCGCAAAATTAATGGAACCTCATTTTTTCCGCCTCCCGAACGGCAGGAGGTGCTTTGTCGAGGTCAAGAACGGGGAGGGCAACCTTGTTTCCATTCCTCTCGTCACCGAGTGTCTCCGCTGCCTCTGCGCACCCCGCGTTCACCAAGTAAGGGAAGGCAGACCAGACGGTGGAGTGGCGTTTTTTTATTTTTCTCCCCCCGCGGGTGGACAACCCAAAGTGTTGTGATTATGATGAATGCGGCGGAGAGTTCACACGAGCAGAGGCGACCAATACTCTCTTTTCGAGCGTGTGCGCATTGTTCGGAACGGCGAGGAGTCGCCACGCCCAATTACATGGACCTCCGATCTGGGTCGCGAGAGAATGCTCCTTCGCTCATTCGTCTGAATACTATCTAGCAAGCCGCCTCTATAGGCGTTTGGCGGGGGTATTAGGACACCGGCCGTTTCGATATGAAAAGAAATCGCTCTATCGAAATTACGCCTAGATATCATTTTAGTCGGGCGAAAATTCCACAGAGAAAACATCATTCGTCTTCACCGGGATTCGAACCAGATCTGACGATTTCCGGTCGAGTGCTTCAGCCAAGTATCCCTTTATAACCCAATGTTGCTTTTAAGCAACATCAAAAATGTTTAAAGTTTCAGATTTATTTAGGGGATACCTAAACTAAATATTATTTTGTAGTGTAAATTTTAATGACGAAATATTTAGCTGCCAGTATAATTATCATTGATTGTAAAATTTTCAAGTTTTCAAAATGAAAAATCTTGAAATTTGATTTCTCCCAAAAAGAGCTCTGGGTTAGAAAGGGTTAAGCTACCGAGGAAACGTTGTGCGTGTGTGTGAACCATATGTATTTGTGATGAAGAACTTGTTTCTCCTGAAACATTTTGCCGCGCTCTCTTCCAAGTCGTTCCGCAATCCTAATCCAAATACTCCTATTTCGTTTCTATCCCTCACTTCCCTAACTGAGGCGTTCTAGTCCCCCATGACTTCTAGATTTTCCTTGCCCAAGCTCCTTCCAAATATTTCCTCGAGCTGCTCATGCACCAAATCTACTTCTTCTGCACTCTATGTATTTACACAAGAAAAAATTAGAAAGTCACTGATCAATAAAGAAGAAAAGGAAGTAAATCTTAGCTCTTTTGACTTAGTTGATGTGTTTAATCGCCACTACTTGTTGTAACTTGTATGTATTCGCCCTTAAAAAATATGGTAATTAGCAATCACAAGCTATTCTCGACTGAGGCGTTCCAGTCCTCCATCACTTCTATAATTTTCTTGCTCGGGATTTCCCGAATTAAGAGGAAAAATTAAGAAAATCACTTACGAAGGCTGCTGCCAGGCCTATTTCATCCAGATGACCAAGCCGACCAAAAAAAAAAAGATTGTCTTTTGTTCCCATCCACCAACACTCTTCTCCTCCCCTCTCTCTCCCTCTTCTCTTTCTCTTCATCCGCCCACTTCATCCATGCTTCTAAATCTGGAGAAGAGGAAAATCTTTCTCGTAAATCGGTCGAACAAAAGCAGCTGCGATAAACCCCTCCTGCGATTATTCTTTTCCTCCTTCGACTCCCTCGGGTGCGTTCGTGGGGAGCACGGGTTTTTGTTTGCCAGTCATGGGGTACGTGGAGGGCAGGGAGGGACGGGCCAGATTTGTTGGGATCGCTTACATCGACCTGCTGCGTATCATGATATGTTGTCATCCTCATCCGAGGGTGCGTTATTGTCTCTCTCCTCATTGACCTTTACAGGGTCTCACCCGAAATCGCAGATTTTTAAAAGAATACGGTAGATTGAGCGGAAAGTGAAGTTACGAAGCACTTATACATCTCCCCTTTCATTCATTTGCTCGTAAGTATATTTTAAATAAGAAAATGCGAAAATTACCGCCCATTATTCATGAGTTGATGACGTAATTTGAGTTCTAGTTCTTTTATTTGCTCAGGGAGAACCTGTCATGGGGGAAGGAAAAGCTTAGCGACCACATGCGACCTTTAAGCCGAGGAGTGGTGTAAATATGCCAATTTGAGGGGGCAAGAGCTGGTGACGAAATCAACTTGTCTGCGAAAGAGTAAAACACTTCTATTTTTCACCACAAATAGCTGGAAAAGAAAGCAGCAAATCAAGAAAGGCAAAATACGTGTCTCTTTGTGTTTAAAACTCTTTCTAAAATAAAATAATAGTATCGAAGCATCCCTTGTTGTACTCTAAGCTGCATTCATTTGTCATAGATATTTTACGACCCGTTACGACGCTTAGAGACTGAGTCTATGGAGATATATTTGTGGCAAGAACGAATTTAATCCGATTTTAGTATAATTTTTAGCTCTCAGCCACTGAAAGAACTTTTCAAAGCTCAATTCACAAAGCTACGATTCTCTACAGTCGTAAACCGTAAACGTATAGAGAGGGTTTACGACTGTAGAGAATCGTAGCTTTGTGAATTGAGCTTTGAAAAGTTCTTTCAGTGGCGGTTACTAAGACACTAATCATCACTCCATTACCGCATGCCCCACACAGGGCCCGCATTTGCAAAATTGCTCAGCATTTATGAAAATAATATAATTTCTATTTATTTAATGATTTCTAGATCTTATAAAAAACTCTAATTTATCAGAAAATCTAATCAAATGCTGGTTTCATTGCACTTAAATAAATTGTAATTCTTAATATTAATATTAAACAATAAAAGCTCAATGTGAGCTCGGTAAACACAGAGCAACACTCCATGACTTGCCATTAAACAGCTTAAGTTTCAAGAAAATTCTTTTGGTAACTTTGTTTGATGATTTTCATTTCATAAATGGTTTTTGGATTTAACTTCGCAAGATGTCAATACAAATTTTGGTTTTACTGCATAACAATGAATTATAATATTCAAAAATAAGATAAAATAAAAATATTTTTCTATAATATTAATATTATTTAAACTACTGAAATCTATTTTTTCAGGATGTACGGTACTGACTCGATTAAGGTTTTTTTTTCATGAAACCCACTCAACCGCGAAAACCTTAAAACCGTGAATAAGCCGTGAATTTCTTCTACCGTGAAAACACCTGGAAATAGCCGTGAATTTCGTCATAAAACCTTAAAAATCTCTCCAACTTGATTGTAGAACAACAATAGACGGGTTAAAAGAAAAAAAAACGATATTTCAATCATGTTTCAAGGTCATTCACGTGCAGGCAATGTCCACGCATTTACCTGCACACGTGTATTCGAAAGCGCAACTATTAATTGGTCCGTGTGTGCCATGACAGCACATTGACCTTAAGCCTGCGATTGGAAGACGTTAATCCTGGCAAAAAATCAGGCTCTTCCTCACTTCCCTGCCACCCTGCTCTCTCCAATTTCCCACTCACATCCTTTTAGCCGGACATGAATTTTGCTAACGATAGGTGACGTCATGAGAGATAGCACTGTCATTGCTGCGTTTGCATTGAAGGCATCTGTCGCGTTTGTTACATTTTTAGTTAACATGCGGCCGATGATTGTTACGTGATCTATATTTCTGCCTAGAATGCCTTACCTAAAAACCGTGAATTTGATGACATTTAGACCGTAAAAACCTGGAAAAAACCGTGAATTTTATTATGTAGTTGGAGTGGGAACCCTGTTGGAGTTAGTGATTGGGGTGGTTGGGAGGGATGAAGTGGGTGGGAGGGGTTGCGTAAGGAAAAGAGGTAGCCCGACCAGAGGGGAAGGTCAGAGGGGAAGGATACAAGCCGGCAAAGCCTCCGCGGAGCTCCTGCTTGCGTCCGTGACCGCCGCCTTCTCCCGTGAAGATTATAGCATGGGCGGATGTCTTCATAGGGGAACACGTAACTTCTTGTCCGTCTCTTTTTGAGCCGGTGTTTATGTGGAGGCGCGGGCAGTAATCTCCCGGTGTCCGCAGGGGTCGCGGTTTCTGGCTGAGATCCGGCTTGTTAAAGCGGAGCCAAGAGGATCCCAACTTGGGAATGATTTCATAACTTCAAATCTCGCCGGTAATTCCTTCGTATAAAAATGCCTTACATCGAACATCACCTCAAATGGAAAAATAAATTGAAGTATCAATAACTTATTAACAGATAAATAGATAGAAAAAAATACTGTTAAAAAAACCCGTAAGAACAATAATAATGATAAAGTTTGCTGGCATTGATAATAAATTCGATAATTACAAAAATTTCATTTTTTTAAATGTCTCTACATAATATCTTCCCATTTCATAATAGAACAAATTATGTATCTACGTATAAGATGCAAATGGAGTAATATACCGAGCCGGATTTGATACAACGCAAAAACTCATGTATTCTTAGCTTGACAAATAACAAAATGGTACGGTAAATAAGGAAACATAATAAGATGAACACAAATTCTCAGAAATAAAAAGAGTAACTTACGTTTTTCCAGGGAAAGTAAGTAATCATAATATTTTATTTTACATGTTTTTTACGTATATGCTTTTTCTAATTTCCGTTATCATCTTATTCCATCTATAACAAGCTATTTCCAGAGGTGAATTACTGTGAACAGTGGTGTGATGTCTTGGGATATACAGTAAATTAGTGTAAGACCTACTAAACACTGTAGAGACAGAGGGACAACGAAGGAGCTAATCATACAGATACTTTGGTGAATTAATTTTGAATAGAACAAACAAAAAGAATCCCATGAGATACTCTACGGTATTTGACGTTGAGACATCTTAGTTGGTATTGGTGTCTACTTTTAATGGGTATTTTTATGTTCACTACTGAAGTATGTTGTGTACGAATATTTTCGTTTGATGTCTTCCGTACATAATCTCTATATGACCTTCAGTTTCGTTCATGCATTGCCGAAGAAATTTGCTATAGATTTTTAATAATTAGCCTCCTCCTAATACTGATGAGCTTAAATAATGAATATTTTCGAATTGTAGTTGGGGTTTAGGTTGAAATTCTCGATTTTTATATTTAAGTGTCTGCAAATTTATGTGTATAATTTTTTAAGTCGAATAGTAGTATAAAATTAAATAAAGTGTATATTCTTAGAAGCATTTTGGCACAATTATTATTCCTTGATGAATACAACGTTATCGCATTGCCATTTACGCGAAACATTTTACCGACGAAATAGTATTGGGACACTCATCATGGTTTTAAAAATCATCTTCCTCTGTTTCAATTTTTGCCCATCGCATACATGCTCACAACTTGTACGTCAAGGGCGGTTCACTTATAGCGCTAAGGACGGTCGGTACCTTCGCGTACTCTCGTTTAGCGCGACAGTCGCGAATGCAAAGATTTATGATTCCCGGAGGTGTTGATCAGGGAGGCAAAGGTCCATTGCCAAGAGGGAATCTGTCTGAAAAAAGTGTGGCATTCTGCGCCTCGGTGTTGGAAGGTGAATGAAAATTGTCGATGAGGAACGCGGATGATGGGCTCGTATTGGTCATGCTTCAAAACCGAGGGAATCCCGCGGAGTAATTTGCCGATATGGAGCTCTTTGGCTGATGCCGCCGTCGAGGGGCCGGGGAGATAGTTCCCCGCTGTTGCTGAAGGGGGAACATTTTTTTTTAATCGTAAAAAAACTAGCAACCTACCTATATCGGCCCAACTATCCTCTCCACTCTTTCAAAATATTTTTTTTATTCATCACCGGCGATGGAAGGGAGATATTTTTTTCTTCTTTTTCTACCGAGAAGAAGAAATTAAAGTGGATCCTAGCGCTCAAATAAAAGCATTTCCGAGAATCCGAGGCTAAACCCGCTAATAAAAACTAAATTTTTAGGGTGATGCGGTCAATGACCGGGATATAATGTGAGAAGCACTTCATGTCATTGAGGCAGCTGTGTTCATTGTTACTTGAGTTATGATTCAATTATATTTATTTTACTGCGATTTATTTAATTTTTAAAGTGATCGTCCCGAATAGCCTCGGAATATTCTATTCGCAGAGGAAATCATATTTATGTGAAGTTTTTATCTCCTATTCACTCACTCTACTCATTGAAGAAGTTGAAGTGAACGGAGAGGAGAAGGAAAGACGAAGTAGTGGACATGGTGGGTGAGGAGAGGCAACTCCTAGATGAGATACGATGGAGACAGAAGGCATGGATGCAGGGAGTACTGAGCGGGGAGGGGCTGTTGAAAACAGTGTTGGAGGGTAGAATGTTGGGTAAACGAGGTAGAGGAAGGAAAAGAATATGATTTTTAAATAGAATGAAAGGGAGTAGACCTTGTTTTGAACTGAAGAGGGAAATATATAGAGTAAGGGAAAGCCGCCAGAATGCTTGTAAAGTACTTCATGGAAACTTACCTTAATAGGTTGAATACTTTAATGATAATACTCCCTCACTCAGTGAGTCAAAACGAAGTTTGGTTAAGATAGATTAGGACAGAACTCACCCCAGAAAACTCTGTTATACCACATATTTAGGGTATGGGGGCCAGTTTCATTTCTTGGACCACCTTTTTTCTCGTGATGTCGCGTTAATTATTTGAAGAGAGGACTGCAAGCTGAGGATAAATATAATTTTCGAAATCCGAAGTTGAGTCATAGCAAAAGTTTGTGTTGGTTGCAGCCTGAAAGTATGAATGGCAAACTATGACTCCCTTGAAACTATTCGTTGAATATCGGGCTGAATACATGGGTGGTATTTGCGATTCTTGGTTTATTTTTAGCCTATCGAAGGCCTGCGTACATTTCCTCAGGTTTCGTCATTCCGACTGCTTTCTCCATTACGGCATCGGTGTTGTACTTGAACATGCCACCATGCGCAAAAATCGATAATTTTACAGAGATGAAAATGCAGTGGAATAATAAAAATATCAATAATATAAAGAAGTAGATGACTTAATTTATGATACTAAAAACAATTTACACTCTCCAAATTCGATGCAATGATTAATGAGTGTTAAGGAGCTAAGATTAGTGTAGAATATAGATTCATAAATTATAATAGTATATCATAATATGTGAAGTCACGCTAGGTTGTATTGTTGTGTGCGGGACTTCTAAGAATATCCTCCGGAGAATGCTATGGTATTACTTCCTTTAACACCCTTCAAACCCTCTCGACCCTTCTTCCTGGAATACAACTTCCTCGGCAATTCAACTCTCTAGAATATCCAATTGCCGCCTGAATTCATAAATGTAAGATCACAGGTGAATAAATTGGTTGAAAGATGATTTATATCGGTTGAGGATTCCGTTAAAAAAATAAAACGATGCAAAAATAGACCACGTAAATGGTTTCGAAGTGAATTCGGATAAATATCTCGGTCACTCATTGTTGGTGTTATTTCCCTGGTGCCACCTCTTTTCTTCCTGTCGCACCAATGCACTGCAGACACCATCCGACTGAGATACGGCCCCCGTCGCAAAAAAGTGGGGCGTCGGCAAAAAAATCATGCAGAGCGCCTCGTAAAAATCGTATTTACGAGTGCGAGAGCTGAGTCCCAGGGGGATTGGATCTAAATTAAGCAGAGACACGCGGTGGGCGCGAAGTGCTTGGTTTCTGGGGCGAGTCGAAGGAAAAAAAGAAATAATCAGAGGTCACGAAGATTTCGCCGCGGAGAAAGGCGGAAGGGCTTGGCGTCGAATAAACGAAAGATTGACCTCGGCGACCGCATGTGCACGTCAAAATGTGGAGGAAAAAAAAGTTCGCGTTTTGTTTCTTTTTTGCTTTTCACGCCGCAGAAGCGAATACGCTCGCATTAATGGATATATATGTGTGGGGGTGAAAAATGACTCGCGTAGATGTCACTCCGAAAAGCCGTTCTGGATATCTATTTTTTACAGACAAAGAAAAAAGAATATCACGAATTGGAAGGTGGAAGGTGTTCGACGACTGAGTGGAGGATACATCGCGTCTGCTTTTTACTCTGAAAGTCACAGCTAGTTGATGGATGTCACGTTTGTTACATCAACTCCGGCGCGAAGAAAGAGGACATGGGGATAAAAGTATTGGATTGAAAGTACTGAGACCGCCGTGTAAATAATTTAGAACTGTAACGAAAACTGCATTGGAAGTCGAAATATAAAACGGAAAGCAATTGAAACATAGGAGGCGTATTAATATTTAGATTTAACGCCCTGAAAACATTTTCAAGAACTTTTTTAATTTCAATGGAAATCAAGGCTTTTCCAAAATATTAAAGCTAGATATCTCTGGCACAATTACCTTCAAACACCCTCAACCGGTTTTTATTATACTCTCTAAATACAAACCTATTTGCACCAAATAGTTGCGTGTCTTCTACATTTTACCTTTTAAATTTTTTAAAACATTTATTAAAAAATACCTTTATTATTATTATTATGGATAATATCTTTATTATGGATTGTTTAAGATGCTATACAAGGGTACGTCCATTATTTTATTTCATAAAGTTTGGTCTGAATCGCCAAAAGGTTCGTCGTCCCTTTCTCCTATGTCCCTTCACCAATTCCCCATGCTTCCAATCCCTACAGTTAAAACGTTTGTTGGGACATTTCGTGAGACTCTGTGCTGGATGCTATTGGATAGGACAATTGGGTGGGGAAAAATTCGGGCGACCAAATGCTAAAAGCCGCCGAGACATGAGTGGGCGCCTCTCTATGGCGACCCTGCGCGTGTGCTCCGTGCTTTTGTGTGGGCCAATGAAAAGGATGG
This sequence comes from Ischnura elegans, assembly GCF_921293095.1. NCBI lineage: Eukaryota > Metazoa > Arthropoda > Insecta > Odonata > Coenagrionidae > Ischnura > Ischnura elegans. The sequence continues at coordinate 31,750,769 of NC_060254.1, read as the reverse complement.
GTCCGTCCCATTTCAATCACCATATCCTCCGCTTTCGGCAATTTGAGGATGTTTACGGGGATGGGTGTATGGATAAGGCATACACAAATATAAAGGTGGCGGAGGAGGGGTTCACTGACAAAGACGCGGACTGAATGGCGGGTCAGGTCCTCTCTCGTTTCGCTAGTTTTGGGTGGGCGAAGGGAATACGCATTGAAGAGGTCGTGGGAGGAGGCCACGACAAGGCTAAGTGATATAAATGGCGTGGAGTATTAGGACAAGAGATTTTGCGGAAAAGAAAGTCGCCGATGAGGTCACATCACAAGAGAGAAAAAGGAATACGTGTTGATGTAGATGAAAAGGAGTTGCTCCAATGAAAAAGCCCACCCTTCGAAAGTTTGGGTGGTGTTTCATTTGCTTTTCTCCCGGGGAATAGAGTGATAAAAACTGTTGATCCGGCTAAAGTAAGTGTATCCGACGCTGAGTACACATTCCTCGAATGTATATAATCCCTTCTATTCGCTTTCTCCTCTCTGAGGATTTCGGGAGATTTTCTTTGGAAAATGTTTTTCCTTAGCGGAACCTTCGAGATCTGAGAAATTGAAAGATCCGTATTTCCTTGAGTAAATTCCCCCTGTTATTTTTATCTACTGATGATGATTGCCTGCCCATCGAAACACGTGTTGTATATCTGTGAAGTAAAATTAAGTTGGCAGGATGTTATCTTTGTTTATAATTTAATCAAGTTAGAGGCCTAGAATGTTACGATTTCAAGGAACGCTCATTTTTATGTAGGAAGTAATATATTTCTCGTGATCTCGGAGTGTCCATGAAAATTTTTCTTATATAATAGGTATGGTGAATTTTAATTGTATAAAATTTATTTGTTTAAAATTTCTCATTTTACCATTGTGTACGTTATTTTTATTGATGTTGATTTACATATATTCCCAAAATCAAAATATTTAAATTGTGGATATTAAGAATATTTTTGGTGAGATAATTGCCAGCGGGCTATGATTATTATAAAAATATTTTGTTTAATTTTTTTGGTAAATAAAAATTGTATTCACCGCTCAGCATTGATCCAATTTTTGTGGCTCTTGTACGTATGAATATTGAACAATCGATGCATATTTATGAAAATTAATGTATTCAAAATATCTCGGGTAAATATTTTCCCTGCCGATGGCTGCCAATAAAAAATAAGCCATGCTCAATCGTGCGTCAATTGTAAATTTTAATAAATTTTTTTGTCATACAACTATTAGTTCCCCAATGGATTGAAAAAAATTGTTTCGTAGCATGAAAATGTGCTGTAAATTTATGTATAATGAGCTAATGCCTGAATGGAAAAATCTATTGATGCGAAATCTTTGTCCATTTCAGATGTTCTTGAATCTTGGGGGTTTTAATTGGTTCTGTGAACTATCTCCGAGCTTCTTAGCAATATAAGGATCTCAATTTAAACTAGTTCGTTTTAGATCTATTATGTCTCAATTTTTTGCTGTCCTAGATTTAGTTCAGATTGTATTTAGAAAATACATGTGCAAAAACAAGGTTATGGAAATATATCCCTTTCAGGTGATTTAGCATGAAGTAACATTTTAAGAAGATGGCAATGAATATGACTCGAATTCAAATTTAATCATAGAAATCGGTAAAAACTCTTCATAAATTATAAAAATATTACTAATTTTATCAACAAATTTTTCTATTCAGATAATTTATTATGTGAATTTTGTGCTAGTGTGTTTTTCATATACATATTACTAAATCGTTATTTTTTATTTTCAGGTATGTGACTCAGATCACCTTTCGCACTGAGAATAACGGCGGTTCCTGAAGTTCCAAGGTGGCAAAAGTCCAGATTAGGATGAGTAAATATGGATCAAGTTCGAATTTACAGTATAGCTTTGATTAGCTTAACTAGTGGAGGGAGAAGCCCGAGTAGGTAATCAAAAGAGTGAGAAGAAATATTCATGATTTTTTACTATCGATATATATATATATATATACATGTGCTGCTCTGTGCGCCCCGCCTTGTTTGCGTCTATTGTGCTTACATTGTTGGAACACTGATTGTTTATGAGGCGAGTTATCGCAAAAGCAGAGGGGAGGAAGTATTGGAAGGACTGGCTTGGGAATTGGCCGCTGTATAATCCTGGGAAAATTTAAACTAACGACAGATAATCGAGACTCTTCTGTGATTTTAATTTTTCGTGAAATTTAATTGTTTTCATAGGCAATACGTTGACCGCTATCGGACCCAGTCTCGTGGTTGTTCAAAGTCGTGGCCCAAAATTTTCCATTTTATTGGCTATATTTGCGTATTTCTGATCTTTTGAAAACACATTGCGTTCACTTTCGTTTGAATGCATTTGGTGATTCCGTCACGATCTTGTGCCGAATATAATAGGAAGTGCGCTGCGCTGCTTATGAGGAAGTGGTGCATCCTTTTGACGCCTTTAAATCTTACGCCATCTTATTGTAATTTTCCTGGTGTAAAGAGTCAACCTGTGTCAACATTTGCTAAACTTGTATGCCTGATAATATACCGAAGTAAATTTTTCTAATTTGTGAGAAAAGGAAATGTTGATAATGGCCAGATATTCCGATCATTTAAAGGTGATCGCCTAAGGTTTAAGTGAATTTTACTTGCGTTATCGTATTGCAATTTTTCCGAGTACATAGAAATCTTAAATATAAAATTTTCATCATCACTGGTCAACAATCCTAAGATTGGTTTGAAGCAGCTCTCCACTAAATTCTCCTAAAAGGTTATCTTTTCACACAAACATAATTCTTTATCTAGATCTAGTTCATCTAATCTATATCTATTTCATCGTCATCATAAAAAAAATTAGGCTTAACATTATACCGAAGTAAAATTTTATAATTTGAGAGATAAGCAAATGTGGCCTACACCAGGTATTTTGAAACTTTAAAGATAATCGCCTTAGTTTTAAGTGAGTATTTCGTCGTGAATAAAGACAGGGCGAGCGGAAGTGATGCCTCCTCTCACTATGCGGGCCGTGATTGAATCGATGATTCTCTCCACGAGATTCCCTCGACATGCCCCGTGTCTTTCCGACACGACAACCTCGCGCGGGCAATCAGACCGACCCCACCCTTTTTTCTCTTCCTTCTTCCACCTCTAACTAACCCTCTCTACTCCCCTTCGTCCATTCGTTCCTCCCGCTACCGAGGTCTTTCTAGTTCCCGCGCTGTCTAGACGCGCGGGAGGTGACTATTCCGCCAGGTCCCGGTCGTGACCGGATCTCTTTGCGTTGGGACACGTAGCGTTGGGTGGCGGAGCTGGGTCGGCGATGGTAGGGGACGGGAAGTGAGTGGGTGGGAGGGATGGGGACGCGAAAGTGTATGAATATCCTTTGCATGCGGGGGAGTGGGTGGCACGCACTCAAGGGCAATGAGGAAGTGCAAGGGCGAAGGACCCCGAAGATCAGAGAAAGGCCACCGCACTGTGATGACCGGTTTGCGCTATCTTTGGGCATTCCTCTTCAGCCTAAACGATATTTTTTGCTCAGTACTTTATTCAGCAGTCATCAACATTCATCATTGGTCAACTATCCTAAGATTGGTTTGACGCAGCTCTCCAATCCTATCTCCTATCCGCTACTTTTTTTATAGCGACGGATTTCTTCTCTTTTACATCCTTTATAACCTGTCCTATATAACTCATTCGGGGCCGTCCCTTGTCCTTCTTTCCTTCCACCTGTCTATTTACAATTGTTCTTGACGACGCAGCTGCTGTCAACGATTAAGCCTCTCTTCCATAGAGAAACATTCTCCATAATTAGAATCTCATCATCATTATAAATTTGAAATCCACTGACTGATTTGACGCAACTCTCCGTTCAATATTCTCTCAAATAATCTTTTTATGTTAGCTTATTCCCAGTACTTCACATTCATTAACCTTACCTTTCTCTAGTTCTTCTACAATTATACGGGCCCTTATGTCACCTAATGCAGTTAATTCAGTTTACTAATGCTAAGTGTGATGAATCAGAATATTTATATTCCTCAGCCATCCATTCTTTTCCTGATTTATCTAGATGAAATGGAATGATAAGCAATGAAATGGAGGAATAGTTTCAAAATAAAATCAAGAAAAACATTTGCGACTTCTTCTCTTTAAAAATTGGAAGTTTGTGTTTGTTGGAAGCTGTTTTCATAGTTCTCAAAATTGCTTCATTCCTTTATGCTGCACTACTATCGAAATCGTGATTAGCTGTTTGCTTTTAGTGGAATCATGGTCTTTGTAGATTGATATGCGTTTAGAATCTATAATTGCTGGTATAGTGTTTAATTTTTGGTGCAACTTTGGCATCAGTTAGTAGGCGTGGCAACAGTAACCGCCTGGAATATGAGAAGCAGTTCTTATGTGTATAATAGTTATCAACAACTAATTTATTCCGCATTATCACCCATCATTTCCCATCCGTATCCCTGTTTAGGCTATATTTTTAGTGCATCTAACATGCATGTTGATTGATTAGTACTTGCAATCTACCACTGTTCATTATATGTTCAATTGGTAGGTGCCGCTATTGGTATGAGTCAGTAGGCGTGGCAGCTGGTACCGATGTGGCTCGAATAGTGGGATGGGCACGAAAATATTCGAAGTTTTAAAGAGCTGTGGGAGACACTTTTGGTTTGGACGAGGGCATAAAAAGGTGCGAGATGGGGTCATTGAAGCAAATGAGAGCGTTGGCCCCGCGCATTTTCTTCGCATCGAGTGGCCAATGTAGCTCTGGATACCTACTCAAACGACAATTCGACGTCGAAGAGAAAATCTCCAATACATGTAAAGAATACCGTTATAACTCGTAGGAAGTCAATACGGTGCTGCATGTCATGTACCGTTATTGTGTCTCTACAATCCTGGACATACGGTTTATAGTGAAATATTATAATCATATGTATTTTAATTATTAATAATTTTTATTAATTGCTTATTATAATTGAATATAGCTTTTTACACATCACTCTTCGACTATTGCACTCTCTCAAAAAAATTCAATGAACTATTTCTATAACATCTATGCAGGAAATTGACATTATTCAAACGTTTCTAAGGGGAAATTTTTTTATAACTCTTTACCAAACAAAGACGTGTAATTATCATAGCTTTTACCTATTGAAAATTAGTGATGCATCACTATCATTATTCATACGGAATTAGATACATTAAGTGACTTAATGATTCGTATAATTGTCCGTGAATAAAACCGTGAGTCCAGGACGGTAGAGAGACAAGGACGGCACAGGTTACCCAGCACCTTATTTGCTTCCTACGAGGCGTAACGGTGGAAACAATCTATGAGAAGCACGAATTAATTACTGTTTAACTTCTTGGCTTAGCGGCACTACAAATGAGGGGAGTGTTTCAATTTTTAAACTCGCTTTCAAGCGTCACCCTTAGCAGTAATCGGAGATCCATTGAAAACTTTCCATTTCCACTTCTACCAGATTTTTATCCCAAGCACTCAGGATGGGAAGCAAAGGCTCTAACCGCCACATCAATTCCATCATCCTCTTCATTCTAGTAATGTGAACTGTATAGGAAACCATTGGCTCAATAAATCCATCGCAACAATCTTGCAAGTTAGCATACAAGTTAGCTTACGCGTACTTGGGAGAATTACAAAAAAGTTAATTTATAATATTTGATACAATGCAATGTTTTTATCTCAGGTCTTTTCGGCAATTAAATTGACATTTCAGGATTTTGAAAGCATAAACTTTGCAATCACTGAGTTCAACCCCTATTTTGTTTAGACGTTATTGGTATGAGCCACTCGATTGCGTTTACTGAAACCCTTATGAATTACCCTTGCCTGTTTGGCCAGCTGTGTGACCTATTTCAGCCAGTTCGACATTTTCCGAAAATTGACGAACGAAATTAATCAACTGAACTATGTTGATTAATCACTGAATGTGTGTCTTTCTATTTTCTTTTTTATCCTTTAGGCTTTGTTTTTGAATTCAATCCAATTTTCGAAAATTTTAGTTTTTAATTAGGGCTGCGAACTATAAAGATGTACAAATGAGTAAGAATCTTGTATTCCTTACATTGACAGCCAGGAAGAAAAAAGTTTTTTCTTTGGACGAAAACTAACAACTTTGCCGCTATAATTAGTAGCGAATATTTTAATATGTACCTGTTTTAATCCTTCATATCAAGCATGGGACTTGAAGTTGTAAAAGACTCCCGGGTGTATTTAGGTTGGCAGCTGGAGCAGGAGGTTCATATCTTTCCGCGGCGCGCTGGTTGTATGCGATAACGCGTGTGTCTCTCAGCGATAACGCGTATGAGGTCTTATATGGTTTCGCACATTAGCTTCACGCGTGTGTGCGTACTTAGGAGAATTAAGAAAAAGCTACTTAATAATATTTGAAACAATACAATGTTTTTATATCAGGTATTTATAAGTAGACTATTGGCTTTTGGGTATTAACCCTCTTATGACAACTACTTGGAGTAGTATTGGCGAGAAATGCCAGAGGTATTAAAATAAAATCTTCGAGAAAAAATTTGTTTTGGCATTTTTCAGTACATTAATATTACGTTTTGTTTTACATTTTAATCTAAGTACATTCATTTTTACTGTACAATTAATCCTGATATATATATATATATATATTATATATATGAAGCTCTCCTTGGTGAAGTAGTGGGGGTGGAAGAAGGGGAAGGGGAGAGGGGTGAAGGGAGGGTAGGGTTTGCTTTGACTATTAGTGGGCAATGTTTAGCCTGCTGGTGAAATGATAACTTGGAGTATAAATCTGACGCCTATGCCCGACGAATTCCAAGCAGCAACTCACTTTCCCTTATTTAACAAAACACAATAGCCCCCCGAACCTAGATCTTAATACATTTTATAGTCGTGGAAAATTGCAAGTATTATTTCAGCATGTAAAAATTCCTCTCCATCACGCTTGAATCTTTGGATTTTATCCCCACCATAATCCCCCTCTGAGTACATGGTGCAAATTCAAGGGAGCACATTCATTTCGCATGGGAAGTACGTAATTTGGGTGCGATCGCGCGGGTGAAAGTTCATGGGATCGTCTGATCCCGCGGGGGTTTTGCAGTCTGCGTCGGTGGCGTCAAAGAGCGGGGGTGCGGGCGGGTAGAAAAGGCAGATCGCCGGCGTCGCCCCTCTTGTCTCCGTGCTGCGTCGTCGTCCCAGGTGGTCGGGTCAGCCGAGGGCGTGGAGCAGAATGTATGGATGCTGGAGGCTGGCGGTGCATTTCCACTCAGGGGAGAGAACTGTGCCCCGGCGGAATTTTAATTTCGGGATCGCAGTGCGGTAGAAAATCTGCATCTTTAACGACGGGGCTTCTCATTCCATTGCACCACGGGGTCCATCCTTCGTCCGATTATTTCATTGGATGGCTAATTGTCGTAATCAAGCCATGGAATTGTGAATAACTGTAATATTCGACTGAATTTCCCTAAATCTTATTTGTTAAGCTCTTAAGTTTGTAGTGTGTCAGACTATACATTATGCGCAATCACACTTCAGGGTCAATCTTAGTCGTACCAAATGCTACAGGAATGGGATTTGGTGCTTTCGTCACAGAATACCTGCACGCACATTTTTTTGACGTGGTTCCAGCGCTGGAGCTCGACATTGCGTAAAGTTAAGGGCAAAAAATTGACCAAAAACAGCCGGCCCATAAAACGGGAGACAAACAGTGGCAAGCAAAAATTAATTCCTGTCCACACTGCAGCGGTTCTCCTAGCTACCAGCAACAGGTGCAATACTATGGCTCATGGAACAGTGCCACTACGCTAAGCGATAAGGCAATGACCGGTAGCGCAGCGAGTCAGCATCGCTGTGGAACTGGAATGTTGGCACTGCTAATCTAAGATTTTAATTTTGCGAGTGCAAGGTTAAGAAATTCCCGGCGAGGGTGAGGTGAGCCTGACTGTCATTTTTTTAAACAAAATTCTCTCCCATAGAGGGAACTGTCTTTTCCAAGTAGACAAATTCTATTTTTTATTTATATATACGCCTTTTAGATTCGTTTTTCTCAAGAAATACTTCAATCCAATTCAAAGCTTCTCATATATTAGTACCTGGAGAATTAAAGTCTACATGCTATATGTACAGCTTGTTGCTTGTAGTTCATTGTCGTTTTTGTTTTAAACTTGTCTTAATGGTTTAAGTTTGGAAGATTCTTTGTTTCAATATTATTAGGGAGTTGTTACTTGGTATTCACGCAAAGGCAACACTTGCAAACTACTCATAAAGACAATCTGCGAATAAAACTGAGAACTCAAAGCACAGAACATGCTGTTAGAAATACTAAGAAAATTCAGAAACATGCATTAAGGAATGCATAAATTAGTAGGCTAAACTACGAGTCAACTAACCTATTTTAAAGTTCTAACGCTGCCGTTATAGTCTCTTATTGATCATGGAAAAAAACGACATTCTGAATCTATCTGTTCTACAGTCGATCTCTAAAAACCTCAGTCTATTGGCGTGGCTTGCGGGGTAGTATGAAGATATACTTAGATATCGACTGGGAGTGTGGGTTTTGTTTTTTTGGGAAGATTGGTGGAAGGAAATGGGGAAACTAATGCCCACCTCCGGAAACTCTTTCACTGTCGCTTGTTCGACGCGAGGGATGGATGAACACGGCCGAGCCCTTCCACAAGGAACTCCTCCCCTGGTTCGATGTCCTCCTCTCTTATTTTATTCATTTATTTATCTCCTGCCTCGTTCTCTCTCTCTCCCTGTTGGATTGCTTTGTCGAAGTCGGGGCAATAATTTGTAGAACAAGAAGTGTCCCCCTCTCTCTACTGGGGTGTGTGAATTAAGTCCTTTGCCGATTAACACACGTGCTTCGTGCGGTGAATGTGAAAAAAAGGATGGTGGGAGAGACAAATAGACTGGCTTCACGTGCGTCTCAATACTATTCCTCATAGCATAGATGAGCAGGTTTGGGAAATTGCGAAGAGAAATAGAGAGTTGTGATGAAATTCCATTTCTGGGGGTTTTCTCCGTTAGGTGCTTCATCTCTCAGTGCCAGTGGTGAAAGATGCTATTTTAAGTCTGCTTGGGACGCCTTCATGTCGGTGATTTGCAGTTTTTTCGAAGCCAACGATGCGTGTCAAAATATCCGTCCGCGGTATTAAGGAAGCTTATCTTGCCTAACAGTTGTCAGTGCCTCAAGGAAAAGATTTATCCTCCCCGCTTTTCTTTGCGATGTATCCTCATGCAATTCCTAGCTCATTCGGGAAACATATCCATTCTCTATTTTTCTGCAATGTAACATTGTAAGATCAAACTGTAGTCATATCTGTAGAGGAAATTGGTGTTGCGATCGAAATGGCTGTTCTGCTGTGTAATCCATACTTTCTAATGATTCAGTAGACTTCCTGTGTTGTAGAATCTTAGGAGATGTTTGTTTAAATATTGAATCTTGAACAACCTACTAAAACTATTGGAACAACAGAATTTCCATAACATTTGCCAAATGTTTTCAAATTGATATTATATAGCGCTTAGGGGTGCATTTCATATACACCAACGCGATATTAACCTGGGGCATTTTTCTTTATCTGTAATATTTTTCTTTCTTTCCGTTTTGTTTAGCTCATATTGCTGAGGAATAAACGTTTGGTAAACGTAACCAACTTAGATTATTAGTGCTGTTGTGCACCCTGGGTATGAACTATGAAGTCAGTAAGTTTATCGGCATGATGTCCTTGGTTACGGTGAGGAAAGGGTAACCGTGTGTTTGTAATCGACAGGTGGTCCGTAGTTGAGTGCTTCATATGATAACGTCTTACTTTAGGCGTACTTTGTGCGGCTGTGAGGACGTTTGGATATTTATTCGTTAGAAATCCCGTTAAAGCTTTATATACAATTTTAGAATATCAATATTTCTATTTGAGTGTAAATATGTCGCTTTTTCGGAGACTTCAACGCAGGACTCTGTTCGCGGTGTACAAGGTGCCGTTGCCACCCAAGAACCAGCGATTATCTGACATCTGCTGTATTCAATTTCAACGACGTAGTTTCACATTACAACTTTCAAACAAGTCGAACGCCCAGTAATTAGCATCACCTGAAAGCAGTTTGCGTGAGGCAATCGAGATTTCTCTATTTTGTCGTAACATCACGTGTCATTTGATTTAGGTGGTACACCTGATCAATTTCACTACTTTTTTGCTAGTTCAAAGAAAAGGCCATGATGGTGGGTTATCTTTCTACGTATCGTGGACAGTAACTATTCAACTTTTTCTTTTCCCGAATCTGGAAAATATGATAAAATAATTTTTAGTGCTACATTTAAAAATCATGAAGGAGCATTAATATATATATATATATATATTTTAATTTTGGTAAAAGTGCTAACATAAGTGAAAATAGATACTTAATATAGGGTAGAAGGCACTTAAATGTGATAGGATAGAAAGAATTGTTTAGAAACCCGTTTTTTTCATAATTCTGTGCAAGGTAATTCGATAAAATTTGAGAAAATCAAAAACATTCTTCAAGTCCTCGGAATCCAAGGTAACATGCTTTGGGTTCTTTTCTTCCCGTGAATCATTTTGCTTCGATTTTTTCTTCGATTCTTCTTCTACGGCGAGCGTCTATAAGTTTCTTCGGCAATGGCCAATTCTTAAGGGACCAGCCCCTCACTTTTACTCTGAAAAATATTTTGCACAATCATTTGGAAATTACTTGCTCTCCAAATTCCAAGGTACAAGAATTTATAAAAAAAAAACATTTTTACCACTTTTGGCCTGCAAACCGTTTTTATTTATTTATAATTCTAGTAATGGTATACTTAAGTGGAGTAAAAAATTAATAGCCCCTGGTGGATGATTGTATCTTTTTATGTAGAAAATTAATTAATAGCGCGTTTTTCGTCTGTCATTCATGAAAAAATAAGCATTTCTCACCTCTCTTCAGCGGTTACCTTCTTAAACAGCCACCTTTCTTCTACCTTTTTAGCGGTCGCTTTATACGTGTTTCATTGTACCTACTGAAACATAGGTAACGATTTTCTCGTCACGCCTATTTATCTCGTCTTCTCTTTTGGATTTAGGTGCAGGGGAATGCCTAATAAGGCCTGGAAGTCGAATGAGATGGAGCAAAAGAGGTAGAGAGAATGAAATTGCAATGCTCACTCCTACATATCTCTCTTAAAGGGACTCGCTTTCATTTGGTCGAGGGGGGGGTTCTGACCCCCCATACGATCACGGAAAAATCCTTTGGCCTTTTCTGATCTCTCTGTCAGTTATTACAATTTTTATCTGCCGTTTGTCCCTTAAAGATCGTTTTTTCCGGTGATATCTAACCTAATTAAACTGAATCCTAAGAATAGCAAGCACTTCTTGACTTCAGGATTTCCGTTACAAGGTGTGGACTAATGGCTGCCACAATGAATTAGGTGCCATTAATAAATTTCTACGCGGTGTTCAAATTTCTCATCACCATTAATTTTTTGCCCCACAAATTCCTCCTGTAATAGATGCATAGAAGAAATTGGCAACACTATAATAGTTAGAAAATTTTATGCTTCGACAATTTTTTCAAGGTTTCAGACGGTTTTAGAGGGAGTCAGTTCTAAGTTTTTTTTCGTATCCCGTCTTGTTCACAGCAAAATTTTGTGTGAATCAGTGAGTAAGTCGTCGGAAGTGGGTTTTATAGTATAGTGATAGAGAATAGCATGGCCTGCCAGGATGGTGCCGCACGCTCCCAGATGACACCGTCCACTCATTACAATCAAATGTTTTGTATGGTGAGCCCCGCCCTCTCCCATTCTCATTCCCATATTCTTCTCTCGCTTATGAACTCTCAGGTTTTCGCCATCCACGGTCTTCCCACCTTACTGTGCCCTCTCTTGACCCAGCACTCGCCGATAAACAAGAAAAAAAGAAATGCCATTGCCGCTCCCACGCCACGAAGCATGGGCAGTGATCGCCATGGTATAGTGAACACGGGGTAGCCTAGCAAGAAGAAGAAGAAGGATTGTTGAGAGACGTGGAGAGAGAGTTGGGGTCACAGTCACAGCGCAGTCGAGGCTTGGAAGCCACGCACGACTGGCCCCACCACAGCTGGTCATTACCTGATCACTCATTACTTTTTATTTGCGTCAGATTCTCCGAACGGTTTAACCTCGCCACCTACGGAATTTGACTGGTTAATGTTTGCCGGATTTGTGTTGACTCGCCCCCAGTTAATCCGTGTGTTAAATATAAAGTGTTTTCCTCGCTGCTACAAGCGAGAGTCGTCATATTTGGTATAATGGGGTGTCAAGCCGTTGCGTCCTAATGATTCATTACGCCTGTAAAAGCGTGTCCGAGGTTAAGCGCCGTGTGTACCTGGCGTATTGACACGGATGCTTATCCCCAGCTGTAATTCCTTGAACTATATCCAAGAAGTTATTGTAATGAGTTTCATACGATTTCCACCCTTAAAGTACTCGGTGTTGAAAAATAGAATTAAGCAATTCCATTTATATGTTAATAGATACCCTTGCTATTTATTTTATACAAGCTATTTCTTTGAAATACATGAGTTCTCATTCTTATTTATAAAAGATTCGCAACTAAATAAAATAACGAAATTTATAAAGAAGAAATGAAATTGATTTTTGATACGTGTTGGAAAACGTAGGAGATGATTTTTGTGATTGGTGATAGTTAGGTTGTGCTTCGCGGGAGTAATGGATACTCATTTCGAATAAAATCATTTTGTACCTTCACTCAATACTTATTTTTGATAGCGTTCGTTTCACCGTCTATAAAGAAGGGGAGGCTGCAAGATAATTAAACATCAAGTTCTTTAAATGAAAAGTGTGTATCATATAAAGTGAATTTTTATAATTCATAATGAAGGTTAATTTTTTGGATTTATAATTAGAAATGTAATGATAATGTGTTTTATTCCAAGTACCTGTGACGATTTTAGTTCATGGTTCAACTTCGGATGAGAGAGAGAGAGAGAGAGAGAGAGTGAAAAATCCGATGAAAATCAATTAACTTTGCGAGTAATCTTTGGCTTTTTGGAATGAAACGAAATGTCGAGAGATCCAATTTGCTCAAGCAGTCTGGCAGAATGAAAATGTGGGATACTTCAACGTCCTCGCTTAAATCCGTCTTAATTGTTGGTGGAAGGAACGAGTTCTTATTTATCCTCCGCGTAATCATCTCATCAGACACCGAGAGGAGGATCCAAGCCGACGCCCAAAACCGTCCCCTTTTGTCAAGCAAATCAAGACCCCCTTCCTCTTTCCGTGGTTCGGCACAAAAATAGGTTCCATGAATTCCGCTCATTAACGTTTTCCCTTTTATTTCCGAAGACTCCTCGAGTTTTACGCGGTTTAAGGGTTCCGTCTGATTATTGCGGCGGAACGTGGAAGGACGTGTGGGCGTAAAGAATTCGGTTTCGGACAAGCAATCCTGCCTTCTACTCGAGCAAGTTACACAAATCGATTTAGCATCGATCCGATCGTGTGCGAGTTTGTCAATTAGGTTCGGTCCAAGCTGTCAGGCACAGAACATTCCTCTGTCGTCCCTTGCCGTCCCACCATCCCTCTCTTTCCCTTTATGTCGTCCAACTCTCGGATTTCTTGTTACTTCCACATAGTTCTTCATTGTCTCTCCTTCCTATTTCATTCCTTCTTCACACTTTTGCTACTCTAATAAATATTTTTATAATTTTGCTAAAGCAACAGTTCGGTAAATGTACAATAGGATTGTAATTATTGTTTTTCCAAATTACCTTCTGGTGAGTCTGGGTGAATTTTTATTCACATCATATCTCGTTTTTTTTATAATAGTTTTTCATATTGAGTTATGATTGCGTATTATTATGCAGCATTTTAAAGTATATATTGTCTTTTGCATTCTCATTTATCCATGATTGCATACTCTTATGCAATAGTTTTTATTTTTTCTTTCCTATATAGTACATATTGTATTGGTTTATTTTTGATGTATCTTAATCTTGTATGTGTTTTATAGGAGTGTTATATTATATCATATTACCCACTAGCAATACGTAATGAAGCTATAGAAATTGAAAAACGTGATTCAAAAACAATTTTCTTCCATTGTAAACCTAGATGTGGGTTCTTAAAAAATTATGATGCATATAAGGCCGTTCTAAAAGGTGATTCTGAAAAACGAACATCAACGTTTAAAATCACCATTGTAATAAATTGAAATTATTATATGGATTTTAGTCCATGATTTTTGTTCCCTGTCTTCAGCCAAGTTTTTCACAATTTTATTTTACATATTGTGTGGATATTTTCCTATATTCTAGTTGAAATTATCAGCTTGTATTTAATAATTGTCAGGGCCGCAATTGTAGCTGTCCAAGAATGTTCACAGAGGGACCTTAGTTTTATTTTTATGTTCAATATTTTTAGTTTTATGTAAGCGTATTTATTCTAAAATAAATACTGATGTAGTATTTGTTATAAACATCCTTAGTGTTTTTTAACTTTATTATATGAAGTAGTGTGTGGAACGCTGTCGGGAATCCTGAGAAAACAAGACAGAATCAAGGCGGTAGCCGGAAAAAGTAGTTTGAATATCTGGAATGGTTGTGTTATTTCGAGCGATTGTGGTCTCGGCTAGCCTTCCTCTTCCGACCGGCAGAAATCCTTATCCTCCCTTACCCCCCTCCTCTAACACCCCCGCAGCTTTCTCCCATCCCCCACCCTCAAAAACCCACCCATTCCTTCCCCCCTCCTCTCCTCTAAAACCGACCGAGACTCATTTGCATTCAGCGCGAAAACATCGTGGCCGCCCACCGAGACTCCCCAACTTTTCCCCGTGAAAACCCCTTTCATCCCATCCACGCCACTCTTCCATCCAATTTACCCCCCTTCGCTCTCATTCGCACGCTTATTCCCTCCCCTTTCCACACTCTCGCTTTCTTTCCCTTTCTCTCTTCTCCTCCCCGTCTCTCTCCCTCCTTCTTTCCTCTCGCCCGTAAAAGTATACTTGTCCCACTCCTTCTCCTCCCATGTCGTATGTTAACAGAAATTTAGTTTCCATGCTCTGCTCTGGCTTTTTTTTTGTTTCCAAAAGTGCGTACGCTTTATTATGTGTGTGTTGTTTCCGGTTGGGAGTTGCTATTTTTCGTACCCATAAGGTTACATGCTGCTAAAATAACTGCTTAGCAAAGTAAGTCGTTTATTCCTTTTGTGGGCTTTCGCGCTGTGGTGAGGATTCAGCGGAGAGCGACCTGAGGAAGCCAGCTGCAATTCTGGCGAAACTGTCGTCTACATAGATGGACACACGCGGTGTAAATCCCGTAAGCCTCTCCGCAGTAACTTGTTTATTTTATGGTTACTAAACGTGTGTAACTTTTAGAAAGAGAGGAATCAATTTGGAAATTCCTCACTGTCACTTCATCCCCGACGTTGCTTTTGCCTAGGAGGTTGTAAATATACTAGAAGGGGCGCCACTGGTTCCGAGCGTTGAGCGTGGCAGGAATGGGGGTGCTTGGGTAGGATAGCCACGCCTACTTCGAGCAAAACATTGATAATCTCATAAGAGTCAATGCTAACTATTTGGTGAAATATTCGGTCATGATCGTCGTTACGTTAAAATAAACTATCGCAAACGAACAAAGTAAATCTTTTTTCTATCATTACGGGAAGACTTCATGAAAATATACCTCGAATATCTTTTCCCCAAGGAAAACTTATTGTCAATCACCTCGGTTCCGCTGTGCAACTAACTTAGCCCAAAATAACATTTTACAAGTGTAAAGTATCCATTCCCCTGTACTTTTAGTGGTAATTAATAAGATTATAGCCAATGGAAATCTTACGATAGCGGTCCAGTCGCAATAATAGTACGAAAGTATGTTCACGACAACATATTATCACCACGATATGAAGGATATGACTATATGGACAGATTAATGTACTCAGTAGTGTGACGAACGATCGGAAAATTCCGACGACAATCAAAAAGTAACTGTTGCATTTTCATTTTATAAATCAGAGACGGTATAAGGAATAGAATACTTGATTATGTACGTACACTGTTTGAGACTAAGACCGAAAATTGTCCAACCAAGATGGCGGAATTCCGACCACGCTAAAAATTCTAATACAGCTCCTCCAGATATGTACAACCCCATGGTTTTGGCAATACATTGTCATTATTGGGGTGCAAAATATTTACATTGCTAATTTTAATGGTGTTACATTATTAGTCTGGAATGCATCAATCCACGCTTTTCTACCATCCAATTTACCCTTCTTCGCTCTCAGTCGCACGCTTATTCTCTCCCTTTCTACACTCTCGCTTTCTTTTTCTCCTTTATTCTCCTCCGTGTCTCCTTCTCCTTCTTTTCTTATCTCTGTGTTTCCCCTCCTTCTCCCCGGTCGTATGTTAACACGAATGTAGTTTCCATGCTCTCTGCTGGCTTTTTTGTTTCCAAAAGTGCGTGCTCGTCATTATATGTATGTTGTTTCCTATTGATAGTACCTATTTTTCGTACCCATGAGAGTAAATGCAGCCAAAGAAAAAATAGCTCAGTGAAATAAGTATGTTTATTTTATGGTTTCTTAATTCTTCGTTAAAACTTTCGCGGGTGCTCGTCATTATGAATAAAAACATTTGCGCTATGTCGCCGCCTCAATTCTTGGGTGGCCCCAACGTTTCCCGACCGATGCTGGTCGCTTTCTCCTGAGAATTTACGATTTATTCTTAATTGGGCTCAATTGCGAGCACTGTTGAAAATCAATAGGGTGATTAAAGAAATGAAAATTGATCCTCTTTCGTCTTTCCCTCCTCTTCCTCCGTCTCATCCTCCTTCGCTCGTGCCGAGAAGTATCATATGCAGTCTCCTTGGCTCTGAGTTTTCTTCCTCCTTTTCCCGCACACTTCCCCATCCTGTGTTAATACGAAATTAGTTTCCATCTTCCCTTTTTGTTTCCAAAAGTGCTTACGAGTTATTATTTTTTCGCCTTTTCCGGTCAGGATTTCCTATTTTCGCACCCATGAGACTACATGTGGACAAAGAATTGCTCCGTAAAATGATTTCGTGAGTTTTTTGGTTATTTGTGTAGGACCTTAGTTATTATATTTTATGATGTTTGGTGTAATATCTCCATAAAACTATTGAATATAGCATTGAGTTGATAATTCGCTTTTAAAATACTTTTTTCTTTCAATATTCATTGTGTAAGTGGGCTTAATGGCAAGCACTAATGCAAAGTGAAAGAGTAATCGAGGAAAAATAAAGCCAGTTTCTCTCTCAGAAATCTCAGAACTCCTTTTCATCCTCCTGCACTTCTCTATGTTAACTCGACTTTATTTTCCATGCTCTTCACCGTCTTTATCGTTTTTCAAAAGTGGGTATGAACAATTATTTTCTTCTCTTTTTTTGGTTAGGAGTCAACATTTTCGCACCCCTGAAGACTAAAGGTAGCCTAAAATGAAATTGATACGATGAAGTTGTTTAATTTTAGATATTTAACTGTTTGGTCTTTTAGTGAGTGTGTTAGGTTATGTTTGATGAGATATATATTACAGAGACGAGACAGGAAGCTCCTTGAGCGTACACGTAACTTCAGTAGCCTCATGTGTTGCACATCCTGACATTCAGAAGCGTATTGGAGGAAATGGAAGTCTGCCCACACGAGGTGCTTCTTGATGCATGGTCTCACCTCACACTCGCCTCCAATGATTCACTTTCGGGGGCGTAGTCGCCTTGTCGCTCTTTACTTGGCTCTCAATGTCAGTTATTTAGCCTACACGCCATGTGCGGTAATGATGCGCACTTATTATTTCCCTTTCAAATGCATTTTCCGAAGCGACAGCCCCCTCTGCTGGACTACACCTACTCTCTATCATGTATGCGAATATTCATTTTCCTTGGAGAGCTTCACTCTCGATTTGTTATCCTCTAAATTGCGGTTATTTATTTCCAGAAGTTTACTACTCTTGAACTGTGGTGACCTGGTGGGCTGAACTATGAACAAAATGAGGTTTCCGATTCACTTTTTCGAAAATATATTGTGACGTGTCTTTCTAATAGACTGAAATTCTTAATTCAGCGTTATTTATTTATAATTTACTGCAATTAGATAAAACATCAGCCGCTTACAAGATAATTAAAAAAATGCGAAAGCCAGATGGTGCAATCTAATAAAAAAAGTTGTTTGATTTCCATGAAATAGAGATAGAATTTTATCATATTCGCGGTAATGATAATACTATGTTACGTTTTCTCTTGCCTGCTTTCAAGATTCAGCATCCGAGCATATTTTATACGAATGGTATTGAGAATATTAACTTTGAAATGGCTCTCACATGCAATGAACGATCCGAAAGTTACTTCAACTTCACGGTAGAATATAGCTTCAAAATATTATTTGGCTGGAAAGATGTTATGTGGAGCCAATCCATATTTTTAGTAATTGCTCACGGTGTATCACCATTTTTTCCATCGTCGGGCATTCAATCTCCCGTATAAAAAAACTATTTTGAACTTGAATTATTACAAAACCTTTCCAAATGTCAATATTGGCCCAGATTTTAATGAGATTTTCCAATTTAGGGCGAGAGAGAAACAGGGGTTTTGGAAACTGTTTTATCTCCATCTGCTCCCTCGTAACTCTCGCTGCCTTATCTTCGTAATTGGTTCTTATGCAATCTTTACTTTTGTGGTCTTATATTTTTTCACCACTCTCACTTCTTAGCTATGTTTGATCTCATTACTCCCTAAAGAGCAGCTATTGGTGTCTCCTTCCATACCGATTTTTTACCACGTGGGGATCGGCTTGGTTTTGTGGTTAGACAGTTGGCTTCCCACTCTCTAGGCTCGATTTCAAAACCCGGCAGAGAATTTTCAGTCTGCCCGATTCGTACTTTAATGTTGAATGGAGGACAATTCAAGCTCAAAACTCCGTCCGTCGAATGTGACGTTAAACCGTGGTCCCTTTGGCGGCTTTCGTTAAGAGCAGGCTAAAGCCGACGCCGAGTTTCTCTCGATTCTTCCTTCCATATCCTTCCGTCCTGGCGCAAATGACCAAACTGTCGGTCGCATCCTCCAAATACCAGTACCACTTATATTCATCTTTTTACTTCCGTTAAAAATGTGCTTTACCGGTTGGAGATAACGTGGTAGAATTAATGATCTAAATTAGTGGTTGATGTCGTTTTGGCAGAGTTGTTCACCTCTCCCAATCATATATTCCCATCAACTATAGCCGCAACTTCATTGCTATGCATTTAGCATGCAATTAAAAGCTTCTTAGGGAATTTGACGTGCCTGGGAAATCAGGGTATTATTATTTAACCTCTCTAGGAAAACTTTCATTTTTTCATAAAGATTTGAGTTAGGTGATAGGTGACGGAGTGACCGATGACTCCCAAATATTGGAAAATATATGCCTTTTTTCATTTTGTGTTCGTTTAATAAAATTTTCAACCAATTTAGTGTGTAAATGTGGCATTATTGTTTTGTTCGATTTGTAATTACTATTTTTACCGCTAATTCTACGTGATATTGTTCGAAGAAAAGGAAACTTTTTCTCAAAAAAGTGGTAGGGATTTGAACTTTTTAAATACTCCATAGGTTCTGCGTAGTTCATGGTAAAGATATCAGTAGAATCGAATAGTTAGACTCATATTTAAAGTATGAAATTCAATATTTGATCTATCTATTGACCTATCAATTGATTTCGCATATTTTAGATATTTTACTTTAATACTGTGGCATAAACTCATTGAAGGTTAATTGAATTTCTTTTATTTTCAGTCTTTCGCACTTTTATAACACCCCATCCACCACGGCTGTGGCATAATTTTCTTTTTTTATCCTTACAATTGAAATGTCTTGGTCATTCAAAGTATTTTTAGCTCAAATACATTATAGTGAGTGCAGACTTTAATTAATTGCAGAATTTTAATAGCTTGGTTAGTGAATAGTATATGAGCATCTATTATTTCTCCATTTCCCCTGTATTGATGTATGTTGAAGGTTTAGTGAACCGGAATTTCATCTCAAATTTTAATATATTTTAATAGACTCCAGCTATTCTGCGTTTGGAGTTAGCGGAAAATCGTAAAATAAATTCAACGCTGGGCTAATTTTACATCACAATCCGCAAGCTGGCCATTCATATTAAATTCTCTGAGAATTGGCGCCGCGTCGTATGTCTAGTTATTGTATCCACCGTCATTACTGAGGGAGATAATAGGTTGTCTCCTCTCCCAGCGTTCTACTACAACATCGTTTAGTTGTTAAAGATGGGTGCTGCAGTTGAAACGCTAAGATGATGCAGACGACGACTTGTGGGCGGGGACAGGGTAAGGGGATACTTGATGGAGATCAAGTAGCTTTACAACCACATCGGAAGTTGAAACATCCGCGAATGCTTCACGGGTTCTTTTAGTGAAGAAGCATGCGTAATAGCTCGTATTTATGCACTTAAACATCTTCCGAAACCGGTTATGCATTAGGAGAATTCCTGTTCCTGAAGTTCCTGAAGAAAATGTTCTTCGAAGATTGTTTCATAGTCAATCATGGCCAAAGATGCTTGCGTCCCTCCGTTTATATTCATTTCCACTTGAGTATCTTATTTTTCAAAAGATAATGACACATTTGCGAATGGCTTCTGGGGAAAAAATGCGCTTTTAGCTTGGCGATAAAACTAAAGTTTTAAAGGCAATGCATTGTGGGAACACATGATACAAATGACTGTCTCAATTTTACTTTTCTTTAGTTGTTATTTCCAAATTCACTTTGCGACTAAACATTTGCTGGTCATCGGTGATAGTATAAAATCGGCATAGAGTATAAAATTAATATGTAGAAAATACCATTTGTCGTAAATAAAATTGCATATCATGTCAGCTGCTGGCTTAGATAAGCGATAATCGGTTGGAACCCCTCAATTGATATAATTAGAATGTGTTTGTTGATGCAAGCCTGGAAAGAAAAATCTCTATAGATGATTAAATGGCCGCCTGAAAAAAATATTTTGCCGTTCAGATAATTGTATATTATTGCTTAGAAAGGTGTCATGCATCCTTCGTGTCAAGTGAATCTTTATTCAGTCATTTATATTTTTTTGCTACGGAACGAAGTTACTGTTTTTTCCTCACTCATGAAGTTTAATCCCTTGGTAGCGTGCATGGAGAAACTTTAACTTTTTTAGGA
The DNA here is from genome assembly GCF_921293095.1 of Ischnura elegans. Taxonomy (NCBI): domain Eukaryota; kingdom Metazoa; phylum Arthropoda; class Insecta; order Odonata; family Coenagrionidae; genus Ischnura; species Ischnura elegans. The sequence continues at coordinate 31,729,593 of NC_060254.1, read as the reverse complement.
ACTTCTTCTCTTTTAAACTGGTTGAGCACCTCAAGTTCCACTCAGGGCATCATTCGCTACACTTATTTGCTCTGTGGATCGCAGTCATCTTTACTTTTTGACTTCTTTTTCCGCTCCCTCGATCCTCACTGCAGTCCTAGTCTTAAATGCGGCTGGATTCGCAACGTTGACAGAATGCGAGTAGTCTTAGGAAGAGTTTTTGAAGAGGACTTTCGTGGTGCGTTGGCTGCGATAAGAGGGTTCGCGACGATGAAGTTAGGCGATGTCGTGAAATGGGCTCCTCTCCTTTAAAGCGATCCTTTCTTTAGCCCATTCCTACTGCTTACAATGTCCCCCATGAACGCCTGTTCCGACACAATATCCAAGGGAATATTTCTGGGTTCTTGACCTCCAACGACTTAAAGCAAGCATAAAAATTTCCCGGTGCTGTGAATTTCGGATGAAAGATTCTACTTAAGCTCACAAAATTTTCAAATATGCTGGAAATATAATTTCTTAGTCATTATTTTGATTTTGACCTCAGATAAGTTTCAACGGTAATGAAAGTTTGACTTCATGCTTTTTTGTGGAAGCGGAGGTATTATGAAACAAATGCAAACAATGCTTTGTAAGATACTATTTGAATTTGTATTGATCTACTCAATATTTCGGCCTAGTATCCAAGGGAATATCACAGGATTCTTGGCCTCCAACGACTTTAAGCAAGCATTAAAATTTACCGCTGCTGTGAATTGCGAATGAAAGGTTTTATTTTATATCACATAATTTTCGATGGTCAAGAAATGTACTTTCATAGTGGTTATTTTAATTTTGACCTTATATTTCAACGGTACTGAAGCTTTAATTTTAGGCTTTTCGTGATGCAAATGTATGTAGCAATTATAATAATGCTTTGTAAGATACTGCTTGAATATTTGTCAATTAATTCAAAAATACTGGTGCCTACACAGTACAAAAGTTTCTGTTCCTAAGCCTTCCTCTTTATTGTCGGGCATTTCCTTCTTCCATTGAAATAGGCGAGTATTCCCTACAGAAGAGCGAAATACAGCGTTGTTTCTGTAAAAGTCTGAAATTACGTTTTCTACTCACGGTTTTCTGACGAACTTCCACTATATCACGAAAAAATCGATTGAATTTTCTTATTAACGTTTCGTATATTTAGTAAGTATATTTTACATTTAGTATCGACAAAATTAGTTAATTCTATAAGGAAATGTACTTTTTTATTTTTTCCATATCTAATAATTTCATCGGAATGTTTCACGGCTACCACATTAAATAACATTGAGAAATTACGTAATTTCGAATGGCTTCTTCCTCTTTTTTGGTGACAAAAAGTACAAAAAAGGTGAGGGGGGGGGGTTAAAGAAGAACTTGTTTCCTCGTAGCAAAACGTGAGTGAAACAGGACGCCTGCGCCTGCGTCTTTGAGTAAAACAGCCTTCTTACGCCGCGGAAACGACAGTTCAAGGATTTTTTTTCACCCCGCACGGGTGAATGATTTATCGCTTCGTGTGCTTCACCAAAGATCCTATACCATCACTTAGAGGCTACTTTATTACTTCTGCCGCATCATCCGGAAGGCATGACGTGTGAGTCACCTTCGGCGGAATGTGAGGAGAATCCAAGGTTAACGTTCCGGTGAGAGTAAGGAGACTGCGGGGTAGCTGTGGGAGTTGAACGACTGAGAAATCTTATCGAATGTCAAGAGAGGCTGAGAGAGTGAAACGGATTGTAAAGGAAGAGGAAGACATATGCGCGGGAAGGTTTAAAACCATGGGTATGGGTGCAGGATGATTTATCGGGAGGATTTCAACTCATGTGCATTTAACTTCTCCTATCCCGCGAAAAATTGCGGCGAGTAAGGTGTTTTGATTGGAAGCAATGGGATTCTGTCGCATTATTTACTGCCTATTGACGCTATTTGTGCGGGTAGACGGAAATGTTTCCTTTTTAAAAGAATTGGCTGTCACAAAAATACAATTATGACGTATGCCATATTTTCTTTATCCTTCGCGGCCCTGATGATAGTACATAATACATCGACGTTTGATTTTTTTCACTGCTTGGCTAAGTAAAATGTCGTTGTTGCAACAAGTTCAGTGCTTCCTGAAAAATGACAGCATCCTAAGGAAGCATGATTCACAGAAATCGCCAATGTTGTTTTTTAACCAGAAAATATAAAATTCAGGTCAATAATAACGGTGGATATGTCCCGAGACTGAGGAGGTTATCAACATCTTCGGTAAAGACTTGATTTTTTTAAGAAAAGAAGGTTTCCTCGCTGTAATATTATATATGGGATCCCATTTTTCTCATGCTACATTTTTCGGTGAATTTATGTGTTACATAAGGGTACTTATATCTTGTTAAAAATATCCCTGATGCAATATTTCTGTCGCTTTCAAGCGCGTTGCGACTACTGCATGAATGACATAAGAGAACCAATTATCATGTAATTAATGCTTATGAAAAAACATCTAAATACTCCCGAAATATTTTGCGCTGGTGATTATTAATTATGTGTAATTTTTCTTTGAAAATCATTACAGAAAGTTATGGAAAAGTGGCCATTGAAATTATTTTTTCGTTTTAAAGTATTTAATTATAACTTTAAGGCGTAAGAATGTAATATTCTTTCTGACTGCCTAACTAATGCTATGCGTACGGTGTGTGCCAAGAACTGTGCCACCAGGCTGTATTAATTTTTTCGTATTACTTTAAAACATTTTACTTATTCTAGGTGGTAGAGCGCATTATTTCATTAGTGTTAATGAAGTTAAACTCTTAATTTCAGTCGTGAAATCTTGATGAAATCTCTTGTGGGGGTCGGAAGCTCTATATTGCTGTATGTGGAGACATTTTCCTGTGTAATTACAGATTCAAATTGTTACCGAGATTAATGGGCTATTAAGTATGAAATCTAGCCTCTGAGCGAGATGGTATCAAAGACTGCTTACCAAATTGAGGAGTATAGTCTTTGCATTTTTATTTCCCCTGATTGCATCGCTCTCGATCGCGGCTACGTTCTAGAGATGGAACGGCGAGCTTCCTTAAAAGGCATAGAAGTTAACCGATTTGGCTCAGTTCCAGTAGAGAAACCATGCAAGACGTACTAAGTCATTCAGGAGGCAATGGGGGTATCGCTTGGAATCGCAGTAATTCGAAAGGCGTTAAGTCTTCGCCCTCTGCTGCGTTTATAATGTAGCTGTAGGGATTTAAAAAATGTTAATGTAACGATTGCTCATTGCGCTCGCAACACCGCGAATAACTAAGAGCCGACTATATTCATTAAATTGAATGCGTCTTTTAATGCGAATGTGGCCTAGTGCAGCGCTACCGGCCTGAAAGACTAATGTGGGCAATTTCGCCCAATTAAGAAATCTCAAGCCATTAATTCCTCCCGGACGTGGGTCTAGAAAAATCATTCCTTCTTTTCCAAGTTCTTCTCGCTGCGCGGCCAATTTGATCCGACTTCTGGACTTCTTCTTTTTCCTTCCAGAACATCCTTACCCGTATCCGTCCTTAAAATTAGTCTCGATCGGCGATCTCGACCTCGAACATTGCAAATTCCTGTTTTCTGTTCGCTTCTGTTTAAGTATCTCCCGAGGGTTGTTAAAGAAAGAGTAAAGGGTTTTCCTTAAGTAATGTGATATTTAAATTCTTCTGAGGGTGTCTTGACCTTAGTGGTCCCTAAAATGCTTCAAAGGAAGATCGGACGTTATCCGTTTCAAATCGTAGTAAAGACTATTATATCTCTAGGTATTATTATTCGTAGCGTGTGAATTCGAATGAAATTTTAGTATTTGAACCGAATGTTATTTGTTTCAAATCCTGGTAAATTCTATGAGCTCTCAAGCTGTCAATTTTTGCAGTGTAAATTCAAGTCAATTTTATATGCATGTTTTCATATTTGTAGACTTACTTGAATGAAACAACGCCTAATATGATGCTAATTTTATTTCATTCTTTTAGTTTGAATATTTATGGTAGAGTAGGTGCGGGCGTGTTAGGTTAAATTTACATACCTGCGGTAAAATTTCCAAGTTTGTATGGCTTTGTGGAAGAAATGAGATGAAATACTTTTATTCTGTAATCGGTAGTTGCAGAATTTAAATAATTTTGGAGAATTTGATCACCAAACTCAGTGGATCCCACTCCTATTTTTTCGCAGTTCTAGACAGATATTAGATTGGCTCCAACGTTTAAGTTTTATTTTAAATTTAAATCAGTTGTTTGATAATACCTTATTATGTTATATTTTGTCAAAAATGGCATCTAATCTTACTGAAAATATTGAAATGTGTAAGAAATGAAGAGATTGTAATTTTGTGTTTTAGCTTTAATTATCTCTAAAACTTTTACATTAACGCTTGGATACCACCCTTGGAATTGGTATTAGTTTCATATCATAATGGATTTACTTTTAAGGCATAAAAACTCTCCGTACGCTTGTTAGGCTGTTAAATTTGGGTTGGATGATATCGGAATTAGTGAAATCGCTCTCGTAGTGGTATAACTTATTGGCCAAAATATTATGAAATACTTGCTACGGAGACTGCCGCGATGAACTGGAGTGATTAACCGGAAATTACGTATTAAAATGATTCAGCTTAAATGAAACAGCGATGTAATGTATGACTTCCATCATGGGACTGTCGGTGCGTCCGTAAATATCAGCAGCACTCCATTGTTCGCATTGTTTCCGTACTCCTCTCCTCACTGTCTCCTGGAGGGTCTCGTGCACTGACCTGTAGTACTCATCGCATCGGGTCGAGTATACCAGGCGAGCGTGCGATACAACCGCACTTAATGCTCGCACCTTGTGCAAATATATGTGAGCTCTGTCGAAGCGAAAATTCACGATGGTGACCTCGGATTGCAGCATCGGGTACATGCGCCCCCTTGTCGTTTTCACGGTTCTGTACTCTTTGACCGTTTCCTGCTTTGTCCTTTGTCTTTTTGTCGCAGGGGAAGGAGGTGGAAAAAGCGCTTGTGAGGATGATGCGAGTGCAAAAATGGGATATGCATACATTTTGCTTTCGGTTGAAGGGTTGAAACAGGTCTTAGAGGTTAGAAACATGTCGATAGAGGTAGATTTGAGATGTTTAGAGTAGTTCTCTCTGCAAACATATGTCAAGAATTGATTGGAATAAGGGTCGCCATTTTCAATGGGAAATCCGTAATCGTCTCGGCTATCTTAACTTGACAAAATCCATGGTAAATCCGGTATAAAACGAAAGTCACCCGTTGATAATATAAATATTTTTTCGATATTAATCACCATATCTTATATTTATCCTATTGATGTATTCGAAGAAAGGTTGCATGGTGTAATAAAATGAAAGAGTTTTTTAATCGATCACGAGTATATTTTTCGAATTTTTAATGTAAATAATACAAATGTGAGGGATTCTTGCGATTGAGTGAGCCGGTAATGGAGATTCAACCATGAAACGACATTTTTATAAAACTGACGATGTGTGTCCTCACTTTGCCATGTTGATTCACTTTAACATTGGCGTCTGCCGCTTAATGTTTAGGAAATATCATTTGAAAATCATATTGCCCTCATACGCTTTTGACATCCTTGTCCAACCTTGGAAAGATGTTGATAACTAGTCTTTACGTCGTTTTGACAAAAACCTGATATTATGTTAATTATAACATGCCCAAAAATTATCTTAACAAAAAAATATAGGCCTGACGTGTCTCCTAGTTTTTAGTCGTAAAAAACGGTGGATGTTTACGTTTAAAAATATTCCTTATATTTAAATTGTACTCATTTTGCGTACCCAAATGTTGATTTTTGCCGACACAAGTATAGATGGCGAAATTTGACGGAACTGTGTAACAGGAAACATAATCACAGTTACTCCTCTATTGTATGTTCCACAAATTTTTTAATGGTCTGACCCAGTTTTCCAAAATATGCACTGTGTTAACTACGACACCACAGCTTTGAGAATGGCATAGTGAACATCGTCGAAATTTGGGTCGGACAATTAAAAACTTTGAGGAACATGCACTATTATTATTATATGCATATTATATACATGCATTATTATATCTATGATTATGTTTCTTGATTTTTCAGTATCAATCTATGAAAGGAAAGCTGTTTTTACCTACATTTGAGAATATATTTGTTTTGACTATCGTTGTCTCGATAAAAACCACTTGGAGAAAGCGACAGTTAGGGTTTGAAAGACCTCTAGCGTGGATCAAAGTAGAATGAACCTTGTGTGTGGGGAAGGAGAGAAGGGGAATGGGGGACTAAGGAAGCTCCGGACGGCCCAGCTCTCAAAGGGACGACAATCCGTCTTAGTCGCGCTCGTCTTTTGTTCCGGCCCAAGGACGGAGAGAGTGCATTTGTGCAAGCTCGTATGCATAGATGCATGTCTCCGCTTGTACTTGAGGTCACGGCCCGGTGATTCAAGAGCAAAAGGTCCCTTTTACCCGTCCCGTTTCGCCTTTGCGTATCTCTTTTCCTTTCGTTTTTATTTTGCGCACACACATCTCACTGTGCATCTCCCTTTATCCCCCCCATTTGCTTGCACGCTGGAAAAAAAATCCTTTCGTGTGAGTCACGGGGGAAAAGAATCATATTACTCTTGAGCGATGGACTCCACTCGCTCTCGTGTGTGTGTTTGTGTGTGGGGTGAATTCGCGATGAAAGAAAAATGCCGTTTCATTCTAAAAACATAAATATTGTGTGGAATAAGGTTTCCCAAGAGAATAATGGGTGCATCTAAAAGGGGAATGCGTACGTTTGTGGAGGCTAGAATTTCTTAGAACAAAAAGTGAGGAAACATCTGTTATGATGAAAGTCGTAAATTGATTATAAGAATAGTCAAGAGTCCTATTAGGGGGTGCTAAGCGGGTTTTAATAAACTTCTTGTATTTTCTATCGTGTTGATACCATATTACTAGCTTCGAAGTCTTCGTCATGAATATACCATCTTTATTTTTGTGTTGTATTAGGAGAAAAAATATCTGGGAAATACAGACTAACAGCACGTTTTATAATGTCCGTCAAAAATTTTTTAATTACCCTTAGGATTTATAGTAAGCAAAAATGGTAATATTTACGCCTTTTGAATGTAATCACATATTGCTTTTAACAGTCAATTCAAAACATTAGGAAGGTTTATTTGGAAACCTTGACGGTAAATATGTGCATTATCTTACGAAAAAGTCTTTAGTTCTTCATTTCCCCGGACGTTTAATCGACTAAATTCTAGGCTCAAGCTTAAAAATTCTGATATCTCATCGATTGAACGGGATAAAACTTTTCTTCATGGAGTAACTAAAATTTTGGTCCACTTTATGAGTGGCTCAAGATTTTTCTTTTTATACATTCCCATCATGGCCCTGTTCCTCCATATACATTCGTATTTCATGACCTTCCCCTTTGTCCTGCATCATGAAATGTGGCTTAGCCAGGAATTTCTTTCGGGGGGTCCAAAACCCGAGGTGCCCGAAAATGTTTGAAAAACAAGGTAGTACTGAGTAGCTGGTTTTAAACAAATTTTAAAACTTTTTACTATAAAAAACTTATTTCGAATAAAATTTCGAATAAATCATTTGTAAATTAATGATATCTTATTATTGTGTTCTTTATTATTTAATTTGTTTTGTTTTTTAAACAAAAGGACAAAACTTTTTCAAAAACGGTATGATAATGCATTATTTTTAGACTTTCCTCTGATCCATGTTTTATTAATTTTTTAATTTCATTATATTTCGGGAGGTGGGTTGTGGAGCACCCGCACCCCCTCTCCTCGCTACCTTACTGACCATGAACATATTGCATTTATGTCGTATAGAACTTCCATTTTTATTTTATTTCAAGCGTCCCGCACTTTGGAAGCGAAGAGCGTCCGGGCAAAATGCGGTCTCTGTGACGGCACCAAGTTTTTTTTTTTTTTTAATGATGCAGCCCCCATGGGTTCATAGCGTTCGCCGTGCATAATCTTGTCAAACTCGCGCAGCATCTTCGTTCCTTCGTCTTACATCCGTGCAAGGCCGGAATCTCTCCCCTTTCTTCGTTCAGGGGATAGTAAAGGCCAGTTCCTCAGCTGTGCTCAGCGGCGGGCTGCGACTGAAATAGGATATTTCATCCCCATACCACGTCGCAGCGAGGACGTGCAGGGTGGCTTTGGTTGTCCACACTACGACAGCAACTGACGTCGTCCACCCTTATGTCTTTATGTGCATCTGGCAGGCGCGGAGGCGGAGATGAAGGTCGGTGAAGCCTCAAACAATTGCGCATCACGTCCGGTGGGAAGACTGGAGTGCAAAAGTGTTGTAAAGCTCTTAGTTTAGGCCTGGGGAAAAAATTCTTCTGGAAACTCTATCCCTTGGGTAGACAAAGTTTTTGAAAAACCTTTTTGTCCGTTGAAGCTTTTGATTATATCTCTCCAGAATCTATTGCCAAAGATTAATGCTTTTGATGATGAGGTAGAAATGAGCGCAAAATCAATTAATATAAGGAGTTTTTACTGGTAGTGAAAATAGAAATGCCGAAAAATCCTTTATGAAATGATGATGTTAGCACTATGAAATTTATCTCGGAAATGCCCTTTTTGCAATAATTCTTTTCTGTTTTTTGAAAGGAATATGATTGAAGTTTACTTACGCATGAAAATGTCTAAAAAATATTACTGTGTACTGTTCATGTTCGTCATTATATTTCAGTGATTTCATTTTTATAGGCGTTTATGCTACATTTGCTGTAAAATCATAAAATTATTAGGACTCGATGAAAAATTTTAATTGCTAAGTACATTAATTTTTTCCTTTTCTTTCGTCTTAGAGAAGCTGAAAATATTTAATTTAATCGAACTATGATACACAGTTCTTGTTAAGAGAAAAATCTTAATTACATTTAGGAATAAATATTGTTATACTGAATAAATTTAATCTCAGCACATGGCAGTTGTTACGTCTCAAAATTATCATTAGAGAAAGATTTAATCTAATCTTGATGCGCTACGTCCAGAGGTAAAATTTAATTTAAATCGGGAAATTTCATTGTGTACTCTTCACAATGTTTAAAAATCGAAGTCAACCCTGTATACAAATTTTCGAATTGAGAATGACTCGTATAAATCTACATCAGGGTTTTTATGGCATATAGTTTTGTTTACTATGAAAATACAATGCAAAAATGTGATTGTTGAAAACAGAAGTGTTTGAATTATTCTTTGTTCTCTCCATTTCATGCTGTATTATTTTTTCCGTTGTTCGTTTCAGTGCATCGAAACAATGTTGATATACTCGGAACATTATGATCCCTTCACAAATTGTTGCTAGCTACTTTAAACTTGCATGCATTTAAACTTCATGGAATAGATCAGTGATGATCGTTCTTGTAACGATCGGCTGAGATTCATGAAATACCGGCCTGAGTGATAAAGACTCCCTTAAATTATCAACATTACAGTTTTTCTCTCTATTTAAGCTGATTTTTTTGTTGGGTCTAATCTAAATGAGTGAAAGAATTTCATTTATCCTTTTAAATATTCTTGTATTGCGGGAAAAGCCCACGATATTTAAAAACTCTTGTTTTTTTTATTTATACCTTCAGGTCTCCGGCATTAGAAAGTCAGCATAAAATATTATTACATAATGAAATAATAAGGAAATGTTGCTATTATTTTCATTGTTATTAAGCCTCTCCTACTTCACTAATGCATTATAATTATTTGAATAGATGTATTTAATTGTGTAAATTTAATTGGAACGTTGTTCACATTTTTAGGTGACGGAAATACGGACGGACGGGATGCTTAACCAAATATACCTACATAATCCATCACCACACTTTATTTTTAATCATATTTATTTAGAATAAAACATTCTCCGCATGTCTTTTTCTGTTCACCCTATCTGTTTTGATGAACGCATCTCGCAAAAAATATATCATGGAAGTGATAACGAAGGTGAGGGAGGATATGTACCAGTCGATTTGCCTTATTCTGAGAGCAAAATGTTTAGTTGGAAAGAGAGGGTGGAACGGGATGGACAAAAAGAGAAGGTGAAGTACTGAAATGTTTTGTCAACGTCGGTCAAATCGTGTGGCAACAGGAGGAGGGGATTTTGAAGAATCGCGTCCAAAACATCTGCTGACATTATTCATAATCCGCCCTCTTAATTGACGTGGTCAGACTTTTTTTCTGTCGTTAAATAAGCCACTGAGGAAATGAAAGATAGAGGCTAACGAGTTCGGATTGCAGGGGTGGACACGTCAGAGCTTGAGGTCGGTTGTGTACGCATTGAAGGCTTCAACCCCGCAAAAGATCCATCGATCAGAGTTGTCATTCACTGGTTATGTGGGCTAAATGACACGTTATAGTTAAGGAAGCTTATGAAGGTTTCCCACAATGCTGGAACATAGGGGTGATTTGAGAGTATTTAGTTAATTTATAATAGACATGGAATAAATATAAGAGGAAAATTCTCAGATTATTCTACGTAGTTTAAAAACTTAGGTAATAAAGCTACCAGTTTCCTTCAATGCAATATAGGTAGAAATGATATGCATGAAGTACTTTTCTTGGATGTTAACTCAGTTTTAAGTCTAGTATTTTAGTAAGCTAATAATGCTCTCACACCACTCATATGATATTTTCGCCTGGATCAATGCTTACATACCTTTTCTATCATAGTCATTTTCTCGCTATATTATCCAGCCGTGGTTGGACGAATAACAATTGTAAGGAAACGAGGGAAGAAATAAGTTCCAGGTTATTTTATACGCTTAAAAAGATTGTATTTATTGACTGCCGTAAAAAATCGTGAATTCTAACCTAATTTATAGAAATTTAAATAGCTTATATTTCCTACGAAAGCATTGTGGAAGAAATGGGATTTCAAGAGTATACCATGGCGAAAGGGAACCTGGGTCTAACTTGGAAGGAAACAAATTTTGCCTTATTTTAAAAAATTTGAAATGGGATAAAATCCAACGGTGTCCTAACGCTCCCGCCACACGTCTTCCGAGGTGGCTTGTACGGTAGAACCTTTGAATATGTATGAGTCTGTGTGGATAATATGGTGATAATAGATATTTTTCGGGGATGGGTGAGGTCTCAGCGATAAGATAAAGTGTGGGTCAGAGAGAGCCAGTGAGAAGAAAGTGATGTGGGGGCAAATCATGCGGAGTGGGAATACTTTCAAATTAAATACATACGTTCGGATGGGAAGTAGCCTCGTGCACCGATTTTTCTAACGATGGAGATTGAATAATGGAGACATTCATAATTTTCAAATTATTGATCAAAAAAATTTGTACGGAGCCATTGGTCGGTACCAAAGGAGTTGCGACCCTATGTTTATGGACAAAAAAATTCTTAAAATTGTCTCTCCTACCACATCCTGAGGTATTGCAGATTCCTCCTAAAACACCCTGTACAGGATAGAAGCCGCTAGAGACTCGGAGATTACTCACTAGGCTTAGATTACTCGAGCAATCAAGAATAAATTTCATTGAGAGCGACCCAGAGAACCTCTTAGAACCTCACTGAATTTCTAGGTCTTATAAACACGTTAAGTTCAGAGAAAGATTTTGCCGAACGTATTGAAAAAAACACTTGCAAATTTCCACGATTATAAACTTAGATTCCGACTTAGGTTTATGTTAGTACATCATCTTAAAGGTAAAAAATGGTGCTGAAGGTACAAAAAATAGCTGTATTAAATCTTGAAGATAATGTATTAATATCGAAACCTTGGTCGGAACACAAGTTTAAAATCGTGGAAAATTGCAAGTGCCTTTTTCAATATGGAAAAATTCCTCTCCATCTCGCTTGGTTATTCTGATTTTGTTTTTCCTTACGGATAGGTGTAGGAATTCGATTTTATTCCGAACAGTAAGGGACTCAATTAAAAGCTACGGTGGAATTCAGTATGCGCATTGTGGCCGCGGGGTAAAGTCCTCGCCTGCCTAATAAGATGTTGCGGGTTCGAGTCCCGCCTGGGTAGAATTTCCCTCATCAAGGGTGTGGTTGTTTGTATACGTGGAGTTGTTAAATTTTTTAAAAAATACTCCGATATAAGATGGCCGATATGAGCTTTATTCGGTGGTTTGGGAATAAAATAAGTAGAAATTTTCTGTTAACTACTAGTGTCCTTACACCCCCCGCCCCCCGAAACACCCTGTTTACCACTACTCTGGTCCATTCCCTTGAGTTGAATACTTGGAGGATACGTTTATGAGTCTTTTTGTGTGTTCCCATCGATCCGAGCCCGGTCCTACAAAACAGCAATCACGGAATGGAGGGCGCGTGCCCGCACAAGCTTGGCGCGTATAAACCCTTGGCCCTCCCATAAAGCTCGTGGAAGAGCATCCGCCGCTCGCCTCTTTAACCCCTCGCGAGAAGCATCTTTCGTCTCCCGTTCTCCAGGTGAAGAATTATGGGAGGACCGAGCAAGTTATCCCTCATCCGAATCTCACCCCTCCTTTGCCTTCACTTCATCTCTTTTCAGTCTCCCTACCCCCTCGCCTCCACCCCCTCTAGTACACGCTGCACCCCCTTTACCACCCTTCCACGCCCATCATTAATCTCCACCCCCGCGTGCTCCCGAACCGACTACCTACCCCTCGACTCTCACTCTCTCCCTCTCTCGCTATCTCGAGTTGGCCGCATGACTCATGTCATCTCCGTCCCCCAGCCGTGGTCCTGGCTTTAACCCCAAGCACCGCCGTGGTGAGGTTAAACATCGCCTTTTTTCTTGATCGATCTTACAATTTTTTATGTAGTAGCGCGATCACATCATTTTATTCCATCCTCCTCCTTTTCCTCCTGGTGAGGTGGTGAAATTTGGTACATTACTCGAGCCAAAACTTGTGATTTATATATTTTCGGGTTAAGTATAGCTACTTTTGATACATTTTTTGTGACCAAAAGAATGAAATTTTTTATTTATTTATTTACAGTTTTTAATCTGTAAAGCCTTGTTTCTGCTTATTTTGTGCTCCTACGATGGGATTTTTTTCTGCAATGTTTCATTATCTTGAAAAAGCTCACATTTTTTTCTGGAGAAGCGCGATAACATTGAGATTTATATGCTCGTTGTGTTAAGTGTAGCTACTTGCGATATATACTTTTCATGATTTTCTTCGTCGTTTTTTCAGCGCCGATTAATGGTGCATAAAAGAATGAAATTAACTGTAATTCTTCGGTTTAAAGTCTATTTCTGTATTTGAGAATGCTCTTCATGTATTTCTAGGATAAGATTTTCCCCCTAAAAATACCAAGAATAAAATATAAGAAAATCATGCATTTTGTGATATATTATTCGTGATCAAACAAATAAATACTGTCTGAATTTAAAAAAGTAATTCCTATAGATACAGGGTGTTTCATTAATATAAAAATAGTGCTATTAGATATGACTATAAATAAAAATATTGTCTGATGTCAGAGGTTAGTTTAAGATAAAATATTAGTTTTGGAGTCTAATGATGAATAATATTATTTACCTCTGATTTACTCATTATCTTGCAAAAAATCACATTTTTTCTGGAGAAGTGCAATTGCGTCGTTTGATTTTTGCAGAATAGGTCGTAAAATTTGGTAAATAATTCGAGCCAAACTACCGGTACCTTTTACTATTCGAGCGGAGCTTATCCAAGTTGACCCATAGCAAGTTAAGGATATTTCAATGCTTTTTATTTGAGTTTAAGTATCTTTATTTTGATACGTCATTCTTGCTCTGCTGAGCAGAGAGAGGGAATACATTGCAAAATATATTTTCCGCGTGAAGATAACTGTCTCTGTACCATTCATGTTGCTCGTGTTGACCGCATGACTCATATTATCTCCCCTCCTTAGCCATAGTACTGGTTTATGGAGGAGCACGATAAAATCCCAGATGAAGTGGTAAAATTTGGTAAATCACTGAAGCCAGACTTTTGTTTTATGTACTCCTCGCTTTAAGTGTAGTTACTTGCGATATATTTTTTTCATGAATCTTTAAATCGTATTTTCGGTGATGATTAATGGTGAATAATGTAATAAAATTAGCAGGATTTTTTTTGTTTAAAGTCTTTTTTCTGCATATGGGAACGCTTATCTTCTGCTCCTAGGATGAGAGTTATTTTTAAGCATTTCATTTTCCCAAAAAAGCTCATATTTTTTTTGGAGAAGCGCGATTGGTTTTTTTTTAAATTAGGTCATAAAATTGGTAAAATATTCTAGCCAAAAAAGCCAATAAATATTTATTTAAATTTCACTGTGTTATTAAAAATATTAAAATAATTTGGAAATCGAACGCTAATCTCCAATGCACTTATCAAGCATAGATTCAATATTTGGTGTTGAGGAATAAATACGAGAGACATCGCTCTGAAATTTGATGCTGAAGGTATACAGTAATTTTTATGTCCGTGAAGTCTTTGCTGGGCAGTATCGTCAACCAGATTTTGTAGAAAATTGTTGAAGAAATTGGTTTTTAAATATGAAAAAGCTTCTAGTAGCTTTTTACATGTTGCTCTAAAAATTAACCACGTTATAAGGAATCTAATTTACGCAGGAATAGAAGGATCAACAACTTTGCTATTTCCTCTTAGAAATTTATTAACATCGACCATGGTTTCGTTACGGAGTAACATTATCAAGGTGAAAATTCAAGTAAATATAGGAGAAGGTTGGGTAAGGAAAATTACCGGGAGCCGTTGGGTAGGGGGAGGTAAGGGTTGGGGTTGGAGCTGGGTTTGGCGTCACTGTGGGTGGGGTGGGTGGAGGGGTAGAAGAATTTTACCTGAATTTTCACCTTGATAATTTTACTCTGTAACGAAACCATGGTCGGTGTTAATAAATTTCTATGTGGAAATAGCAAAGTTGTTGATCCTTCTATTCCTGCGATTATGGATTTCCACCAAGTTACGCCCGCTACGATTAATTAATTAAATGAATCTAATTTACTTAGGTTAATGAGATTTACCTATTGCAATGAAAGTTTTTCACTTAAACAAACTGTAATAAGTGAAACAGGTATGGTTTCGTGGAGAGGGTTGATAAATTTTTAACCTCTGCGGCTAATCAGCGGAGTTCCTTCCATCCACTGAATCGCAATGCGCTGCCTTAGTCGAAAGCTTAGTGGTGGGATGGAGGGTAACGCTTAAACCACAAATTACCCCATCACCTTCCAGAAGTCATCCCTCACCTATTCCAAACTTTGCCCTCTCATCTTCAAAACTTTTCGAAGGTCCCACCCTTCACTCCCCTTCGGAGTGACTTGGACCCATCAATCCTCCGACCTACTCGTTAATCCTAGTGCTACCTTTTCTCCACATCATCACTTTCCAACTCACTCTCCCATGATACCCTGCTACACGTCAACGCTTAGCAAAAGCAATGGAAACTTGGGTGCATCCTCACCCTTTGTCCGTTTTGGCAGATCCATCCTGCAGCGATGTCGTATTCGTGCGAAAATGCCGCAGCAAAAAAACAGCAGCAATTCGGGAGATCCGGGTTCGAATCCCGGTCTAGGAAAATGTTTTTTTTCACCGAGGAATTTTCGCAAAAATTGTGCATTGCGGGTTAATCCGTAAAAATTTCTTCGTGGCTAGTCCCGGTATACTTAAATTAGTGATGTGAAAAATAAATTAAAGAATCACATCGAAGGTTTTCTCAGTCCGGTGAAATTTCAGGATTTAGACTTCTCATAAATGTCATTAATTTTTTTCATCGTTTAACTTCGAACAATATACGTACTGAATCGTTACATTGTAAGGAGTACAATTAGGGTATTTATTTACCTCCATGTGTTGAAATTAGTAAAGTAAAAAGTCTGCTGCGACAGGTCATATCGGCGAGGGTAACCTCACGCCGTGATGGCCATCTCCCGAGGAGTCGGTTCAGGGTATTTCTGGGTCCAAAAGGTGCCCACACGTAATTACGTAATTGCTACCATGAACCGGAAAAAAATTCATTTTATTATCTACAACTTTTGTGTATTTCACTTAGCTCCCCATAAGAAATGAAGATAGCTGAAAAATTTTTAAGTCGAGCATGAAGTATAAAAAAACGATGACGAGTAGTTGCAACTATGCTTGTTTGCGGACTTGGAATGGATTTACCGTGAAATGCGGTGCATGTATCCATAAAGTTAAATCAAGACCCGAGGCAGTTCGAACTCTGATTTTTCTCTTGACCCTCATTCGTCTCTTATCGTATCTTTTTACTTCCTACCCAAGTGCCGAACATTCGCCGCATGATTGGGTACTGCACCCCGTCAATGCGTTTGGTCATTTCCAGGTTCATGGGGCCATTTCATCAACTTTGGTAGTTTGGATCCTGGATGTCACCTTGGAATATCCGAGTTATAAAGGAATAAAGTTTCATTCCTCGTGTTTCGACGGATATTGATCTCCTTTCCGTACTTTGTGCGTAAAATTTACGAATAAGGGGACGATAAAGACGTAGTAAATTCATATTGTTGGGATTTCGCCAGAAATATGGGAAGGGGTGAAAAAAGCTTCAGGTTAACCAATATTGTCGATACTGTGCTCTAATTTTTTTTAGTCATAAACTTTAATTGTATCCATTGGGGTATCTGTAACTCAACGTTGACCGCGGAATATTTGGTACTTTACCCTAAAGCATAAAATAAGTTCTTTAAGGTGAATTTTATGATGAGTGTAGGCTAAAATTAATTTTTTTCCAGTTGCTTGGCCCATTTGCAGCGCAAATTACACTTAGATAATGAATTTTACTTAAGTAATGTTTTGTATTGCTAATAATAAAAAATGTAGTGAAGAGGCTGCGATACGTAATAATTCTTATTTTAACTATTACTTATTGTCAGTCAGTCAGTGTTGGTCGAAAGTCATATTAATACAATAAGGTAGGTTTTTTTAAACTTTCTGAAAAAATGATGTTTCCTTCGCTTTACCGCGTGATTCAGTTAAGGTTGGTTAAGGTTTAGCGTAGCTCTATTAAATTCCTTCTGATGGCTTTAGGACGTCAATTCTATGTTACCTAATGTTTATATACATCACTACTTAATCCTTAAAGCAATATAAAAACCAGTTATTTTTCCCAGTCTTTCGTACAAGTGCCAAAATATCTCAGGACATTGGCCCCGCATCAAAGGAATCAATGCCCTGAGATAAAAACCCTTTGATTCAACTAGGATTCGTTCATCTAAACATTACTGGGTTTCGACTATTGATAGCTTTGTGGCGTAAATGGTGGCATGCATAACCAGATATCGGGAGATTCATGTTCGAATGTTGACGAAGGGAATTTATTTTTTTCGGAATCGGATATCCTTCTACGATGTGTTTTCCTTGATTCTGCTTGTACTGAACATTCTTTTTCCTATACCAATATGGAAACCGTCTGTATGTATGTATGACTAGTGAACAATGGAATTGCATGATATCATTTTGAGCTTATTCTTTTCGACCGAGACAAAACTAGCTAGAAATGTTTCATTTATGTGCGGTAATTTTTCTGGGAGAACACTGCGTCATAGTCTGTGTCTGCCGTGAACTAAGAGTTGCTTTGTAGTCTCTACCTGTGCAAAATAGGAACTTTTGTGTGTTCAAGAATTTCATACCTTCTAGTGAGTTCATCAAATTACTCTTGGAAAATAAAATCATGCGTGGAAATTTTCTCCCTTCATAACTGGCAAACAAAAAAAATTGCTCGAAGAAAAGAATCGTCAGCGCCCGGCGCCTCTAGACTTTGAACTTCTCGAGTTCAAGGGCATTCTCATTCTATGAAGTGCTTGATGCGTCTGAAGGCTGCTGAGGAAATTTACGAGCTATTGTTGAAAATATTTGAGCCTTGAACCCGTGGTGGGAATGTAGCGTTTTCTTCCCTCGCCTGTTTTATGCCCGTGGCAAAGTGAACTGCGTTAACAGAGGATGAAATGGCAAAAGAAAGCTATTCGAATGATTCTCATTCAAGTCTAAATGTCTCCCGTCTTTGAGACTATTTCGAAATTTGTGTCAAACCTAATACTTAAAGTAAACATGCATATTTAATTTGAAAATTTGTTAGTTTGCGTAGAATAGCTTTCGTTTTGGTTTCATTGTATCACATGGAATAATAGGTTGCTAACTCTGAGAAGTGAAGCATTTTAATTTGAAGCATTTCTCGCATATATTATCTCAATAAAGTTTTAGTTTTATTTGGTTATGAATTTATTAAAGAAGCTAATCAAGTATTAAAGAAGCATTTATTTATTACAGAGGGATTGCCTTCATTACTAAAGAAGTATTATCTGTCACAAGTAGCATTAAATAAACTATATACTAAACGTTTTCAGATACTTTAAAAACATTTATTTCGTGTAAGACTTCCTGTATCCCATAGATTGTTGAGTAGCATATGCTGGCATGGTATTCGGTGGGGGTAATCGCTGAGTAGATGGAGGATATGTAGCTTTGAGGTACATTGAAATGGTACATACAGCACCCATAAATATGGCGGTTATAAGAGCATGAAATCATTAATACGCCTATATCTATCTTTGAAAATGCTCTTGGATTCGAATATTTTATATCTAAGGCTTACAGAACTAATTTTACTGATTCCAGGGCTTCGAAATGGACACATTTTCATTCATAATATTTTCGAGACAAACCATACTCCACATGCATGTTCAAGATGTCAAAGCTATCACCTTTTCCCTGGAAATAGATATTTTACCCTAATTAAATCTCATTTATAGATAAAATAGAAGAAGCACCTATAGTAGCCTCACAGAGACACGAAGAGCTGTTCTTCTTATTTAGACTATTTCATAACAGTACACACCACTTAACCGGTCTCCTCTCTTCCAAACTTCCGCCCGCCCTCCAACAAAATACTTGGTCACATCCCCCCCTGCCCGAAGACTCACCTTTCACACCTCTCATAACTTGATCATTCTCTGCATCTATTACCTTCTTTCGTCTTTTCCTTAAGCATAGGTTTAATAACGTACCCCTCATGACAAAAAATCTATTTATTCTTAATTAACTCCCATTAGAAATTGTTTCCAATTTTGATCCTTAAATTCATCCCTTATATATTTTGCATCATCACAATCATGAATTTCCTGGTACTTCTCTCACCACCCCATGAATACTACCATGCTTTGTTTGTTATTTGATAATGCTGTTGAATATTATTTTTTACTTTTTCATACATTTTTGAAACTTGTTTATTGTTTTCTTTTTACTATCAGTCCTTTGTAACTAACCGTCTACTGTTTTTGGACTGAATTAAATCGATAAATAATTAAAATTTTGAAACCGTTCAGAGTTTACTGAATGAAGTTGTTTGGACTTAAATAAGTTTCAATATTTTTAATTTGTCGTGCATCCTAGATTATTGCAAAATAGGCTTGCAGGTGTAGAATTCGTGGCTTCAATTATTGTAAATGTTGCATCCACTCTACGAGAATGCAATGAAAAAATGTTGATTTTTTTTCCCATTGTATGTTTTCACTTTGTAATAAAATATTCCCCATGACAGATAATTTGTATTTCCTTCTGATAATGACGTAGGGCTTTCGCAACCTATCGGTGTCTACCAAATAAAGTTGTGTGGAGTTTTAAAAGTTACAATTTATTTAATTTACATCCTCGATTATTGCAAATGTACTCTTGGAGTTGTAGTAGAACTCATTGCTTTTTATGTAATGCAATTTATTGTAAATTTAATTGTGGTCTCCGCTTTACGAGAATGCAATGAAAAATTATTGATTTTTTTCTCATTGTATGTCTTCACTTTGTAATAAAATATTGTCTCTCTCTCTTCACTCGCCTCCTTTCTGTTCTGAAATCCCTTCTCCCGAGCGCACGCGGTTATTTGGATGAATGCATCTTAGTTGGCTGGCGGAGGGAGATGGAGTCAAAAGAGCCTTTTGCCACTTTCGACGGCGAGATGGAAAGTTACGTGATGGTTGAGAGGGTTAGGCGGGCGTGTGGAGGGGGTTGTGTGTGTGTGGGGGGGGGGTCGAGGGGTAGGTTGGCTAAAACCGAGCTGATTGATGCCCGGGCGAAGTGGGTGCGACGTCTCGTGCTGTGGCTCCGCTCCGCATATTCGATCCGACGCCAGAGCTGCGCGGCGAAGGAAGCGAATAAAAAAAACACGTCCGATTACAGCTCCCACATTTTTTTGGTCCTTTTTATTATTTTGGGTTTCCCCGATGCAAAACTTTGACCGATACCCACATTCCTATACGCATTGAAAATAATTTAGGTAGGTATATCGACAGTCTGAGTCATGTAGAGTTTCACGTGTGATATGCGTTACATGTGTTGGAAATTCTCAATATTGATTAAATTAGACATTTAACAATATTTCCAAAGGAAAATGAGAAAAAAGATACCCTATTGCAACGAATCACGGTAATTCGCATGTTTTAATTTCTTTGGGAAACGTTTCGTTAACATTACATCATTTTCGAGTGCCTCATATACATGGATTGCCATGAGGAAAAATTACCTAGGACTGCACTCTCTTTTTATAAAATTTGACAATATTCAAATTTTGGGTTAACTTGGAGATTTAAAAGGGTTGAATCTAGAATTTTGTGTCGTTGAGCTAGCAACTTCTAACTACATAACGTAAAAGTAACCTTTGGCCAACAGGCTACGGTGCTTCACGATAGCAAATTTTTATTAATTATTTATTGTAACTGAAAACAATTATTTAAGATTTATAGTGATTTTACTAGTTGATTTTGGTAGGTTGTTCTCTTTATATGAAATATCATTTTAACTTCTGCCGTTGGTGTTCCATTGTGAATAAACCTTGAAGTTGGCCGCATCAAACGAGAGTTGCGTGTCGGGGCCAGCTTAGAGCAAAAAACTCTGTTTTTCCTCTCAACGCGACAAGAGCTCAGGGGTGATGTGGCGAGATGGAGGCTATGTCACATTTTCCGCTCAGTCTTTTTTCACCCGTCGTCTTTCGAGTAAAGGACTGTACTGGGGTAAAAAACGTTCCAAATAATTTCAAATATCTCCTCCTTTTATTTTTTATTTGATGTGCATACTATTGCCTGTGCTGCATCCATGGCTATGCCCTGAATTCATTGAAGCAAACACCAATACCAGAAATTGCTGTATCTCCTTTTCATGCCCACAATTTAAATGAATAACAATCTTTCTGCATTAAATTGTACTCGCACTAAAAACAATAATAGTTATTACATTTGTTTCAGTAAGTCTTATAGTTAATTACGAGCAACATCTAGGATTATAGTTGATTACAGTGGCATGAACGCAGAATGCATAGTTGATTATCGCAGAACTACAATTACAGCTTCTGATTTTAATAATCTCTCATCGTACTTGAGAATGACCTGACGGTCAAAACTTTTTATGCATTATATAACAAAGTTTTAAAGCAAAATTATGGGATTTTACGCGTTTGTCTTGAGTTGGTGTTCTGGGTTGGACAATTAATTCGAGAAAGAACATTTTTTTCTGTTCTGAAGTTTGTTTTATAAAAGAAGTCGTGATTATTTGGTAAAAATCCATATATACTGAGGAAAACTAAATATTTTGACTTTGTTTCGATCAAGTTTTAAAGTTTCGGTAGCCATATAACACCTATTTTATTCCATTGGTAGTGCTTTCCTTAGTAAGGGTAGGAAGTGTAATATTTATCGGTAGATATTCATTTTCTCTATATATTCCTTTAATATTCCTCTTCTGTTGATTAAACCATAAATTAAAGTTTTTGACCCCCACTGTCCTCGCCTTAGTGATGAGTCATATGAATTTGCTGAGATTGCCACTCTGATTTTGAATCTTGTGAAAAATAATTATTCTGCGCATTGCAAGAAATCTCATTTAAAGAGTATTATGATACAGATTATAGGTGTAATAAGATCTCTTCCGAACACTAACGAATCAACATCCTATTATCTTACATGCGTATCACGTTTTTAATATCTGAAATGTTCTGCTAAAATTTATTGTAAATTTATAATCTCTCATAAATGAAATTTTCAATAATTCTAGGGTCCATAGGCTGCTATTTCCTTCCTTTTCATAAAACATGTTTTTTCATAAAAATGATAATTTTTTTATTATTAAAATTATTTAAAACTTTTTAGTTTTGTTAGAGTGGAACTTTGCAATCGATCTTAATTTCATATGCACCACTAAGTGGTAGCCTCAAATATTCTGTTTTTTTAATACTTTTTATGTTGTCTTCTTTTTCACCAAACTTTTTTGCTTAAAAATGAAATGTTTTACTTTCGAATATTAATTGTAATTGGCTCGCATGCCTGTACCATGAGCTGAAATATTTTCTGCAAGATGCGTTACACCTCTGTCCATACATCGAAACACGATACCCATCACCTCCTTCTTCCCCCATGCTCGACGAAAAAAAACACCTCGGATTCCCACTTTGCGCCCCTTCGACACCACGGGCAAGACCAATCAATCAAGGCCAAGCGTGGACCAACCTCCCTCATCTGCATCGCGACCCCTACTCCAATGCTCTCGGCACCTCGTCTGCCTCAAACCTCAATCTATGTCCTCTCCCCTCGACCTCCCATCAATTGACTTTCTACATTCTTTGTCCACTGAACTTTGGTTTCGTGCCAATCCTTTAAAATCTTTAATCATTACTATTATTTTTTTCCTTTTCTTGACCTTATTTAATATATAATATGGTATTTCCTGGAGTATAGGTCATTTATACAAAAGTTAGCAGCCAACGTTTCGATTTATTTTCTTAAATCATCTTCAGGGCTATGTTAGAAAAAGTGTGAAACAATATAAAATACAGAGAATAAGATGATACACAATATTTATACATAAAGAAGGAACAATTGAGTTTTTTTAATACAATATAATTTAAAGAAATATGTATATATAAACATATATATAAGAACAGAATGGAATATACAAAAAATTTTGACATACCTCTAAACTTTGAACATATTTATTGATGTTTTGTTTCTAAGGTATTGCCACAACCTAGGTTACCATTTATTTTGATGTAAATTTTTGTTCGTAGATTTAATCTTTATCATTACTTTACATTAGAGGAGGTACCTCATAAAATATATTCAACAGATTATCTGTTCGAACCTTATTAGCTAATAAAGCTGTTATTCTCAAGAGTTCCGGTCGGCTAATTTAAATGCTCTCAAGATGCAGCTCCCATGCCGACCGCTAAATCATTGGAGTGTGTCGCAGTTATAACTCAAGTTCTTTAAACTTATTTCTGTAATAACCGAAAGCATATTTTGTATTCTTTTATGTGTAATGAGACTATTACATTTTTGTATTGCTACCATAGCATAGAAAATTCTTTCGTAAATGGTTGGTTATTCGAATTCAGGTCAATCGGAATATTGGTTGCCTAACGAATCCCAATCTTAGTAAGTACTGTCTCGATATCGAAGATGTTTCCACAATGGAAGAAGGTATCTAAATTCGTTGCAATACCTCTTTTTTCCCATCAAAAATAACTTTTTCATCGTTGCAAAAATATTTTTGTTGATACCGGCAAGATTGTTACACTTGATTTTTTTTATTTTGCGCTTCACTTTCGCACGATTTTCTTTCTAACCATGGATTTTAAGTTCTAGTGTGACAAGTTAAGTTTTTTTATAATTTTTATGCCTTAAGTTTTTTTTGTGACTTTTTCTTTGCTATTTCTTAGCTTTTTTAAGACTAATGTTGATTGTAAGAAAGCATTTGGTTGATTACTCTCGGATTATTATTAAATAAGCTTGGTAAAGCACTTACTTCCAGTACTTTTTTTTGCTTCGGTGGAAGTTTAGACACTAAAATACTTGAATTTTTTTCTATCTTTTCTAAAAAAAACCTTATAATCATCGTTGGAAAATTTAATCGTGGAAGAAATGTCTGGAAAATGGGCAGTTTACGTAATAACAGAGCTAAGTTCTTTCAGAAATATGTTCTTCAAAATGTCTATTGTGTCCATTTTTTGTTTTACTATTATCAAGGATGTAAATATTTTAGATGTGATGTTTAAAAAATCCTGTAAATGACTCAAATCCCAATCGATCCTTTTTTTTGAAGACGTGGTCTTTATCCCCTAGCTCACCATTTTGCCTGACTTTATTAATTGTCACCGGAACGATTAGACGGATTTGTGACCAGGAGCAGCGACGCACTTTTAGAAACCCACCATAGAGTAATTACCTCCTCTACATTTAGGCCCCTTCGGAGGGTGTGAATGCTTGGCCGAGCGACAAGAGAGAAACGCGTTGCCTCGAAGAGGGATACAGGCGCACGGAGCGGTTCGGGGAATAGCAAAGAAAGCCCTTGGGGATTGTGCGGTGTCATCCGGCGACCCACCGTCTCTCGTGTCGGATTATAATTCGAATTCCACTCAGACATGTTCTGTTAAAATCGCATTTTTCCTCATTTCATTCAATGGTAATGTACAGCTGCATAACACTACCTTGTAAGCCTCCTCGGTGTCTATGCGACCGCGGAGTTAGGACATCAGGAATTTAAAGAAATATAGAATGGAATAGAATCATGGTATGTTTTTAGTGTGCGTTGAGAGTGTATTGACCTCCGTGCAATTTTTTTTAGACATTTGTCGCTCGTGGAAAATAGAATTTTTATTCCTATAAGTTCGGCTGTGTATCTCTCTTATTATATCAGTTGCCTAGGAATGATTTTTCACTGTCGAACGGAAACAATTTTGATGAAAAACGGGAAACTTTTAAAATATGAATCAGATATAATAACTTGACCCATCTATCGTGGAATTACTCCTTTAGAAACTTAATCATTAATAAATGAGTTTTAATCGTCATCCCTGTCGTCAATCCATCTAAACTTTAATATGTTTATTGATTTTTCATGTGAAATTTTATAATTTTTCGGCTAATCAAATCGAAAATTATTCGTATAGATACTCAATAGGTTATAAGCTCACCGTAGGATACGTTTAAACCAAAGCATAAAGATTTTTCCGAACTCAATCGGTCTTCGTTTCGTGCTGCTCAAACAAGAGTATTCTACACAGGATGCTGCTTATATCTCCCACGCATTAACACGCTGCCTAAGGAATGCTCAACGCACAATCATTTTTGAGAGAAGGAAATATCAAGGCATAAAAAATGAAAGTAGGCGTTGAGGTTCGTGTTGGATATGGAGTGCCGGCTATTTCTTCTATGAATTCACGGTCCTTAGACGGGAAATAGGGGGATGGAAAAGAGAGATAATATAAGGAAGGGAAAGGGGAGGAATTAACGTAGGTGGGACCGACATAGGAGATTGAAGAACAATAGTTGATAAATGGTAAGATATTTGGTTGGAATTCCGGGTTCAAGCGAATGATTTTTCGGAATTGTGAATTAGACTTGGTGATTGCTTGGTGATTATAAGACTTAGTGATTTCCATCATCCTCAGGGTGTTGAGTGCTGGGTCAAAATTATGTTAAAGACACATTTTGACCCAGCACTCAACGTTCTTAGGGCGATGGCAGACTTAGCCATTGAAACGTCGGCTCTGACTGAGCAGCTCATCTTGTGGGAATCCCGTGAAGAATTCATCACATACTTCACCCTGGTTTTGTCAGTTAATAAGGCAATAAATAATAATGTCGTTCTCGTCCCGCCATTTCTATGGAAGATCTTGGTATGGTATGGTATTTGGAGGAGGCGACCGACAGCTGGGGTCATTTGCGCCATGAGGATAGGATATGGAAGGAAGGGTGGAGAGAAACTCGGCTTCGGCATTAGTGTGCTCTTAACGAAAGGCGCCAAGGGGACCACGGCTGAACGTCCCATCCGACGGACGGAGTGTTGCGCTTGAAATGTCCTCCACACAACACTCAAGCAGGGATCGGGTAGTCTTTGAAAATTCTCTGCCATTCTCTTCTCACAAATTTCTCTGAACCCGAGCCCGCCGGGTGGGAAGCCAACACTTTAGCCACCACACCAACCCGATCCCCATGGAAGATCTTGAACTCGGCACGTATAAAGCATTGAATCATGTGTTTTTGATTAAGATGTGAACATCAGGACATAATATTCATCTCCGCGTTGACCGGTAACGTTTTCATTGAATAAATTCACCCTTGGGTGATAGAACTACGCACGAGGTGTAATGTGGTTTTTACGTCTGGAGCATCGGGTTGATTATATTCCAGGTGAAAGCCCTCTTTGACTCTCGGAATTCCTCGAAACCTCTTTCATTCCGACGTCCGCGTTCATGCGGGTGACTAGATTCGGGATGAATATTAAAAGCACGGGCGGAGGAAGGGGAGAAACGTGTGGAAGACTTAAGAGGAGGAGTACTCGAAATTCTTGGGCGTATGGAAGAGGAGAAGAAAGGCTTTCGGAGTGGTGAATGATGCACGGGGAATCGAAGGTTTTTTTTATTTTGGGGAAGAGGAAGCGGTGCATTAATGGGTGGACACAAAGGGACTGCAGCGAGAGAGGGTGGGAATGAATGAAGATAAGGGATCATAATTGAATGGGATACGGCGAGAAGGGAGAGGGAAAAGGTGGGGAAGGACAATGATAGAGAGATGGGATGTATATATATGTACTCGTCGCCCTGTCATTCGGGGTGGGGAAAAGACTAGTGGCCGAGGGCGGTGGATGAAGGCGACGACAAGCTAGATGGAATGACGATATCGGCAAAGATTCGCAATTATGGAGGGGTTGCCTGGAGACGGTGTATGTGATGCGGATGGTGTTCTCGGCACTTTGTATTATCCTTTGACTAAGTTTATGATTTGACGTTGTGAAAATTTAGCGTAGGGTGATTGGCTTTGTGTTAGTTGTACATTGTAATAAAAGCCACGTGGTACGTTCCTCGATTTTTATTCAACATCGATTAGTATTGATAGTTTGCCATTGGGGATTAACGTGCCATATATATTTCGTGGAGTTAATAGCTTTTTTATCTTTTCGATCACGACGGAATAATTTTCCAAACTGCCTATGTTTAATGGATATGAACTGCTTATGGTTGTAAGGTACAAAAGTGCCAAGTTTTATTGATGACTGTTTATTGAAGTACTTCTTTCAAGCCCGCGCAGATGAATTAAATAATTTTCCATCATCAAGCGAATATTATACAATTTTATTCACATATGTCAAAATATTGGGCCTTATGACTTCAAGCGTATGAAATCCTGTGGACTTTAATGTTGAAAGAGACATTTTTGATAGTTTTTTCTGCCTATGAATATGAGCGAGAAAAGTTTTAATGGAAATAAAATACAAAAAGTTAGCCATTCTTCATGGGTGATACTGCTATGGCTTGTATTTAAATGGAACATAATACGCCAAATAGCCTAGATGCGTTTAAGAGACGGAGAACCACAGGACGAAACAGCTCGTTCATATTTCATTGGTTGTGAATGAGAGATCGACTTAATCTTTTGTGATGTTCATGGAGGCACAAAGTCTATGGACGAGGCAAGAGCTGAGTATCGGTATCAGAGGAAGCAAAGAAAACTTCTATTGAAGATGAGGAGAGGAGGATTGAGGGTGACCAGACTAATTCCAGAAAACGCTATGAGTTAGGTTAATGGAGTACGCGAATGGAACGTTAGTCTCAAAGATAACGGCAGAATTACATCTCCTAAAGGAGCAATCGATTACATCGAAGCGGTCGTTATATTGGAGAGTTAAAAGAGCCGATCCGATGGAGTATTTGCCGCGTCTCTCTGAGAAATTGAAGTGCTTCCGAAGAATAACTATGGGTGTGAGCTGGAATAATAGGAAGGGCTTTATCCCGAGGGGCGTCTCGTGGAATCAAACGAGGCATTGAGTTCGCTTGTTCAGACGACAGAGACGGAGGAGGTCTTATTAATATTTCTGTCAAAGGGTAAGTTACAGCTTTGTTCAAGGTTAAAAATGAGCATATACATTCAATTGTATTTCAGTGATGTTGCCAAGGAGGGTTTCGGGCGTTAAAATTTTTCTCTAATGGATTATAAGATAAGTTTTGTTCAAGTTCTTATGTGACAGGGTCTCGGCACCAGAAAATACCTAAATATTAATGTAAAAATAATTTGATGAATAAAATGTTTATATAATTTATTGATTAAAAATTTTAGTTTTGGTAGCAACGTTTTTGGATTGCAATATCATATCACAGGAACTCAGATAAAGCCTCCCATTCCAGCGAGAGTCGTTTCCAAGCTGCGCCAATGATTTAATCAACGTAATTCATGTCTATTACTGTGCAGGGGCGTAAATTCTCTCGCTATGCTTGTTCTTGATGGTTTCCCAATGGGCTAATTAATTTTTTTATCTTGGCCTATTCTGGTACTTTGCCACAGGGTTAAATTTTTAAAATTTTCATTTTGTAAACGCTGAGAAGTAATATCGACGTCAGCATGCAATTTGGAAAATTCATCGATTATCTAATATAAGAGTTCTCAGTGGAAAACAATAATAAAATAGGAGATTGAAGCACAATATGAGATAAATTGTAAGATATTATAAGGTTCTAGCGGATAATTTTTCGGAATCGTTAAAGTCGCTTACTCATGTTTTACCCCAACGAGTTATGCCATTTAACAAGAATAGTGTCGTTCATCTCTCGCAAAATCTATTGAAGTTCTTGAATATGGTGCGTATAAAGCATTGAATCATGTGTCGATGATTACTTGAGCGTGCATCAGGGCATAGTATTCAGCTCAGCGTCGTCCGGTAACGTTTTCGTTGTAAAAAGTCACCCTTGTACGTGAGGACTATGGACGAGGTGTTATGTGGTTTTTGCGCCCAGGGCGTCGGACTGATTATTCCAGGTGACAACCCTCTTGGCGCTCGGAATTCGAGACGCAAAGTGAATAGAAGCGTTCGGGTGTACTTGGGTAGTGGTGGGAGAAGTTGTCGGGGTTTAGAGGTGGATTCCCTTAACCTCTGGTCCCCTTACTCCCTCGGTAAGAGGCGTATATATTCTCATCTGGATGAGAATTTCCATTGTTTCAGTGACGAGAAAGAATGATTAGTCTATAATATAAAAAAATCGTTTCATGCCTTACTTATGGGAAGCATCATCATCGAGCACAACAGTAAATTCCATTCTCAGTTTAATAGCGTCCATCCCGGATTTCGGTAGCTCAGTGCCGCATTTTCTATACCTAGAATTGCCCATTGTGTTTCATTATGTGGATCCATCTATATCTAGGTTAATCTGGCAGTATGCTCAATGAGGTTGTTAGTTTTAATGTAGTCTCTCAATAGAATTTTTTTTAGAATAAAGCTCGAGCAATACTCACTCGTCGAAAACTCTAAAAATCTCGTTGGATACGTTAATATGTAACTATTTTAAAAGCGTTTTTATTCATCTTTTCATAGTAGGTATTCTCGATTTTAGAGGACTCATTCTGGTCATTGAATGCTTCTATATAACGGGAAAAGTTATGTGCAATCAAATTTCCTTTCACAATCTTTTTTTCCCATCTTTTATGTATTTTTTCAAAGTGTGATACATTCAAGATTTTCTCCCAAGATTTCTTTAAGTACCTATCTATTCCTTAATGGATCAGTTTTGGCATTTAGACTTGTTCCGATGCCATTCACTGTCTTAAAAATTTATTTATTTTATATCCCATTAAATATAGTTATGTAGTCAAGTTTATTTGCAATAGATGTCTATGGGCACATTTCTACTAAAATCTCATCGAAAAACGTTTTCTTCATCTACCTAATTTCCCACTAATAAAATAAAAAATGTTATAATTAGTTCTTTTGTAAAAATATAGGCTTAGAGAATGAATTTAGGCTCTAACAAAGTTTATATTATAGATAGAAAAATAAAGCGTATTGGCATGTTAGGAATCGTCCTTTCCTGGAATAAGATTTCACTACAAAATCTATTTTTGAAGGCAATCGACGACATGGCTTGTATTTTTATAACGTGTGGTTTTCAATACCATAGTTGAATTCATCAGTTATTCTCGTGAAGAATTTTCGTTAATTTATTACTGCTCATCGTTTTTTAATCTTCCAACGAGTTCTGTTTGCGATGCTAATCCTCCGATTCCGCGAATCATGGTTTGCCTTATTCGACCATCCACGGGTGAGTGGCACTTCATCATGAACCGGCCGGGGAACGTGATGCAGTTTTGTGTATTGCGCAAACAAAAGCCGGCCGCAGTTAAATGCGCAGTGCATAATAATCTCTAGCTCGGACGCAAAATGATTTTCGTGCGACCGCAAACGGTATTGTGAATCACTACAAAATACTCTCTCCCATCTTCTTTCCTCCCCACCATTGAGTACGTACGCACACCCGCGTAAATGACCAGGCAAGCGTCGAGATGATCTCAGCTTACCAATAGTGAAAATGCACGTGGATTGGAAACTCTCTATTTCATGATAGTATTTGCAGACCGCGTCCAGAGGACCCATCACGAACGAGAGCCAGCATTGAAATCTCTCCCATTCTCTCTTCTGTTTTTCGCTTTTACTACAGCTCATCTCCCACTGTATCCCTTTCCACTCGTACCTTTTGCGCGCGTCCTTTTTTTATTTCATCCGCCAGTATCCTCTCCCGCTCCGTTTTCAAACGCTTGGCAGCTGAAGAGTGCTATTGAGTGCCCATCTCCCGCAACCGTCAAAGCTCGCGATCAACCGAAATCCACGATCCGATTTCTTTGATATAATGGAGACGCATTGTGATTGAAACGGGAGGCGATTTCGAATCCTCCTCCTCCTCTCCACTTCGCCGCTTTTGGACTTCTCTTTTTCGGTATTACTTTTTCTTTCCTTTCTCTCGATCCTCGTAACCCCCTTGATGTTTATCTCCAATGTAGGTACTCACTGAAGAATAGGGAGGATGTATAATGTATAACACACTGGTATTTAGAACTGAGGGGAAATCCTAAATTTCATAAATGTCCGGATATCACAGAGTTTAAATTTTACATGACTATCATAGTTCACTACGAAATAATTCGTAAAATGAATCGTATTATGGACAATTTTCTTTTCTTTCCCCCTATCCTCATATTCTTAGTCATACGTATCCGCAATGTGTTTACTCAAGAATTTATTACGTTTCCAGCCAATAGTGTATTATTATTATATTATACAAGTTACAAGTTGGCTAAATAGCAGGTGGTAACAGTTAATATGAAATTAAAATGTTATTTAATGAAAATACATCACCAAAATAAAACCAGATCAGTGAAAACAAAATTTAAAAACGAGCATTGAAATTAGTTTTCCAAGAAAAATGTTTTGCTCCTATTCCTTAAAATCTTTGTTGCTTGAAAATGGCCGAAACAGTTTTACAGGGAGTCTTTTCCAATCATCAATTGTCCTGTTAGGTTATGAGAACTTTTTGACATTGGTTGTAGCCGAATGATGCCTTGAAATTGACTTCAAACAAAAAACCGTAATTAGCAAATAGTTCGCCATGCATGACTTATTCCATGACAGGACCCAAGTTATACCCAAGACCCGGATAATAGAAAAGGAGTGTGATTTCCAGAGGGTCGGGTATTATTCTTTTGCGACAATTATTTACAAAATGCTATTGAGAATCGTATCAAAAGACCTTTAGTCTATTCGGTGTCCAGTGTCCTAAGTCTTAAAATTAATGCTGAGAAATGGTAATACCCTCATTGCGGGTTTACTCGTAAAAACTTGCTAATTCTCATCTTCTGAGTATGGCGTGATTTGTAGTGATGGATATTTACGATTTTGGCGTAGGTGAGGACGATATGTAAGGACTATGACTCTGATAATACTATCGATTTTAAGTACATGGAAATTTTTGGGATTACAGCTCAGCTTATTATCTCGTCAGGAAATACATCTGCCAGAAATTAAATTTTCCCGATTGAGGCTGCCGATTTGTCATCCCAATAGCTGTAAGCTCCAGGTACCTTTGTTCAATGGACGTTGGTATTTATCGGAAATAATTCTCTCGGTAATTTAGCCCTCTGAAATCTCTTATCAGTAATGATTTTATCATTCCAATAAGAATACCCTAAAGAAAGGTTCATATTTTTTCTATATTGAGGCCTAATGGTCCTAAATTTCAAGCATACTTAAATTATTTAATATATGCATTTTCATTTTATACTGGTGAGATATAACGTTTCTGTACATTTTCATCTAAGTCATCTACTCTTAACTGCCAAAAGCGTAGACAATGTTCATTTTTTTTATTCTATAATGTAATAGGTAGCGATTTCCTCTTCGTTATCGGGGTACAAAATTTTCTGAAATTAATTCATACAATTCACATCTCACTTCCCCTTTCAACTCGCCATATTCTGGGAGTATGGTCGTAGAGGATCGTATATGCTCGGGTGAAATTATAAAAAACGAAACTCGTCTACAGCCCATAGTAAACCAGTAGAAAATATTTTGGTTTCGATTTTATAAAATGGGGTTCCGATGCGTACGATGGAGCTTTCATATATACGCGTGTTTCATGCGATGAGCCGATCGCATTCGGGAAGAGATATGATATCTACTCAGTCTGGGGACATGCTGAGAGTATAATGGTCATTGCTAGTTTGAGAAGGGAGCACGGAAATGCGCCTCGGGGCCATGATGGGGTGACCGGTCCCTGGGCTCAGGGTATGGGGTTCGCTGGTGCATATACCCTCGTGTGGGTTTTACTGGTGTGAGTGGGGATTGGGTGATACAGAACAAAAGGGTTGGTAAGCGGAGTCATGCGAAGGGTATATTGGAGCGGAGCGCATACTTCCATCTGAATGCGATTACAAGGGTTGGGCATATTTCGTGCAACAAACAAATTGACTGCCCCCACTAAAGGAGTGGTTTGTCATTTTTTTGTGCCTCGCAATTATTGTAACGAATCATGCCGTGTCTGTTGCTTTATCTGTTTTTTTTCACTCTTTCATTTCTGTTTACACGGCCCGCCGATGCGTCAAATTCGATGAAAAATATATTTCGCAGTCCGTTGTGGCCTTTTCGAATGTGGCCAATTGCTCGGTTCATAGCCGCTTGTAAAAGCATCTGGGTCGCTTAACTTCTGCAAAATATTTCATTCACGTCTCATAAATTTTACCGTATCTTTTTGCTCCATGTGTATTTGTTTTTTGATCTATTTTTTAAAAATTGAGTTTTTCTGTGATATTTTACGTTACTGGTCAAGCATTAATGTCACAAAAAGGCTGTAATATCTGAAATTGCTTGTACACATTTTATGATTTTTTTCTTGCAACAAGCGTCCTTTTCATATATTTTTTTGCATTTTTATCCAGCATTAGGCTTATAAAATGTCCATCAAGGTTTCCATTTTATCATTTTTCAATTCATTATAGACGCCAGGGCTTCAGTATTTCCAGTATTCCGTTTTCCAATTCATTTCGATCATATACAGCGAAAAGATGTTTGAAGTTTGTATTTTTTTTTAAATTTATAGCCGTAATAAAAAGAATCACCGTCCATCAATTTATCGTGCATCGTGAAATCATATGTATCCTTTAACCGGCGTTGTTGTTTTTGCAGCGGCATGTGATTTTCTGGATCGTATTTACCCTCTGGTCAACGAAAAATCCTTGCGCCGATGGGTGCGAGGCTAGATATTGATCAGAGGAACAAGACAGATGTCTTCAATTACGTACACGTAGCCATACTTTCCGAGCATCCCTGAAATTTGGGGTCATCATCCAATTAATCTGTCTCCGCACGGAATCTCGATTTCTTTCTCATTATGCTTCCCTCCGCGGATGGGAATGTGATTCCTCGCGAATCCAGTAGCGAGTCAAAATTACTGTTTCCATCCTTTTTTATTCGCCGAGCCGGCAATTGTTGCTCCCTGCCCGATTCTTATCTACGCTTTGATGGCTAGGAACGGTGAGGGAGAGATGGGCTATGGCATGGGAGTAGTGTGCTTCTCGATCGTGGCTGGCATCCGAGAGTGTATGAGACTTCAAGGGTTGGATCGAAAGGAAGCCGTGGAGATTAGTGATGGAAAAATGTCGGTCGAAATGACGAAGGTAAGAAGGCCAGAGTTTCACTTACGTAGCAGGAAAGTTTAAAACACGCCAAAATGATCATCGCTAATTAAAGGTGTAAATCAATTTGCTTCTCAGTGCAGTTCTCTCTCAAAAAAAAGGCAATGCATAGGTTTCATAGCTCAAATATTAAAAATTTCAATCGGAATGCATAAACTTTCACCATCGCTTTATCATTTGTTTTCTTTGAAAACTTGCCCGTGCTTAAAAATGACAAGGAAAATCTTACTGGATGGCTTCTTCGTTAATTCCGTCACTCGGAGCTTCATCATAGAGACTGTTCTCAAAAGATGATTTCAAAATTCAAACCGGAAAAATCCGTGAGTGTGTGAACGTCATTTATTGGAAAGTCAAATCCTTTCTCTGCTACCTTGCACACCGTGGATTTTGGCTGTTAAATGGCTGTTTGATTTTGGTTTTTAAACGCATAACCCAGGAAAGAACCTTAAAGTTAGTAGCCAAACAGTCATCGCTAATTGCAGGTGTAGACCAGTTTTTTCCTCTGTGCAGTTCTCGCTAAATAATAAATCGATTTCTCGAATAATCGATTTTTAATCGAAAAGAAAACATCGAATTTTCAACAAAAATCGAAATTTGAGCTAAAAAATCGATTAATCGAAAAGAATCGACGCTTCTTATCAGTACCGAAAATTCAAAAATGCTCGCATGTTAAAGTTTTGGGATTGCCGCTTGGAACCACTTGGCTTCCGTAAACTGCTTAAGAATGATCATTAGATGCTTCCTTCATGATTGAGGGCGCGCCTTCCCAATTGTTTCTGCCAAAAAGTCTTTCACAAGGGACGGATGACGTGATCGTAGGCTGGTAGCGAAGCTGCTGAGATAAAACAGATCAGATAGAAGAATATTTACAGATTAACTCCTGATTGGGAGAAAAAATGTAACTGTACTAAAGGAAAATATTCCTATCTTTTTTTTATATTTTATACAGTCGACTATAACATATTTTTATTGGTCTGTTATACAGTTGAGCGAAGTATAAATGGCTTTTCTTAGCCAAGTTCTGGCCATGGAATTGTAGTTAACTTCATCTGTCGCGTACCCGCTACCGGCAGTGTGCCATTGTCGAACCTCTTTCCTGCAGTAGGGTTAGTCTAGCTTCGGTTAGTTCTCAGTTATATTGGCAGAGAGAGAGCTGTTGGAAGAAAGGAAGAGTTTTGAAGGAGACACGAGACAATTTTGCTGCGCTGGGAATGAAGTTCGGGCTTGTGGTTTCACAGCTCTGAAGTTTGGATGGCCGGGCAGAATACTTGCTCGACTCAAGTAATCCGATTAAGGTGGGATTGCCTGTATTTGATTTGAATTTTATTGGACGGAGAATCTATAAGCAATTTTATTTAAAAGCAGTTTGTACTCTGCATTAAAATGCAATAAAAAAACGTTTCTTTAGTCGAGAAACGTTGTGAGGAATTGGAGGTTAGGGGATCTTAAGGTATTTGATTTAATGTTCTTTATGAGAAATGAAAGAATATAATTTGTTTGGTTCACTTATATTTTGGATAAAGTACGACCCGGGTTTCAAAACATTGTTATATCGTCAGGTATACAGTCATTTTTCAAAAATATTAGTCAACCTAACAAAATTTATTATTTCATTTTCCATAATATAAAAGGTTACACACAGTTAAGCCCGAAATTATCAATTATATTTCTTTATGAGTTTTTGTTTTATATTTATCCAAATATATAGAGAATAAAATCTTATGGATTTAAATTTATCATAAACTTCCCGTTGAAACTTTTCCGTGTTTCGAGTATGAGTCACCTTCTTAGTTGTATTTTTTCTACGGTCATATTTTCTACGGTCTTGACCAACGGTCAAGCGTATAAAATCTGTCAATTTGTTAATATTAGGTGCTTCCTAAAATCTATACTACGCCGTATTTTTTTTAACTAACTTTAAGGTTCTTTCCTGGGTTATGCGTTTAAAAACCAAAATCAAACAGCCAAAATCCACGGTGTGCAAGGTAGCAGAGAAAGGATTTGACTTTCCAATAAATGACGTTCACACACTTACGGATTTGTCCGGTTTGAATTTTTTAATCATCTTTTTGAGTACAGTCTCTTTAATGAAGCCCCGAGTGACGGAATTAACGAAGAAGCCATCCAATAAAATTTTCCATGCCATTTTAAAGCACGGGCAAGTTTTCAAAGAAAATAAATGATAAAGCGATGGTGAAAGTTTATGTATACCAATTGAAATTTTTAATATTTGAGCTATGAAACCTATGCATTGCCCTTTTTTTGAGAGAGAACTGCACTGAGAAGCAAATTGATTTACACCTTTAATTAGCGATGAGCATTTTGGCGTGTTTTAAAATTTCCTGCTATGTAAGTGAAACTCTGGCCTTCTTAACTTCCTCATTTGGGAGTAGTTCCATCATCGTAGCCTGCTAAAATCACGAGGGAATTATCTCTCTTTTCTCAAACCTTATATTTGTCGATAGTAACAGTCAATACACGAAGATGGATGATACACTCCACCCTGATTTCAGCATCTTTTCAGCGCACGCGGGGGACTTTTTCCCCCATGGCGATAAATCACTGGGAATCAGTAATATTATTGATGGCAACTGGCTCTGAGTGCGGGTTAATTAATTTTTCCGCCAGACAATTGCGAATTATCGAGGTCGGGAGCGTGGTTTGAGTGCGTTCAGAATGATAGCGGGAGGATATGTGGGTGGGCTTGGGGTATTCGCGCCGGTAAAAGCTTTCATGATGATTGAACTTCAAAATGATGAAATGATGATATTTTGCGCTCGTCCGTATCTCTCCTCATGCACTGTGGAACTGCACAGCATCTGGTGCATCAAGTCGATAGCGCGCTACTATGGGTCTGTCTAGGAAGGATTTCATCTACAGGATACCGGTATTTTTTTTGAGGAAGTTATAAGTCTGAACTTTAGTCTTCATACTTCTGTTACGCTCCTCATATTTTCACTTTTAGTTACATCCTCTAATTAGTTACATTCTAATGGCCCAAATTAAATTACATTTTGCTGGGTGATACGATGTAATTAGTATATTTAGGTTATATACTGCTTTTAAATAGCATTTGGTTACATCGCTCTACAATGCAAGTAGTGAAATGTATGTTTAAACAAAATAAGAAATGGCGCTCCAGTTTCACTTTTCCTTCGTCGATTCAGCGACGATTTCCTAGTGACCGTAGATGTAGGTCCTGTCCTACTAAGCATAATAATAAGCTACTTACCTGTGCTGAAGATGACTCATTATGTCAGGGATACGGTAACATATAGAGACTGCGTTTTATAATAAAATATAATCGATTCAAATTCTCTAATTGATCATCTCATGCCCCCATAGCAAGGGAAGAATTTCTGAAGCTTTATGCTTACTGATGAGTGAAACCTAAAGCCGCTGCTGTCTATGTTGCCGTCCTCGGATTCATATTCTTCAATCATCGTGAGAAACGACAGTTGAGTATCGATAAGCAGCCCGTGCTATTTCGCGAGTGTTTCATTTATTCCGATGGGAAAAAAATGAAATCTACAGGGTAACCCGATATCAGTCAAATTGACACAATGATTATTTTGGCATCTCCAAGAAAAATTTATAGTAGTTCCGATATCCCAATTATTTCGTGTCACTCATGTTTAAAGTAATTTATTAGCAAAACTTTGAAAGAGCCACAGATTTACTTAAGATTTCGAACATTGTGAAGCCCTATATTGACCGTCACTAGCAGGAATCACCAGAAAAGTTTAAAAATTTTTAATGTGTATGAATTATTTCAATATCACTCCCTAATTAATACATTTTACTAGTTGCCTTCCGTTTTAGTTTACATATTTCTTTTTCCTCTTACGTCACGCAATAACGGCAAAAGTAGCAGCATAGATAACGGAACTTCCCGTGATTATTTAATGCGATATACTAAAATGAGTGTTTTTTAAAAGGTATTAGCATTTAAATTTTTTTCTTTGAAGTTAAAATGAAAATTTCTCAATAGCTAGAATAAAAATATGTTGACTTCGCATTCTTTTCCTGGTGTATTTTTAGGTAATGAAATAACTTATCGATACTCTTATTTCGGAGAAAATACATTTTTTATCCTGCTTCCAATCAATGAAAAATGGATATCGCAGGCTCCCAATGCTCAATCCTTCTCCCATACGGCTGGTCCACGATGAAGCTTTAAGAATTTACTCTCACCCTTACATCATCATCTTCAGTCCAATCTCAATCTCTGGCTTGCACATAACTTCATTTTTCCCCTTTCAAGGCTCGTGTCCTGACGCCTTCTAGCTCTTTTACACTCCCTCGTAGCCGGTCGTAATTTAGAACATAGTTGCAAAAGTAGCTCTTTTGCCGTAGCCATTTCCGTAATCCCTGACATATTGCACCCCCTAAATGGTGCCATTATTATCTTCGAGAGAAAAACAGAGCGGGGAAAAACGAATTTTCTGGAAGGATCGTGGGGGTGTCTTCCCGAGAGGAAATGATATAGATTCCGGCCCCATCTACTTCCCTTTCCTCTTACGATCCTGATTGCCAATTCCTTTTATTTCTTTTTTGTTTCCTTTTTTAACCCTTTCGGGATTTTTTAAAGAGTTAAGTTCCGTCACATCCGTCTCTTACCAAGGCTACCACCTTTCCATCTTTCTGTTCACCAACCTTGCTCTTCGCATCTGTCTTTCGACTGCTGAGCCTTCCACATTCCCTGCTATCGTGCATTATCCTCTCAGTTTTTCTAGTCCCTCCCTTCGTCCAATTAACTCCTTCGCTTCTTTTCTATGGTCCCTACTCCCTTGGTGCTTAAACGCTTAATTTTTTGTCCCTTTGTTTGTTTCTACTTTGCCCAGTGTTTTTTTACTTTTATCGAGTTTTTGTTTCTATTTCCTTCAGTGTTTTTACTTTTTCGTGTTACTGTGGGTGTATGGGTGATTGATTTAAGATCGTAGCTATTTTTTCTACCTTCTATTTCAGCTATCAGACTTGGGAGAGCCCATCATTTTTCACGGATTTATAGAGTTCTTGTGCCAAAAGCGTTTATAACTTATAAATATTTAAATAATATCAACCTCATTTCATTTTTGCATTAGAAATTTAATAATTCTAATTTTTTACGAATATACGGTTTTCTGGACCGTCTCTTCGTCCAATTAACTTTTTCGCTCCCTTTCTTTGATCTCTAGTTCCTCCTTGGTCCCTTTAAATTGCTTAATTTTCTGTCTCCTTTGCCTACGTTTTCCAGAGTTTATTTTTAACTTTTCTCGTGATTATATCTTCAATTTCCCTCTGTGTTTTTCTTTTTCATGTTTTGAGTGCATAGGGATTTAAGATCGTTGGTATTGTATTCTACCTTCTATTTCAGCTACCAAACTTGAAGTACGGTTTTTTTTCAGAGTTTTTTATTATCTTTAGGAAAAATATTAAAAAACATATAATTTTCATTTAGCTTTCGCTTAAAGTATTGCATAATTCTAATATTTTTGATTAATTGTGGGTAACGTGTACTACTGACCGATCATGACTTGAGTCTATTTCTGATTGGACGGGAACTGAATGCCAATTGGATGCGCATATTTTCACGGGTAGAACATCGGAGAAAATCGTTCGTTACTGGTGCAAGTGCATCAGAAAGGTTTGGAAGTTTTGTTAACTTTTAATTGGGTTTGAGGGGCATGTTTCTGCCTTTCCTTCGACCAACTTTTCACGAGTTTTGGAAATGAACCAATTGAGAATTTCTCGGTATTGGGTGGGAAGGAATGGCCATTCCGTCTATAAACCACTCCCATCGGCCCTGGAATTTCCCCCGTTTTTTTTGATCGCTTTTATTCTATCTCATCTCCATCAAGGGGAAATGTCGTCCTTGTCCCCCCGAAAGACACAGCAGCCGTGGAATAATGTCCCGGAAAGTGAAGAATGAGGATCCGGCGTTCTAAAATTCTCCTGTTTAGGGTTTCTTTATTTTTTCAGCGGGGAGCGGAATTTAAAGGGCACTAGCGGATAGGAAGAAGGGGAGAATTGAGAGAGAAGGGTTACATTCATTTACCCAGGATACGGTACCCATCAAAAAAGAGTTAAAGTATAATGAACTAATGTTGGAGGTACTTGAGGTACTTTTCTTAATTTACACATCCTGTTAATTTCTAGAATCTCACATTAATGTTATATTCGTTTAAAATCATTTTGCTTCGGTCATAATTAAGGTAAATTTGGGCAGGATTATTACATGATAAGAAAATATTGTTTTTTAACTTTTTATTTATTGCCACTTCACAGAAAACAGCACTATTTGGCCTTTTTCAATGGAGTTTTCATGACATTTAACAGTTATGCGTACACGAACATCCATGCCCTGGATAAAAGTACCCAAGCGGGGCTCGAATCCGCGACCTTCGGTTTGGCATGTGAGGACTTAACCCCACCGCCACCGTGTCCGATTATATAGTCTAACTTTAGATCATATTGCCGACGAAAGAGATTAATGTGAATATTTGTTTAAATGTCAAGCTGAAATCCACTAAGCCCCTATTTTCCTTATAAAATCTATGCGTTGATGATCCGCCCGGGGAATAGTGCTCAACTTCAGAGCCTCCGATCGGGTTTTCACTTATTTTCAACGGGTACAAACAGCCAATTCTCGTAATAAACGATCCATCATCACTAAAATATGAGTCTTACTGTCAGTCTCCTTGAGTCTGTGATGTTCTCTCCTGAATTCCGTGTCCTCATGGTTTTTAAAACAGTCGCAAGCACACAGACAGCATTCACCTTTTGGCTCACAAAGGTCGGATGATCAAAGCAAGGGCTCCGCTGCGCTTTTAAAAGCGGCATATTTGGTGGGTAACATCTCCAAAGGCTGTAAGGAAAAGGGAAAAGGAGGAGAGATGGATGGTTTCGAGCAAACCCTGAATACTGCTGCAGATTCTCCCTGTTATCCTCTTCAAAAAACGGGACGTTGTGTCTCCGAAAAAGGGACCTCTTAGTTCCCGCTCACGGCGATCGTTCTATCGAAATTTTTTTGCCTGAATCAAGAGAGAAGATTGTTCGTTTCATTGTCCCATTCGCTAATTCTTTTTCTCTCCGTGTCTCTTTCGGTCAATTTTGCTTCTCCCATCCCTTTCTCCATCCGGTCGGCTAGCCTTATTTTTTCATACCGTTCCCATTATCACTGTCGAGGAGGAAAAGATAAGAAGAATGTGTCCCCGAAAGATTTTCCTCAGCTCGCTCCTCAGTTACTCTTCTTTTGGGCGAAAAAATGTTATTGTTTCCTGGGTGATAGGCAATGCTGCTCAATCAAATCAAAAACAACTTTTTCATGTTCCACAAGCAGTTTTTAAAAACACCACCGGTTTCGACCTTATGAGGTCATTATCAGGAGGCTGCAGAGCATTGTTGCCTTATAATAGATTTTTTAATCAATACTGGGTAGAATGTTACAAAGTTTATTTTTGATTCTATAATACTGCTCAAATTATTACTCTGTATGGCTCTCTAAAGATCTCTCTGAAGAAGCAGTTTAATGCAAGGTAGTTATTTGTAATAGCTCAGCTGTTTACGCTTGTATAAAGAATATAAGTATGGACAATGATAATTGAATGGATCTGTCAAGGATAATTGGTTTCCCGCGAACGCTATATTATGAATGAATAAATAGGAAATGAATAGTATTTTAACTTCAAGAATTATGATTCGATGCCTTCGTTTCTGATCATGAATGGTTTAAAAGGGGATTAAATATCAAATTTGCTGACTGGCAGAATTGTTAGAGGTGGCGAAGAAAATAGTATTCAGTTTTCTAATAAGGTGTACTGAAGACTTAGTTTAAAAACTTTTGTATCGACAAGGCCTTAAAATTTAATTTCCAGTAGCATTTTGGAACAAAATATGTTTTATACTAATAATATCTATGAAAATAAATCTATAATGATTGGGAAGGACGATGCGAGGGGGCCTGATGTATTCGCAAGCTTTAATATAACCTCCTGGGTTTTCATTATTTCTTCGAATGAGGAAGTTAAAGACTTCAACAACCGAATAAAGAGATACAACTTTTCCACTTATAATTGGAGCTTATATACGGGAAGTAAGTTTTAAAGGCGGTCGCCAAAAGTTTATATTTTTTCACTTGGCACAGAACGAGTATTATTAGTAGTAATAATTGATATTAATCAGAGATGCCAGAAAAATAACTTGCATTGGAGAAGAAGGCAATTATTATGTCGAAAAGTCAAAGAATTTAAGTTCTAGAATTTTTATGAAAAGCGGAAAGATTAATACTTGTTTATGAGTGTTTTGAAGCAGTTACTGCTAGCAGCTCTAGGCTGTTCTGCGGCACCATTACTTTTGATGCCCTTGACTGGGTTCCATCTGAATAATAGGTGGGAGGCGAGTCACATTCATGGGTTATTACTTCCCGGAGTTCAGTATGGATTCGCTATTACAGAGATATTGGTACTAAGAGCGTCTGGAACGAGGATAATTCCAGTATTTTTTCACCAATTGTCGTAAGTTTTACAGAATGTCGGTTTCGTTTATTGAGAGATTGTGTTGCTTTTACTACTCTCATTTAGATATTACTGAGATGCGATGAAATGGGGAAAATAAGGATGTTTTTGTTAATATGGTACTTCTTTATGCATTCCTTTCATTCTAAACTGTACAATCAAATGAACGCGTTAAAATACGTCAAAAGCAAGTACTGATTTATATTAAACTTCCTGTTTACAAATTTCATTATTTCTTTTCCATCTTTTGCACTAAAGGATGAAATTTTAGACTATTTATTAATATCAAAAGCCATTTCTGTTATTATCGCCTTTATTTGTAATTTTATTTTTGCAAAGCCGTCGGATTCAAAAATACATTGATGATACTAGGAGCGTATTTTTTTTACTTTACAAATATAATTTGAGTTGGTAGTCTGGTTTTATATTTACTTATTCCTGTAAGGACGAAGTATTAATTTTTCAGGCCGAGATTCTGACTTATTCTAGTTTTTAAATACATGCTGATTTACTGTCAAGTTCTATCCGAAGGCATTTTTATCCACTTGAAGAAATGGTGGCTGGATACAGAGAAATTCGCGGATGCCATATTAACTCTGGTGGTGGTGGATCTTTCTCAGGTCTATCTTTTAAGTTCGTAGAGCTCCATCCCGATACCGTTCTAATGTTGATCGAGATAAAAAAAAAATGAATCTTTTCCAGGCGCTGAGTAGCTTCAATTACTCTCCTCGTTTTTCGTCGAATCTTGCATGAATACGCTCCTTGGTTCCAAATCAAAATTAAACGAGACTCGATATGCATTACAAATAATGCGTGCATGCGGTTACCTCTGCCTAGCCGCCCAAGATTCAATTCGGTTAGATGAGGCATTCATTGCATGCCGTTCCTAGTCCAGATGTACAAGCCGATGAACT
Organism: Ischnura elegans; assembly: GCF_921293095.1. Taxonomy (NCBI): domain Eukaryota; kingdom Metazoa; phylum Arthropoda; class Insecta; order Odonata; family Coenagrionidae; genus Ischnura; species Ischnura elegans. The sequence goes on along the minus strand of NC_060254.1, from coordinate 31,686,255 downwards.
GCCTCAAGCCGATTCATGGAATCCAATGGAATTTAATCTCAGCCTTAAGCCTCCACCTCATGTACTTCGAAACCTCTTCTTGTGTCGATATATTTTGTATGGGGTGGCGTATTTATCGCATATTCCCTCTGGTAAAGTAATCACTCTGTCGTGGTAGTCTAACATTTTGTGAAGAATTGTAATTACATGCCGCAGTAAATTCATCACCTTACACATAAATGAATTTTCGAGAAGAATGATAAACGAAGGAACTCTTTGTTTCATTAACACCTACGGCAAACTATTGTTAAATAGTTCCTGCATTCAATGGCTTTATTGACTTACTTTGCTCCCTATATTTGTTTTTGTGCACTTGATAAATGTCATTTGTTGCAAGGTAATTTTAGCTAAAAATTGTTATTTCTGCGCACTGTTTTATGTAGTTTTCAAACATGCGGTTCTTTGGTGGTTATTTAGTGAATTCTAATCGTGCTACCGCCGGATTTGTCAGAGAATGGCTACCCCAAGAATAAGAAAGGAAATTTCTTTGGGAGTCTTTCTCTCCCTTCTTGCAGTGCTCAATTCACAAAATTTTAGGTACCGGAATGCGTACACACATTTAATCCACGCATGATTTTCAAATAAAACTCGGATTTTTATAACTTTTTGTAAAAGTTTCAATAAGGAACCATGTTTTACGAAAAAAATTATGACATTAAAACTTATTTTTCCAGATGTATATACGGAACTCAAAAATGATTATTTTTAAAAGCATCCAATTTTCTCTGAGAGGTGCCGGAACGCCGTCCCATCCGAAACTAAGCACTGTCTTCTTGGTGTGTTATGAGCGCATTTGTGAAATGAATATTGTCAGAATTTTTTATTATATTTTTTGGACACTGACATTGGAATCCGTCAGGAATTGGAAGTTGTATTTTTTATTCTTTCCAACTGGCCAGGAAATTCCTCGTATACCTAACTGGGTGTCATGCAAATGTGGCTTCATCCCAATCTCTTTCGCGCGTATTCCTAGCCTCAATATCTGCAGTCCCTCCCGTTTACCGATAATTCAATGCCTTCTCGAAAGAATGCGGTTATTCCGAGCCGTGTGCGTCTCCGTGGATACAGCGTGGGTTGATGGTTGGATCACAGAATTTCTGTGTGGAGATTCGGATGGGTAGCGTATAAGGGGCCGGAGGAGGACACTGTTAGCCGTGCCCTAAGGGTGCGGCTGGATCCGTCCCCTCGTCTGCTTCCCGCCATGTCTGCATTCGGTCTCACCGCACCCCATGCGACCATCTATGACTTCCTTCATGTGTACCATTCGCGCCCAATCTTCGTCATCTACCTATTTCCTGTCTGTTCCGCTGTGATCGGTGCACAGGATCACTACGAGAGCGGACGGTTTGGCTATAGATATCCCGGGGTGATCCTTGGCCTGAGGCGCGGCCATGAATATTTCTGTGAATTTGGAGGTAAGCCTGAGCGATATCGAAATTTTGGGTTTTATCGCGACATTTAAATGTACCGAGAATTCGATATTAAGCCTGGATCATTATCGATACGCGGTTGTTCGGTGAAACACGTGATATCTAGCCCGATAGGAAATTTTTATTTTTTATTTATATTTATTTTCTTCTCAAACCACTGAATACAGCTCATGTTCGCCATTTTGCATCGGGGTATTCAACAATTTAACAAGTAAACGTACACAAACAACCATGCCTTGGGCAGAGGAAACCTACCCTGGCGGGACTCGAACCCGCAACCTCTTGTTTGGCAGACGAGGGCGTTACCCCGCCGCTACCGAGGCCGGCAAATGTGTTGATATCGTGTCTGATAAAAATATCACGTTAAAATATCGTTATATATCATCCGATGGTTGATCGTCACCAATATTGTGTCACCATGTATGATGCGATATAATGGGATCGTAATATTTTATAGGCCACATAAGACGGTATTTAAATTCGCGAAAATAGATTTTTAACGCCCAAAATATATATGCTAAAATTGTGGCACATCGATGATGAATTTTCTTTATGACCCAGGCGTAGTTGGAGATAACGTAGGACTCAATTTCTCAATGTTGTAATCTCCATGCGTAATTATGAATCAATGAGATCCGTAATTATCAGTGTATATCCTGTGTATGTGTGTTAAAAACCTGGAGTTGGTTTACTTCAACCCTTTATTTCTACATGTTCCATGCCACTTAATTTACTTCCCCATGGTTATTTTCCCATATTCATTTTGGCTTTCCCTAAATGTCCGGCTCTTTGACTTCCGCAGTTGCTTTCCTTTAATATTTCCCATCATTAGTCGCCCAAAGTCGATACTCCCGTTGAGTTGCCGGTATGTGAGATCAAAACTTACGGAAACGCCGATACTCTCTTCCCTGTATTAAAAAAAAACACAATTTTACTGACCGCTGAATGACTATTGACCGCTAATCATAACGTTTCACCGCTTTGTGTCGCCTGAACGCGACCATTTTGTTTATATCGTTGTCATTTTCTCGTGATGGAGCTCTCTCACCGTGTGAGTCCTTGCTCCAATACGCACTTCTATTCTCTCCGACCAGTTTTTCCATCGTTCATTCTATTCATATCCGCACACTAATATGCATCCCCTTACTGTTTTCTCAACTCAGTTTTCATGTGAACATGTTGATGAGCAAATTTTGCAATAATTGGTACCGCTGGATTTTATCATAACTATACCTTTAAATGGGTCAAGTATATACTTTTATTTTACTCGCCTATTCAAATCCCATTATTTACCTTTCCAGCTGTTGTTTTCGCAACGGTTATATCCACGAGACAGGTATTTTGGGTCATAGTTCGGCCCATTGTACTTTAAAAAATCTATTTAGCTATATAATATAGATAAAGATAATAAACGCACCCAAAAATTTCTGGGTTGCTGAATTCCTCATCTGTCAACATGTTCGTCTGTCTCCCTCCCGTTATTTTCACCCACCTGTCTGTCCATACGTCTGTCTCCTCTGAATACTTTTGGCATTTTTTCACTCGCGTCCGATCCAATGATTACGGATAATTGAATCCAAATCCTAAATGAGCTTAGAGTTTCCGGGATAAAGCCATACCGCGTTGGGGCGGGGATTGAAGGGTTCAGGGTAGGGGGCGTAATCACCAAATAAAAGCCCTCTCAGTCTCCCCCTCCTCCCTTCCCACCGTGCGCCCTGGGGGCAGGGTCCTCATACCCTACACCCTGCCACCCTTTCGGCACCCAAGCCCTGACCTCATCCCCCGCCGCTTCACCCTTACCCCAAGGTATCTCTCCCTCTGTCGCCCGCTGCCAGGCTACTCATCCCATGCCTAGGGACTCGCGTGTGTGCGTTAACGGCTCTTAGAGGCAGGGACAGATTTTAATGAAGTCCACACAGGCGCCCATCTAGTGGTACGCTCCACATGGGTATTATAATATCAAATAATTAAGTTTTAAAAGAATATAGAGATGGCACTTTACTGTAATTGTACTTGATAATGACCTTACGGTCGAAACGTGTCGTACTCTCAATAAACCTGTGGAAAAGTGCCATCTCTATTTTCTTTTAATTATTACAGGATGTCATTCCACTATATTTTGCCTTCTTCTGTTACTTTTAATCAAATAATTAGCTTATTAATTAAACAATTTGAATTTGTTGAACAGACAACCGTACCCTTTACTTATGTATTTAAAAAATAATTTTACTTATAAGCATTATTTTTTGGAAGGGTTACATTTAGGTTTGAAGAATAATTTAAGGCAAGATTTAAAGTTCTAACTTAATCTAAGGATTAAATTGAACTTCTTATTTAACTCTAGCCAATTAATCGTGACTTAGATGCGGAAAAGTAATACATGGCTCAAGTTACTTTGACTCATAAAAACATCACATTTCCTACCCCTATTCAGAAGCCATTATCTGAATCAGCCGCTTCTATTCCACCCCTGGTTGGCCGCTTTAGATATTCGTCACTGTATGAGTGTTCGAGAACGATTCTCGAGAGCTGCCTCCTTTTCTCGACTGAAAAATTCACGACACGATCGCTGAAATAAACGATTTTTCCCACTTAACTTGATGAAAAATACTTGTCTATTTCCAAACTTATTTATCACAAGCAACCCTGGTACAAATGCCATTTTCACGGCTCAAAAACGACATTATGTGCCAAAACCTGAGTCGATTGGAATAATAAGAGTGAAAATAGACAAGTACTTTTCATTATGTTAAGTGGGAAAAATGGCATTGTGCGCCGAAATCTGTGTGGATTGGAATAAATAAGCGTGGTAATAGACAAGCAGTTTTCATTATGTCAAATGGCTAAAATCGCATTGTGTATGAAAACTTGGGTCGGTTGGAATAAATAATTGTGGAAACTGACAAGTACTTTTCATTGTGTTAAATATCAGTGATTTCCACCAAATTACGCCGGAAACTGTATCTTTCAGATTTTTCCCATCTCTATACTCCGCGAAACCCCCAACCAAGTTCCTCCCCCTCCCTTACGTATTCCTTTACCACCCTTCGCAGCACACACCCTCCTCCCCGCTCACCTTCGCCCGCCGCCGTCAACGACGCCGACGGCCAAGCCTTCAATCAAACCAAATTGCACGGAATAAGGGCTCGTCAAAGCACGGGGCGATAGGGTGGGCGAACGAGCGAGGGAATATGCAGAGTTGTCGGGTGGATGGGGGTTGGGTCCGCTTTGCCAAGGGGGTAAGGAGGAGAGAGAGGGTGTGAAAAGGGGTGTTCGGAAGAAAACACGGGGAAAAAGGATGGGTTGGGGGGGTTATATTCTTGTTGCTGTGCACGTTTTCGGTCCGTTCTGGGCGGTGGAGGGATAATTTTCGACACGCCGCGGAATGCTGAACAGATAAGACTAGTTAAATGTGATGGTCCACTCCTCTCTCTCTCTCTCTCTCTCTCTCAATGGGTCTTGCGATGCGAGTACCGATGTTTGCTCTGTGGGAATCCAGGGAAATTTGCTTCGCGATTACCAGTATCCCAATTCAATCCTGTGCCTCGGTTCTGATTCGAGATTCAAATCCTTTCATATCATGTGTGGTATTTCCAATAGGTCTTTTTGTTCCTTACCGACGCTCTCCATTGATGGCCTAAAAGATGTGCGCATTTACGTATAATATTTGATAATATGCCCAGGGTTGAGCAGCATTTAATTCTACTTAATTCAAAAGAAAAAATCTGAAGCTGCTGAAGGAAAAAATACTAGCCATAAATAAAATTGAATTTTTGTATTAGATTTGTAATTCATATTATATTCCAAATTATAGCTAACCGTGTCATGTGTTTATTTAATATAGCTTGATATATCGATGTAATGTAAAAAGTGAAACATGTATTCTGTCATTGTTCAGGAACTGTAATAAATGGCATGGTCCTTATTTTTTTTACATTTATATGCTGGGGAAAAGTGCTGGATATGGTTGGCGAGGAGAGGCAGCTTTTAGATGAGATACGGAGGAGACAGAAGGTATGGATGGAGTTAGTGCTTAGCGGTGAGGTGATGTTGAAAATGGGGTTAGAGGGTAGAATGTTAGGGAAACGAGGGAGGGGAAGGAAAAGAATAGGATTTTTAGATAGATTGAAAGAGAGTAGGCCTTACAGTGAATTAAAGAAGGTAGTGCTGGAAGGAAAGGGAGGCTCCCAGCTCACTTCTTGAATACTCCCTGGAAACCTACCTTAATCGGTAGAATACTACTAATTAAAAATGCTGGGGAAATTTCAGTTTTGTAAAACAAAACCAAAAATGGGATGGATTTATTAACGGAAGGAAGTGTATTCTCGATACAGGTGCTTGTACCTTTGTGGCTGCCTAAAGCTGCGAATGATTCGTACTTAAAATGTAAACATTTATGGAGTAAAATATACATTATAATTATACGCTAATGCAGTTACTATTAAATCCTCAATATTATCTGGATTTGGTTGAAATAGATCAATCAGTAGAAAACAATCTAAAATTGACCATTTTTTCATCTTTAAATTTTAAATTGTTCCAACTTTGCTGTAAATTTTATTAACGATGCGTGATAAATTCAAACCTTCCGTACAAATGAAGAATTACACCATGAATTAAAATTTTAGCTTGGATGAAAAAGTATTTCTTTCTGATATTACTTCGAATTTACTGCATATCTCATGTTGTTAATAAAACAATGGTTGAAATGTATGTATTTCGGTCGATACATGTACACCTATTTATTTATTTTATTCATTTAAGGAGCTGCTCACATATTGCATTTCTGCCAATTTATAGTGACACAGTAACAAACATGAAATTTTAACACCAAAAAATCTGAACAAAGAGTGCAGGCATAAGATAATAAAGAAAAAAAAAGAAGACACGTGGAAAGGGAGGTGGAGAGGGAGATTTATTTATTGGCCGAGGAATGGGACATGGCGAGTTTGACAAATGAGTTTAAGGGCAGAAGAAACGGATGAAAATTGTCTGGTAATGAATTGAGCAGGGAGCAAAGGCGGTGTTGGAGTGAGCGCTTAACGAGGGATAGTCTAGGGATAGGCGTATGGAGTAAGGAATCTGTACGAGTGGATTTTTACTGAGTTACTAATTTTTGAAAAGACATTAAAATACGTTTGACGTGGTAACCAGCTTATTTTTATGAGTTTGCAATATTTGATTCACGCCTGAATACACACTCATAAATACTCTAAATTTAGAAATTTGAAGGCATATTTTACAGCGTGGATTTTGGTTATATTAGGCCAGTCGATACCTCCATCGCGCGAACGCTCAATAATCGCCCACTGAACCAAATCCGCTCATCTAGTACAACTAGGGCTACTAGATGAGCGGATTTGATTCGGTGGGCGATTGTTGAGCGGTTCTGCAGTGGAGGTATCGCAGTATATGGTACTGACTGCGTTGAAGTCGTAAGATCAATAAAGCAAACCAATTTAACAATCTCTTTGCAAATACATTATATATTATCTTATAATATCTCTTTACAAATTGTCTTAATCTAAAAATACTTCATGCTGTTGCTGATTGAGGATTTTATTTCACAGGATACAACTCCCGGGCAAGAAGTGCTGGACACTGTCTTCCGTCATCTTAACCTTCTCGAGACTGCGTACTTCGGATTGCGGTATCTCGATTCCTCCAGTCAAACGGTAAGTACCCTATTTAAACCTTATCTGAAATCTCAAAATTAAAAGTTAGTATCCGTTTATGTAATGCGGTAATAAGCCTATTACATTCAACGGGGCAGAGGGCTCGTCATTGAGCACGCAGATACGAATAAGGAATTTGGGAGACACGAAGGTGACTGTTCTTTGCTTTATCGATTCCCAATATTATTTCTTGTTGAACTAATGGGTTTGAAAATGATGGTTATGATTTCTGAGCTTGCAGTTTTTTTTTGGGATTGTAGTTTATCTGAATTTCGACTGAACAAATGGAGGCCAGTGGAGTTAGGGCGATTCACTTCATCGGATAATCGATTGGTTAACTGATACAGCGTGACGATTTATTTTGAAAATTTTCGGTTGTAAGTGCTCGCGATTATAACCCCAAAGGTCATTTTTAATTTTAACGTATTTTTATGGCGGAAAATCGACAAATGCTTCGGATTTTTTCGGGATATAATATTTTGTGTTCTCATTGAATTTAAATTTTTACCTGCTACCTGGGCACGTTAGAAATAATCAATTATTTGGATCTGATATTCAAGGGAAATTTTTTGAATACGATGATTAGTTTGTCTTTCCCCCGCAATTTTGCACTTCAGTGATTGTATTGTATCCTTTTTTCTTGAGAATCTTTATTTAATCCAACTCAGCGCCTGTAATAACCGGATAAAGAGTGTAGACTTGTTGTGTAGCGGTACATTTTCCAGCGTTGGAGTAATAAAAGTTTTTTTGATGCTGCATTGACAGTATATTTTTATTTACTCGTATTTCAATGATTTATCGCAATAAACCCACTGAGCTAGTGCCAAAATTAAATCCCAACGATACCAAACATTTATTCTCGATCGTTATGTGGAAAAAAATTTAGTAGAGACCCCGTTTCCTCTCTGTTATACCCCTGCATGTGCTAAATCGGCATGAATGGGAGAAGTTCGGCGTAGCATTTGAGGGCAGTGCGGAGAGCGGAAACACACCATCTCCTCAGACACAATCGGAGCAAATCCATTTCATATCGGAACCATTTACGCGTCGATAATTGACGCTAATGGAACGCTGTTTCGGAAGGGCTCTGTTTCACGGGGGACGAGTGGATCGGGTAGGTTTTGGGTGTTGCGCGAAGATCGGCAGAAACCAATGCGCTGGACTGCGTTAATTAACCGCAAAACTCTTGGAACACCTGCAGGTGATTGGAAGGGAGCGTTACTGGGTTCGGGACGGAGTCTGGATGGGACTAGGGTTTGGGATTTGTAACGACGTGAGCTAGCGGTATCGAACGTCTCTCGATCGACGATTGACACCCTCCAGTGGGTTCATATCAAGGGGTCGAACGGTCCGAAGTTCGTCGATGTCCCTTTTAAGGGCGCCTACCCGTATTACCTTACCGTTTATTTACCAGAAACATATTTAACTATCCTGGGTTTCAACTTAATATAATAATTGTTTTAAACTCTCCGTTTAGTGTAGTTCCGTCTCTTTTTGACGTAAAGTAATAATAATGGTTCCTTAAGTGAAAACCCACGTTGGTGAAATAAACTCCTGTGGACATAATTCACAGTGTCCGGCGATATCTGGTGAAAATGTTTTATATCCATGAGAATAAAATAAAATGGTAAACTTCCCCACAATTTTATTTACCAAGTACCGACCCGTTTCCTGTGGAGCATGACGAAGTGATTTATTTTCTAAACAGCAAATGAATCAGGGATATTAACATTCGCAAGTCAACCCTCTTGCTTAAATCGTTTGTAGAAAGTTTTTCCAACGAAAGAGTAAAGGAGAGAGGCTGTTTTTCTCTCATAAGGCCAAACCTTTACTACCTAGCGAGTAAACAGGGTCTGGCGCAGAAAAACGTAATCCATGAACTTAGTAGAGTGCAAAATGAAACGGCGTGATCCGTCCAAAAAGTACTACGAAATAATAGAAAGCGTTACCCAAGCCAACACACGAATTGGTTTGAGAGCCGCTGTGGACTCGGAGGCTAAGTGCTAGACTTCAATCCATTGAGGCATTAAGAATTGATATCTCTCAGCGGGGCACTCAGAACATCATTTTGTAACCTTTTTAAACGTCACTATATATCTTAATAACGTGGATACTATAAAGTAAGAGAGATGTTTTGCCCTAAAATCAACAGATACGATGAAGGAAGGTAGATATTGTACCGAACGGGGAGTCTATTTCGAATTAGTTTGTAGGTATTCATTTTTCCTCTGGACTATGAAGGACTCTAATATGCTAAGTGTGACTCAGTACGATCATCTCCTTTTGCTTGTTTTTGTAACGGCTGCGGTTCTAGAACCCTAGGACACCCCACTTGCTGGGTTGTTTGTAGATTTAATTGTAGATTCGTGTCCTCTGTTCTGGGGCGATGGGAGGCGATGGGCTCGTGGGAACGTTTGGAAGGACAAGTTGTTAGCAGGCTTGAACATGAGGGCTCACAAAGAATCGTCTGGTCGATTGGGAACTGATTTTCTGGAAACCATTGATCAAAAAGCACCCTCCAGCCTTTCCACTTCGTCGGGGAGGAAGAAGAAAACGGAAATTGGGAGCGATCCTGGACGTCACGAAAGGGAAATTCGTTTTTGTCGGGCGTTTAATTAATGGACAGGGCTGGGAATTAAGCCCTTCTTTCTGATATGTAGGTCCAAGGGGCGATCTCTTACAGGATTTTAGCCTAACCATAAGAAATCAACTCTTTTCACATTATTTATGAAATTAGGATTAAATGTCAACATTAATAGATTTTATGGATTTTGGTAGTAACCCGCGTCAAGACTTTAAATAACCAACGTTTCCCCTCCTAGGAAAAAGGAGAGGAAAGGAGAGGAGAAAAAATAGGAGAGGAAACGTTGGTAATTTTAATCGAGAAATCGTTGGTCTGAACGCGGATTACCCCCCAAAATCCATTAATATTGACAAACATGGACCGCGAAAGTAATTGGCGGGAACTGGCTGAAATTGGTATTGTGCTCTAATTTATCCACTCTCCTTTAACTATCTCTATCGTGACTTCTTAATTTTCTCTATCGACTGTGATGGTTCAGAGGGTGTGATTCTAACTTTTTAAAAAGAAGTTTTTCCCTATTTTCCTTCGACTTAGAATAATGATTTACAAGCCGTTGGTATCCAAACAACGGTTGTTTATCTATAATATCAAATTTAAATTATTATATTTACTTTTGTAGTCTTTACTTTTGTAGAATTGTAGTCTTCTTCTTGTTGAATTTTAGCCTAAAAATTTCAAGCTATTCTTTTCAACCTCATTTATCCAGTACCGTCGAAGTTAAAGACTACGTAACTAAAAATATTTATCTATAGCCATGATCACTCTTTCATGGAAACACCAGTATAAATAGGGAAATCTTTTCATAGGGCTAAAATTTATTGAAGGGTACTTTTTATGGGCATATTTTAACTTATTCACGTTAATTGGGTAGTTAACGTGATTAAATTTTGTAGTTCAGATGATTACATTTTTTACAATTAAAATTATACATGTTATAAATCATCGTCTTGAATCTAAATTTGTATTTAAATGATACTTATAGACACACAAATAATCAATATTTATTCAATAAGGAATATAGAATTTCCGAAAGCTCTGTTTATATAACTATCCTGTATTTACGGTTCAGTGTTAAATGGTTGGATTGACTTGCGGAATAATGATATCCCTGAATTCAATTGATGTATAGAAAGGAAATCACTTCTTTAAGTTCCTCAGAAGTTTATTTCAACGACTTAGGTTTCAAATTAAACACTAGACTAAAAGTTTCATAACTAACCTAAACGGAAACTTTAAATCAGTTATTATATTAAGTTGAAACCAAAGGCGATGGAATATATTTCTGTGGAAATTCACAAAGCGATTTTATTTCTTCATGTCGTTAAGTTGTTCCACTCAATTAATCCTCAAAACAAACGTGTTATGTGATTTCATTTGCTTAGATTGATAGTTTTAAATCTTCGTTTCCAATGATGATTATTTATAAGTGACCCGGGTACTGATGCCATATCTCAGGCATTGCAGTAGATTTGGCGTGTGTAAATTATAGTTTGCGCCATTCCAAAAATCACGGATTTTATACCTTCTTACCCACTAATAATTGTTTTATAAAGTATCCTCAAAAATCATACACTCATTTTGGAAGTGGGTTGTGTGCAAAATTTACGATTCATTTTATTTGGGCGAACTTAAAGAATTTTTAACATTGAAGGAGCAATGGTATATGAGGTAAGGATGCTGAAATGGATGAAATTAGAGAAATGATTTTGAAACAAGGGAATCTGTAGTGCAATGAGGAGTGGCGTGATCAGATGAAGAAAATTTGCAGAATTTAAAAGATATTTAATGTTTATTAGCGAAGTAGGCATTCATGAACAGGAAGGAGCTTCTGAGAGGATCGTTGTGTAAGAGTTTAAAGAAAAGGTTAGTGAAGAGTTTGATCTGGAGTGTAGCTCTCTACGGTGCGGAAAAGGGGACACTGAGGAAAGAAGACGAGAGAAGATTGGAGGCATTCGAGATGTGGGTATGGAGAAGAATGGAGAGGGTGAAATGGACGGAGAGGAAAAGGAATGACGAAGTGCTGTTTATGGTTGGCGAGGAGAGGCAGCTTTTAGATGAGATATGGAGGAGACAGAAGGTATGGATGGAGTTAGTGCTTAGTGGTGAGGGGATGTGGAAAATGGTGTTAGAGGGTAGAATGTTAGGGAAACGAGGGAGGGGAAGGAAAAGAATAGGATTTTTAGATAGATTGAAAGAGAGTAGGCTTTACAGTGAATTAAAGAAGGTAGTGCTGGAAGGAAAGGGAGGCTCCCAGCTCACTCCTTGAATACTCCATGAAAACCTACCTTAATCGGTAGAATACTATAATAATAATAATAATAATAATAATATAAATGTATAAAATAAATAATAAAGCTAAACTCGTGATTCCCCCTTGTGAGCAACATTGTGAACAGGCATTTCAACGGCTGATACCAATTTGATCGAACATCTATGATGAATTCTATACGTTACGAGTGTATGTTTCAGTTTTTTTTCTTTTCCGAGAAAGGATATTATTATCATGTGATTCGGAAGCTCATTACGAGGAGATAGTTACCCAAACAGAGCTCCTCTTTTTTTTTATTAAGTAGTTTACTCAGAGCAGGCACTTAGGGCGAATACTGAATGCGATTCTAAGAAATAACTTCGGCTTGTTAGCTCGTTCGAGTGGATGCTTTTTCTCATTTATTTTATTTTTATCATTTCTTTCGCGGGAACTATAAAACATCATCCTCTCCTCCCGACTCCCGGGGAAACGTTCGCAAATGGTTGGGAGTGGCCGCAGAGATCGAGAGAGAGAGAGAGAAAGAGAGAGAGACCTTGCCTTCGCAAAACAATCTTGGTTGTTTTATTTTTTCATCTCGTTCCTTCTCCTTTTTCCGTTCGCCTGGGGCTATCCGGCGTCCTTGGCCATTCCAAATGGCCACTCCCCCCTTCGAAAACTTCCTCGCGAGCGATCTGGGAAAGCACGCACACATCGCTGTGTGCGATGGTCGAACGATTTCGTGGGCTAAAAAAAGTATTAATATTAAAACGCTGCAGACATTCGTAGAGTTCGTGAATCCTTCGATCTTCTATATTATTTCTACTGTATAGATACCTTTTTCTCAACTTATACGCAACCAAACTCTACAAATGAGGTACCAAAACGTACAGAATTTATCAGAGAACATGCGACGGCATACCTTACTTCCTAAATATTGCTATTGTTTCCTAAACTTGGTTTTTAAATAATTAAAAAAAACGGTAAATATTCCTGACGTTAACGGCGCACAAACTGATACATTTGTTCATTTGCAACAATATCTCGCATTCTTTAAATAACTTTTATCAAAATGCGGCTGATTCCACATTCAAGTCTCCTGTTGATACGTAAGTATGAGTCATCATGTGCGCTTAACAGAGGATAGTGTAATTACTTCTAATGTTGTGTTTAAAGAAGTCCTCTGACCTCAATTTGTACATGAAAATTTCAATTAAATTTGTACATAAGACCCTGCCTTTTTTTCTACATTTTAAAATTAGAAAAACGCCTATCCCTCTGTGGACCTGCATTGAAAAGAGCGGGGGAAGCCCGCTGGGAGCGGGCGCAGCACGCTCGCAAACACTATTGGGATACTTCGTGCTCATATTTTTATGGGAATAAATTATTTTCTTTTATTAATATCGTTTTCCTCTCCGTACGATGTCCTGAGGTTTCTCATTGTTATATTCCTAAGCGAATGGATGTGGTTTAAATACTGAGCAGGAGTCATCGAGTTTTATTGCTGTCAAATTTTAAAATTTGCGTACATTCATCGCGCCAATCAAACTGTTTAAAAAGTTTTAATAGCGTGCCAATCAAAGTTTTAAATTTTTATGTACAGTTTCGTTTTTTTTCAATTTTCGTGAAACTTTTTGAAAATTTATTTAAGTTTTTAATTCAAGAGAATTTATTTTTGGTTGCTTTTTAAGGTACTGCGAAAACACAATAGATGGTGCTGATAAATTTTAAGTGCATTTTGCTTTACTTCATTATGAAGCGTTACTGAGGTTATTTTGACAAACCTTCAGAATGCACTAGATGGTTAAAGCTTTTGGGTTACCTGCCGAGTGAGAGTATCAATCCAAATATATAACATTTTTTTGTTCCCCAAAATATAAAATTTTTAGTAGTACTCATATAATTTGAAGCATGTGTACACGAATGGAATTAAGATTCCGTTTTGGGTATACCGACTCATTTTACATGGTATGAGTTGCTACATATTTGAACAAAAGTGTCTCAATGTTAGTCTCAATGGCAGTTACAAGAAAAATCCACCGGTTGAACGCACAAATTTAAATTTTCTAATGAATTTAATTTATGAAAGCACTAAACGAGGACACTGGCCTTGCACTGATCAAAATCTTGCCATACATTATCTAATCAAACTCGATGCATCATTAAAAGTAAATAACCAATTTTTTACACTTTTACAATACCTATATTGATTCTTTTGCATGAGTTATAATTTTAGGCAACGCACAATATAATTTGGGTCCCAGGAATTGGAAACATAAAGAATTCTGTTGTAGGTCTTGGTACATCTACAAATTTATAACGACGGAGGCCATGCGCTCTTGGCGATTCTTTCTTCATTTTTAAGATTAAATGTAGCTTAAATTAATCAAAGTAATAATATTAATCAATAAGTATATTAACAAATACCTTTCTAAAATATATTCGTTAATAGTAATTACCACCTTAAATTCTGCCGCTACCGGTGACTCAGTTACTTCCCATCCTGGTATGTGTATTATAGGCTTTCGAAACATATTTTCTCCACGATTTCCCAAACACACCCAGCGTTCACACTCTCGAGTATGGTTACAAAAGAAAGGGAGGTAGTTTCGTAGTCAAAATTGACAGGCATTCCATACAAATCCCCCCACTAGTTACCCTAAGTATTTTGTTTTCACAAAGTTGCTTTGGGCGTATCATGGTAGCAATAACACAGTTCCGTGCCCTTACGCATCGGCAGCCGTTGTTGTTTTTTCTTTTCCGTATTCCTGTACGCGGAGGGAAACGCGCCCAAAATTCAGCAGCGGATATATTTCGGCACTAATGGGCTACCCGAGTAAACACATGTCGCAAAGATGGCATCATCGACGTCTTCTTCTCGGAGTCGATGACTTCATCCTACAAGGGATGGGAATCGGTGGATGAGAATCGTGGAGGGGTTGCATCGTTCTTAAACGTAAAGTTATTTTTCATTGTGATTCAGCTGCTGTCTGACCGTAAAACAAATCTGTCTATTGTGTACTGGTATTTTATTAAATACTCTGCTTTTTAAGGACATTAAATAATTTACGTTGGACGAACATGTGTTATTATAATTGTCTGAAAAAAATTATCTCAAAATGGGTGATATTGCGCAATAGTATTGTTGATACTTGCTCCATGTTCTCGTTCAATTAAGCTCGAAAGTTGATCGTTTCATACAATTCTAACAAAGTCTAACCTCAAGTATTTAACGTCCATAAAAATGTCCCTGGATTATTGCAGATTACTCCTGAAACAAAGATTTTTGTCAAATTTCTCTATTCCCTGGTACAGTCCGTCCTAACATTTTTATATTTTTACATGCTGGATAAGGTAGGTTAGGAGAGGCAGCTACTAGATGAGATACAGAGGAGACGAAAGTAACGGATGGAGAGAGTTCTTCGCGGGGATAGGATGGTAAAACAGCGTTAGAGGGTAGAATGTAAGGTAAAGGGAGGAGGAGGAAGGACGAGGATAAGATTTTTATATAGACTGAAAGGGAGTAGGCCTTACTGTGAACTGAAGAGGGAAGTACATGAGAGAAGGCGAGAATGCCAGTATTCTTTTTAGTGTTGATTTTAGAGGACTCAAGATTATTATCAGATTTAACGATAGACGCTGCTATCTCCCAAGCTCTTTTCGAGATTCGAGATTCTGATATGCTATTCTTAATTAATGATTACACCGAGTATAGTCTCACCACTTCAAATTGATGGCAGCTAGCAGACACTCCTCAAATTCTCAACTCGTTAGTCACGTCAAGTTGCCTCAAGTTTATCCGTTCCCATCTAAATTTAAAGGAAGGCCTTGATAATTGTTCTGTGCGTTGGAATTATGACCTCATAAAATGTAACAATTTCAGCGAAAGAACCTGGCGAATTTCTATTTTTAAGTTATGAGCACTGAACTATATAATGACATTTTTCTGATTCTCAAATTTGAAAATTTCACGTCTATACTTTCTCAGATTTTCCCCACTTTTTGTATTGTAGATGCATAAATATGCTGGAGAAGTTATAGGTGTTATAATTAACATTACTTGGGCACCTTGAGATTTACAAGATTATCACGCAAGTTTTAAATAAATAATTCGTTCCAAAAATATTAAATACGACGCGTCGCGGCGTGTCCAGGGGTGGAATGCGTTCCCTTAATTTGTGAGCGGACTTTACGAAGAATTTCCACAGAAATATTTTTTTAATTAATTTTCACTTATTAGTGTTGAAATATATTGATATTACCAATTTTTTGTCGGTAAATAAAATATAACTGCATCAATTACAACGAAGAGAAGGGAATCGGTCAGAAACAGGAGAGGAAAGTGATGCTGCTGAATATCGCAGAAATGTGATGGATCCAAGTTTGTTAGTGAGTTCGAGGATAGGGAAAACGGGAAAAAAATATTTATGTTCCGCAACATTCACCCATAGTTTATCTCTATCAGATCAGGTTTAACTTTTGAAAGTTCATTTTTTCATTTATAAAAAGGAACTTGTTGTAATCCACCAATTTAGTGCGGATGTCTTTTAAGTATCCGACATATTCTGATAGAGGGAGACAAATACCGTGACGCGCGGATTTGGCTCAATACAGGGGGGACCTTGAATAAATAACGACTGATTATTTCTAATCTATACAAATAAATTATGCAGTGACGATCCCTCTAATTTACGACTTGAATCTAACGACTGAGTAGTGGTGCAGAATGACCCAGCCGTCGACGCACCCTAACGATCAATACTACTACTACTACTGTCATATTCCAACAATAGGGTGGTTTCCTTCATCAAAGAAAACGAAAGACATTGATTGCGATTCGTTACCCACCACTAGTGTATTCATAATATACAAATTATTTTAAAAAATAACACGAAGATGGCAATATTCCACAAGTTTATTGTCCGTACAACGCGTTTCGACCGTTAGGTCATTATCAAGTACAAGAATGGTTGGTTATGGGGTTGTATTTATATGGAACGGATGGGTAACAGGCGAAGGGGAAGTTGGGGAAGGGTATTTAATTGCGAAAAATAGATATCGTCATTTAAAAATCTAAAAGCGTGAAATGCGTACTCCAGGAGTAATAATCTTTCGATTTAGGTAATAAAAAAATAATAGGAAACCACCCTATTCATTTTCAGGTGCGACCAGTTTTAACCGAACTTTAAGATGACGCCGCTGCGTCGAAACTATATACAGTGGAACTTGGTTATAACGTCATCAAAGGGACCAGAAGATTTTTAACGTTATATCCGAGTGACGTTATAAAAAAGCAGCCTTAAATCTGAGTGAAAGGTCAAAGTAAAAACGCAAATGTTCTGCAATATACAACACTGTTTATTGAAATCTACTCGTACATTGGAATATGTATAATAAAAAACGTTCATAAAAAAAATAATTTTCTTCCCTTTTCCACCGCTCTGATCAACCGCACTTCTTCCTTCAACTAACGACGTATAAAACAACTGTCAACATAGGCGATGCTCACACGGAGGTAGGTAGTGATGTGACTGATGAACTACCGTAACTAACGAAACAAACAATACAATAAAGTGTGCCTGTGTCAGTGACCTTGTAGAATGTAGGGGTGGGAAGGGATAAGACCCAGGTATGCGGGACAGACCCCGCTCCCTCCAGACACCAATTAAACAAAAGAGTTGCATCCCGTCACCAGCTCAACGTCCAGCTTGTGACCTGTTTTTGCTTTTGATGTTTCTACACATGGTTTCTATGAACTTTGGGACATAATACAATCACACTACCACTTTTGCAACTTAAGAATCGCAAAATTTTTGACGCTATACCCGAGCGTCGCAATATTTGTTGACGATATAAACGGGTTTTCGTGCAACATAAAATGTTCAATTTTGGCTCATCTGTTTAAAATGTGACGTTAAACCCGAGTTGACGTTACAGTCGATGCCGTTATAACCAAGTTCCACTGTAGTTGTGCCTAGAAATAAATTGGTGGAGTATAACAAAGTTTTTCTTTTAATTTCCTTTTTAGCTGTAGTATTTAAAATGCACAACATCGTATGAAGTTTTCTAGCTTAGCTCCAACTACTTCACCCGCTGGCCCGGAGGGGCGGGAGAGAGAGAGATAGGGGCGGGCGAAGTCAGTGGCAGTGAGATCTCTCGGGGCCATCGGAGGCTGCGGCCGTTCTGCGCCCTCCCCGGAAGTGGCCCCGCGACCAAGAGGGCGATGATCCTCCTCCTCCTCCATCCGGACCGACCGGAGATGTAAAGAGGGACTCTGCCGTCCAGCAGCCGACTGCTTCTCCTCCCCCGAATAACCATTTAACATCCCCCTCCCACCAGCCGTCTTCGAGAATAGCCTTCCTTCTTTTTAATGCGTGCTCGGAATCGTTCACCTCTTTCCCTCTGTTGCCATTCCTTCTCACATTTTTTTATTCTTTCCTCTCCTCTTTTTGGTCCAGCAGGAGGCTGCTGAAATATCAAAAATGTTTACTTTTGTTAGGAACCGCCGATTTTGTTTTTTATTATCGTTTGCACGAATTGGTAGTTGACTATATGGGATATTTCGTTCCTTCTCACCGCTTGTTTTTCCTCTCCTCTATTTGGTCCAGCAGGATGCTGCAGAAATATCAAAAAACGTTTACTCTAGTCAGGAATCCCAACTTTTGATATTGTCGTTTATACGGACTGGTCGTTGACTCTAAGCCATTGTATTCCTATAATTGCAAGTCTTTCTTCTCCTTTTTTTGGTCCAGCCGGATGCTGAAGAAATATCTAAAATGCTTACTTTTGTTTGGAATCCCTGCTTTTGATTTTTATTATTGTTTATTCGGATTAGCCGTCGACTTAATGGTATACTTCAAGGGCAGGAAGTCAGTGGTTCTATATTTATGCTATTTTTTATCAAAGAAACATTGATTTTTCACCTAAGTCAATATCCTCCTGGTTCAATCGATATGGATGATTGATTTAATGCCTTAGCGAAGTTATAACCTATACTCAGCACAGCGCATAATCTTCTCTACAAATATCTTTTCTTTCCTCTCGACGGCGTGTGATGGAAATGATAGAGAATGAAATCTGAGCATTTGTTTCTCTCGTAAACATTATTTTGAGTTTTTTAATTTCTCCAGATCAAAACCTCGGTTTGCGCTCAATTCGCAATGAAGATATAGGTTTTGTTTGAATTTATAATTTTTCCCTTTGACCTCGGTTTTTAGGGAATTTTTCAATAATGATGGTGTCAAAACTTTTGGAAGCGGTGCTGATGTCTCTTTTACCTGAAACACGGAGAAATATAGTATAACTTCATATTTTATAAATAAAATTAGTTTCTTGATATTATTACCATGCATGTAAACACCTTACTCAACGCCGCACTCATTTTAGGAGAAGAAGATGAGGAACAACTGTGCAATATTAAATTCTAACAAAACAAGAAATGCTTTATCTACAACTTGTGGTATGGATGGAATAGCAGCAGATGTATTTTTTGTAGTCACTTGTATATCTTCCAATCCTTAACTCATTAAAAGAGATGATCAGTAAAATAGCCATCAACGAGTTGGAATGCTTCTCATTGAAAGCAATTTCATCCCATCGTTGATGCATATCTTCGTGATGCTCCTGGTAATTTGATTCATTCATAACTGAGGTTTCCTCATTGCGATTCCGGACGGAAAGGTCGTTGCTGTTAATATTTTTTTTTGCGAGCGTTCTCTGGCCATTATACTACCGCGTTTAAGGCTTCCTGGGTGACGTGAATGGAGTTGGATTTGTGATGGAAAATTTGAGAAGAAAGCCTGATGTAAAGGAGAATATCAATGCCCTGAGTTGAAATCGCCTGAATTGAGAATAAGACTGCATTCTTAAGGCATTTTCATAAAAATCGTACATTGGTGATCCTTCGTGGAGGACTTTATTCGTGAAATTAAAGTGGTATTCCTGATGGTCTTTGCAACTACGTGCGATGTCCAAGTGGTCGACGTTCTCCCCATGAAAATATTTGAATGCCGATGTACTAAAATATGGAAAAACTTCTCGCCTCTTGGAATTTATACATTTATTAAAGAATGGTCTTCTAATAACATAAATGAGAAGACGGGACAACGTACTTGGCCATATTACAAGGCATGATGACCTGAGGAAAAATATCGGAGAAGGACAAGTTGAAGGGAAGGAGGGCAAGAGACGGCCCCGAATGAGTTACATAGGACAGGTTATGAAGTATGCAAAAGAGAAGAAATACGTCGCTATGAAAACGCCAGCGGATAGGAAAGCGGGATGCAGAGCTGCGTCGAACCAATCTTAGGTTTGTTGACTTATGATGATGATGAAAGAATGAATGAAATGACTCTCAAAAATTAATCTTAGACTTTTACGGTAAGAATCATAATTCCGTCAAAGGAAGCCCATTTCCGAAGCATCTCGCTACCTTGGTTTGACAAGGTTCTAACCGACATTTTTGCAAAATTTGGTGTTTTCACTCAAGATAACTAAGTTTATGTTTCTCTATGTGTTCACCGGTTTTTATTCCTCTATGTAAAATAATAACAGATTTAGAACAGTGACAAAGTTCCAACTGCAAGGAGAAAAAACTAATATTTGGTGTGACAAGGTTCTAACTGCATTTTACTTATTTTATTACTCATATAAACATGTAAAAAATAAAATAAATAACATATTTTCTTAAAGTAATAATTACTAGTGTATCTAGTGGATCACTAGTATATGTGCCAAAAATCAAAAATAAATTCCTATTAATAATAGAAATAGAGCAGTTTAAAACTTTGACAAGGTTTTTCTCAAAACCAGCTGAAGGTCAGTTAGAACCTTGTCAAACCAAGGTAGCGATCTGCCAAAATTTGTTTGCAAAGATATTTTGAATATCGCGTATTCTTTAAATTAAAAAAATGGAATTTATCAGAGTTAGGTTTCGCTTGCCCATAATCCATGGGCTAATATTTAATGCTACAAGAGGCAGTTTCGGAATCGGACCACTTCGGACTATGCCGCACTCCCTTAGCGTCGCGGACTG
Organism: Ischnura elegans; assembly: GCF_921293095.1. Classification (NCBI taxonomy): domain Eukaryota; kingdom Metazoa; phylum Arthropoda; class Insecta; order Odonata; family Coenagrionidae; genus Ischnura; species Ischnura elegans. Next base: position 31,665,248 of record NC_060254.1, on the reverse strand, counting down.
CCCGGCGAAAAACAGGATGCGCATATAAAGAACGTGAGAGAGAAAAAAAATCATAAGGAAGTCTCTGGGTATTCCTCGGAGCGGGCGGCAAGAGTTATGGGGTGGAGGTATCTCGCGGGAGTCTCCCCGGCACAGCTGTGCGGATTCCGTTGGTCGCCCGGGGGCGCCCTTGCATAATGCCACTGCCCTCTTCCCTCCACGCCGCGTCTTCCTCCCACTGCGGGTCCACACTCTCCTCCGAGGCGACGTCCTCCCATGTCCTTCTCTCATCTCGCAGTATCCTCTTTTTATGCGCGAACCGTCCTTCCTTAGGTAAGATACGACGCCGAATATAGCGCGCCATATCGCCTCTGTTGAGATATTTTTAACTATCATTAAGACGAGTTTTAGAACTTGACGATTTTTCTTTGTCCTCTCAAGGCGATTATCGTCAAATTTCAATGAAATTTTGCCTTAAATATTTATGTAACTATCGGCTTTCATTATTTCAATAAATATATATTTATAATTATATTAAAATGGTTTGAATATATTAGGCAGTATGGGGATTCTCAATAATTTTACCAAATTAAAACCTGCTTATGAATAATAATTATGCACTATTTGAAATTAGCTGTTTTTTCTCGGTTATTTTCATAATTTCCAAGTTTCACTTTCATTTTAACTTTTTCAGTATTTCATTTTTGGAATGATAAAAAAGATAAGTTTCTGTAAAGTCTCTAGAAATGAAATTGATTACTTTGACCATCCCGCAATCGAATTTTCCAGTTTGTGTCCAGATTTTGATAGTGCGGTGCGGTGACTTTGTAGTGCGACAAAATGATAAATGAAAGCTTTCTTCAACACTCCAAATTAATATTTGTTCCTTACCATGTTTTCGGCAATACAAATGGGTCATTCCACCCAACTTAAACCTGTTATATGCCTCTTAAATCACTGATTTCCACCATATTTGGCAAATCGTCTTTATTTGATGGGAAAAAACCCAGTCTGTTTGTAATGAATTAATCGACGTAAAAGATATTGAGAAGTTGTTAAAGTGAAATATTGAAAAAGTATCTTCACCTTAGACTTCCTATATTGTAATATGATGGAGATCAGTTAGCATGAAATCGTGTAATTAAAAGGTCTTGGGAATTTGGGTAAAGATATTTGGTGGGTTATTTTATGAAATATGTACAACTTTACGAATGCTTTAACGCAATTTAGTATTCAAATGGATTTTTTTGGCGATGTAGTGAATTCTCTTCGAAATTCCTCATTTTTCTTTAGCTACAGCCCTCCTCTATATTCTTTGTTAAAACTTTCCCTCGGCACTCGTCATTTTAGTTAAGTAACTTTTGGTCTATGTCTTCGCGTCAATTTTCGGTTGTCCCCAACGTATCCCGGCCGAAGCTGGTCGCTTTCTCAAGGGAATCGTATGATTCATTTAGGAACATAGCCCAAACTCTTTTTAAACTATCATGACCTCCTCTGTATGTTAAAATAAAATTGTGGACCAATTATTTATTTAAGAAAGGAAAAAGTTTTGATTGTACGCGTAACGCTAGCCTACCGTCGCGCGGTCCCCAGCTCTTACGCCGACCGTTCGCTAACCGGCTATCCAGATCTTATCAGCGTGCTTGCTTTTCTACTTTTCACTAAATTTTATCTCCAAACTGACCCTATGGTTTCCTTTACCCATGTCATTCATTTTCTTTCCAGTGGAGGGACCGCCGTGACATTGATGATGACGTAGTAGTTTTGAAAACATGGTCTGGAATAAGGCATCAGAGTGGAATCCAAAGTGAGTTTTCATTTCCTCTTCCTAGCTCTCTCCGTTTTTCTGCCACCTCATGCAACTCACATCCGGAGACTCGTTCTCGTATTGAATCTGTTCTTTACCCTCTGTTAAAAGGTGATTAAATGGCTTCTCATCCGTTAGTCGTTTCCGTGTAAGGATGGTTTTGTCGACGCTGACGTGTCAGACAAAGAAATGGCGAGGGGCGATAAGCTATGGCAGATAAAAAGTCAAGCGGTGGTAACGGGGGTGGATGTTGAGGAGGAAGGTTGCTGTTGGGCAGGTACTTAGTAGTTGTTCTCTGCTGAGAGTGAAATGAATACTGAAGAGAATGGATTTTAAAAAAACTGTAAAGACACGAGGTCTAGAGGAGGGGTATACTGTAAGATGGTTTATGGTTGGCGTGTTGGTCGAGCGATAAATCAGAAATGTGCAAACAGGTGGACTAACTCCGGCCTCCCATAGGAGCGCTGAATAATTCATTGATAACTGTACCTCTTTTGCAGCAATTTATTCCCACGTAAATTACCCATGTAATTGAAGATTACATAAACAAGCGGAATTAACCCGTTCAAATTCCGATGATTGAACGCTTTGACTCAGTGTATCCACGGATGTTTACCTTCTGTACACCGTCCATTTTAAGTTTCCGATTTTCCTTTATTTAAATTATAGGCTTTGGTTTAACTCTAATCTTCTTGGCAGTTTTTTCGTTGAGCTTACACCGCAAATTTAAGAAGGTTACTCTGCCACTGCGCAGTAAAAAAACAAGTATTTCTTGCTGAAGTTATAAAAACATTGTGTGGTCATTGACGAGTTCAATCGAATCACAAAAAAAGGGAAATTAAGGTAAAGATAATGTGGGCATTGCAATACTTTTGAGTATCGATAATACTATTGCGCAATCTTACCCATTTTGAGATTAATAGTTTCATACAATTATAATTACGCATTTTCGTCCAACCTCAATTATTTAATGTTCTTGAAAATCCAGAGCATTAAATAAAATGTTGAAAATGCTGGATACCCGAGAAAACCGTTTTCATGGTAACTGCAAAGTACATCCAAAAAAAGGTTTGCGTTACCATAGCTCAGTAGCTCAGTAAGGAGTTGCGACCCCATGTTTATTGTCAAAAAATGCTTAAAATTGTCTCCTCTACCACGTCCTGAAGTATTGCAGATTCCTTCTGAAACATCCAGTTATTATTATGGTATTCTACCGATTAAGGTAGGTTTCCATGGAGTACTAAAGAGGTGATCTAGGAGCCTCCCTTTCCTTCCAGCACTGTCTTCTTTAATTCACTGTAAGGCCTACTCTCTTTCAATCCATCTAAAAATCCTATTCTTTTTCTTCCCCTCCCTCGTTTCCCTAACATTCTACCCTCTAACACCATTTTCAACATCCCCTCCTCGCTAAGCACTAACTCCATCCATACCTTCTGTCTCCTCCGTATCTCATCTAAAAGCTGTGAATAATTCTTATAGTGGCAATAATGCATTACCAAACACGACTGGTCCTTTTGAAGCCCACTTTTTATGTAACTGCTAATACGCCAGGAAATTGGTAAGGTTGTGGAGGAGTGTCGCGTCCTCTTACACGCGTCCTTCGACGCATTACTTTTGGGACACCCGATTAACTCCGCTCATAAATACTCCTAATTCCTTAAGCTTCGAGCTTAGCTAGGCTCTTTTTAACAATTTCCTTTTGCTTTACTGCCGCTTTCTTCGTTTTTAACGCTCTTCACTGGAATGTTTACTCAATCGATCCGGTTTCCTTTAAAGCGGACGATGACGAAGTGCGCAAAATTTCGTGCCAATATTTGCCGAGCGCGCCGGAATTTCTCACGATTTTCGATGAGAGTCATGCCTTTTAATTGGCTCGCATGCGCACACTCTCTCTCTCTCTTTCTCTCGTAAGTGTAGCAGTTCAAGGGCATGGTCAGGCTCTAGTGCTCAAACCGGTATCTCGCGAGTAGCTGCATTGGATTAATTAGTTGGTGGTTAGGTGGCCAGCTGAGGAATCTGATCGTTATTCTCGGTAATCTTTTTTATGGTAACCTCGCTGTACGCTTGTTGTGCATCGCTTCTCATTGAACTCCGGATGACTCTGCGAAGTTTTTCTCTGTGCGCGATGGTCAATGATCATATTTGTGCATGCTGCAAACCTTAGAGTATTATGACTCACATATCTTCATTAAGTTGACCCCTCATTGCTTAAAATGCATCTTACCGGCCTCTTCATTTGCGTTAGGTTTTCTAGAGAGATGGAAGAATTTTGTGTACCATCGACAGTTCCAAACTTCGTCGTTATCATATCTTTGATATATTCAATATTCTCTGCTCTAGCATAAATCCTTACTTTATGAGGATTTACTAATAATTCCCAGCTCCATATTAATTATAAATACCTTCGTTTAGTTTAGACATACATTCCAACAGCTACTTTTTAGTCTTATGTTTTTGCTTTCTGAATGAAGTTTGATATTGATAAAAATGCATTAATATTGATGTTTAAGAATGGTCTGAATCGTTTGGTGCGAAATAGAGAGACTGATGCATAAGCAATCCAAGGCACATTCCGTATAAACGTAAAACACCCTAGCCACTGGTAGCGGTATTTATTTCTGTTCAATTAATTTCTGTTATTTATACCTCTTCAATTGATGAACATTTCCATTTTTCGCAAATAACTTTTTGTTAGTCACGTTTTCCTTCGCTTTCGCATTGTAGTTTAAATGAAATCTTCATATATTTTATCAAGTTGCCTCAAAACGTTTTGGTAAGCAAATGTGATAGTGTTTTTGGCCTATCTATCGGTCAATTTTTTGGAAAATTGTACCCCCTCCTCAAAGTATGCATCGTATATCTTAATGGAAATCGTGTGCAGAATTTTTTTGAAATCCTTGAAAATTTTTGTTCGTAATTACTTTTTTTCAAGGTTTCTTGTACGATGCGTAATAGAATAATGCACTTAATTGTTTAGGCCATAACCTTGTAGAATTAATAGGGAAAATAAAAAACTTTGCTTTTTACAACTACAAAGTTGTAGAAAGCAAAGTTTGTTATTTTTCTAACTTAATGTAATAATGTATTCTTAAATATTCTAAATGAACAGTATGTTCGTAAAACAATTGATAGAACTTCTCTATTCCGAACAAAAGCAATTGGTTTTATTTTTTGCCGTCGCACAATGATTGACAGGCCACATATGTTCTTGACTTGAGTTGCAAAGGTCCATAAGTACATTGTAGAATGAGGAGGGGAGGTTTGGGGTATAGAAGGCTGATTAAAAATTACCTACTTATTTGAAGAGTTGCTCCCGGATTACTCAATGAATGAAATCGATTCGTCGAGAATCCCATACGATTATTTGCTCTTCCGCTCCGCATGAAAGGTATGACGGAATGACAAGAGAATGTCATGATATCATTAAATGAATTATTCTCATCCCATGGTTGAAAGTGCGACTGGAACAATGACCAAAATGAACATCTTATTAAGTATTTAAGAGGGGGTAGTTAGACATGGAATACTTAGTTCCTGATGAATTGAGGGAAATAATCTCAATAGGCCAGTGGAGTCAATAATTCAAATTAAATTATTAACGAAAAATTAGCTTCAAGTCACATACATTAAAAAATTAACGTGGACTGGATGCCATTTGTCGCATTTCGAGAATGTTACTGCTAACTATCGTGTACGTTTTGAAATTTAGTTTAGTCATACGTTTGTTTTGAACCTCTTTTGAATCTTTTCTTATATTTAAAGGTCACACCTTTCTATTACTTTGTTATTATCCCAGAGTCACGCCTGGAGATAAAAAAAATACTGCAGGAAATTGCTCAAACTGAAAACCAATGCTCTGCGCACTCAAGAAATTTCGTGCAGATACAAAATCGATAAAAGCTGTTGCTAATGATTGCGTTAAATTACCCTATATTCACGCTTTTCTAAGAGCGCCGCCATTGATATTAGGACTACGTGGATCTATTTTAATTGCCCTCTAATATAATTTTTTTTCCATAGATTGGCCTTTGAGTGAGTTATGCCGAAGAGTGGAGGAGAAGTCTTATGTAAAATTTTAAACGTAGATTAAAAAATATCCTCAGGTGTCTTTGACTCCGAATGGTATGTGTATAAGACGGTCGAAACTATTTCTATCTAAACTTCATTTATCTGAAGAAATTAGCAGCAATGTCGTCGAAACTGTCGATTACAAAGATACATATGCCGTAAACCTCTCCGCTGAATCATCATCATATCGCAAAAAACTGCACAAAGACGATAACGCAACTTCACGGAAGAAATACCTTATGTGATAAAGGATAAGGTGATGTAAGAATTTAGGGGAAAGCTGCATCGTACAATTGTTCGGGTTGTTGGCTGTTGATGATGACCCCCGTCGTTGAGCGTTCAAGTAAAAGGCTCGGGGGTAAACGCACTGTGAAGTAGCGGTCCACTTCCTTTCCTCTCTCTTTCTCACTGCTTTTTTCTCTCTCTCTTCGTCTCTTTTCCCTGCTTCCACTCAGAGCCAACTCGTGTCAGTCCTGTCCGTGAACTTCTCCGGAATGAGGTCTCATTTGTTCTTAGCCCTTGCCTATCCACATTTCCGTCCACCGTCTTTTCTGTTGGCGTTTCTCATTGGCTTACATTGATTCCTTTTCATTCAGTTCTCCATTTGCTTAGGAATCAGTTGTGAGTGGGCGTGAGAAACAATTTAATTGCCAATTTCATGCAATGTAATGACTGTGTGTCATATTGTGAATTTATTTTTTGTTATGTGTATGACGAAGGGTCAGATATTTTTAATGTGCATTGTATGTTTTTGTCCTAAGGTTACGAGACGACTCAAAGGATCGTCTCGCAACCTTGAGACAAAAACATACAATGCACATTGAAAATATCTGACCCTTCGTCAAACATAACAAAAATTAATACACAATATGACACACAGTCATTACAAAAGAGAAATATGCTATTCATTCAATTTTTATCTAGAAAAGGTATCAGAGAATCCACATGTTTATACATTCTGTCAAGGCGATAACGGCGTGAGCACAGGATGTCACAGCCACACAACATGTTGATTACTGCTGTTTCGACAAAAAAAACTGATGTAATGTTTGTTTTTAAATGAAAGCCTGATAGATGTGAGGTGCAGGGTCATCACCGTTGTGCTTCTTGGATGGTCAGCGATCGAATACTATGAACCAAAGCAAATCAAGTTTGTTGAACGAAATTGGTGCTAATATCGGCTCAGGTAACTGGTGAAAATGATTGCTCAATAGTGTCGCGATTTTATGGACCATAATGTGTGTGCCTTTAATTTGCTTTATGAACTGGATGGCCTACTTATATGAGGGCAAAACCTTTATTTAATACTATACGCGTAAATAGTTTGCATGGAAGCGCGCGGTCTCGAGCTTACTCCCTTAAAAACACGTCTTCACTGTTCATTGCCTCTTATTTTTTGTTCCTTGCCGTCGCGTCTATTACAGTTGCCCCCATGATTGTTATTACTTCGCCGACTCTCTTCCACAAATTGGCACATATTGCCATTTTAGTCTATTACGAGAGTTAGGAACAAAAATGTTTTTTTCTTTTCGTTTTTTGCTCTCCTGCTGTTGTATTAAAATGCACCCCTGGCTCCAGAGCCGTGGGGCACAATTTGCGATCGGAGGTACCTACCCGCTATATGCCAGTTTCTTTCGCATTATTTGAATGTGCTCTCGTTTCATTTCACGCGGATCTGTCGAAGCGAAAAACGTACATACATATCCCGTCCGCTTTTTTCCCCATTTAGAAAATGCATTTATTGGCAGACGATGAAGTTTCTGAGCGAGAAGCACGGAAACGAGGGAGGAGGATGCATATTCTACTCTGTTGGGGTATTCCCTCCCAAAAATATTACGCAATATTTGTGATTGACATGTTTCACGGTTATTTCCACGAATATTCCCTTGGAGTCTAGTTGTCTCTGTTACCATAGTATTTTTTTCACTACAGGATGCCGGAATTGCTGCAGGCTCTGCTTACATTATCAAGGCATGACGTTTTACTTCGTATCTGCGCTCTCAGCTAGAGCAATCTCCATTCCTTTAAATCATCACAATTTTACACGATTCCTCGCTTTACGCTGGGAGAATATGTGGCTGAATAAGAGGGAATGGTAGATGAAATGGGAAAGATGGTTTCTTTTGCCGGCGTTGGTTGCCTTTTGACAGAAACGCAGTGCGGATAGTGATTTTATGTCCTATCCCAAGAATTGGACATTCACGCAGAACGTTTCTATTTAAACTCTCCATTTGAGTCCCATTCCAAGTTACTGAATGGTCTTAGGTCAATCAAATGGATTTATGATTTTTAAGAATGGTTTTCTATATTTATTATCGTAGATAAATTACTATAGTGTTATTTAGTTATCTCGAGTTTTTATTATATGTCCCGAAAATCATTGAGCCATTGAAATAAGGTGAGGTGGTTTCCAAGTAGGCTTTCGCGGAGATTATAACAATAGGCAGCGATTCTTCCGAGTTACTTTTCGCGTTTATCCATTTTGCTGGACAATATTTCTCCAACGTTCCAGTTGACTACCGAAGGACCATTGAAGTATCGATGCAGAATTTTTTCTCATTTTATACACCCCTATTGACGCCTATTTTGTGGAGGCGTGCCCTGATTGGTCGGTATCTTGGGAGACCCGTTCCCACGCGCTGGCGAGAGTGAGTGTCTTCACGGTTGAAGTTCTTGGGTGTTTTGGCGATTTCAATGGCTTCCCTGATGATCCTTGGATACGAGTGGCCTTGTTTATTCAATAGAGAAGCGCTGTCGGAGTCACTGTTGTGGGTCGGTTCACTCCATTGGTGTTCCGCCACCGCTGACTGGCTGAATTGTCTATTTCTTACGGCCCTTCTGTGTTCTTGGACTCGGTATTTCAGTGCTCTTGATGCTGGCCAATGTAGGAATCGCCGCAGCTGCATTCAATCGGGTATACTCCTCCACAGATGTTTTTAGGTTGGCGATCTTTCGTGTTGACGAGGATATTTGCCATCTTGGTGACGCATTTGAACCTGGTCATGATTTTGTGTTTCTGGAGGGCTCTCGCGATCTTTTCCATGGTACCGGCGACGTAAGGTAGCATACCGTGTGCTCTCACCTTTTCTGTAGTAGGGATCTCTTCATCGGTATTTTTCGAGGCCATCAGATGCTGCTTTCGTTCCATATTGCGGACTATCTTCATGATGTTTTCTCGCCGGAAGCCGTTTTTTTGGAAAGTTTCCATTAGATGCCGTTTTTCTTTTCCAATGGAAGCAGCATCTGAGAGAGAGCATGCTCGGTGGAATAATGTTTGAATTACTTCGGATGTATGTTGAGGGTGATGATGGGAGTGTGCACGGAGATATCGGTCCGCGTGGGTCTTTTTACGAAAGACGGAGTGTCCCAAAGACCTATTTTCTTTCTTCTCCACCAGAACGTCTAGAAACGGCAGGCGGTTGTCCGTTTCCGTCTCCGTGGTGAATGTTATGGCATTTTTCGCGAGAGATAGGACTCTAAGGGTTAATCCTATTGGTGCAAACCTTTTTGCTGGGGTGTGCGTTCACATGACGTTTTTGGTCTACTCACGTAAGGACACACAAAACGATCAATGTTGTGGAGCGGGAGATAAGCTGATCCAATTACGCGCGGTACACGGAAATAATTTTTTCCATTATTTGCCATTGTGTACATCCTTTGTTCCTTGACCTAAAAATCCTACATGTGATCATTAAGTCCAAGTTCCAAGCTTCCCATTTCTCTGTGTACTATCCTTCCTGAGCAACGCCGGATGGCCTGCTAGTCACCACTAAATGTACATGATTGCGTAATACGTGAGCGTTGTAATTTTAAAACTCCACCTTTAAGTGCCCTTGCGAGGTGGCCATATTCCGGCCGGTGCCTCCTTCGACCGACTCTCGGTCCCGTACTTCTCTTCTCCACTTCTCTTTTGCTTTCTCTTATTCTTTTCCCCTCGCGCAACCCTCATTTCCCTCCTCCCGGAGAGAGAGAGATAGAGAGAGAGTCTTGCTCCTCCCTCATTAACGGCGATTGCCCTCATCTCGCATTCTTGGGAGCTCAACAACACCAATCCCCTCGCCCTCTGTGCCTCTCTTCCTCCTCCCTGTCCTCCGTTACCTTCGGGAGCTGTCGAGGAAATCGATGTTAAGAAAAGACGGAAAACAAAAATATGCGTCGGAGAAAAAAGTAAATAAAAAATATCGTTGATCGCCACCATGAAATGTAGACCCTTGAAGAAATGGTGAAGCCTGGTCGAGTGAGAGGAGAAAATCTTTCCGTCACTTGTACTCTATGCTAAGAATTTTTATTAGTGGGGAATTTTAATTTATTCATAATTATATAAAATTCTAGTGGGAGGATGTAGCGTTTTAGAGCGCTTGCTTCCGACCAAAGTGTCCTGGGTTCTAATCTCGAGTGTAATAGGACACCCCGAGTATAAATCCTCGTAGCGCGAGGAGGCCCAGGGAAAGGAACTGAATCCGCCTCCCTGATTGAGTAAAAATTCACTCGCCTGTGGATTATTATGATGTGAGCTCTACCCTCGCATATTCTAACCATCCTCCAGGTTGAATCACTGATTTAATATTTACCGCGTTTACAATAGGTATAAATAATACTTACGGTGGTCAGATTACATACTGGAAATGATTAAATATAATGCTGACTTTGATCGGCGAAAAAAGTCGTGATAGAAATAGACTCCCATAAAAAGCTGCACATTTTGTTCAACTAATTTCTTTGTATTAATTTTTGACTAGCTCAATTGAAATAACGTTAAGATGAGTAGAACGAATGATTAGGACGTACTAAGTTTTTTGGGAAATGCATGAATGACTTATTTCACTCGAAAGAACTTATTAATATTGTGTTATTCGTAATGTGGTCCATAAAAAAAGTTATTGTGCAAGTTTGGTCTTAATTTCGACGAAGTATAAGTAGCTAGTTTATATTTTTTATTGCATTCAAACTCTTGTTATAACTGTGAATTTGAAAGCTGTTACAATTAGTATTGCGCTGGTTTAGGTAGATTTAAATATCCACGACCTAGTCACCTTCTTTTCTTCCTACTTCAGTTCGTAATTTTTCGTCATGTGACTGAAATAACAGTTGCGTTTCAGAGATAGTTTTTGAGTCGAATATACAGAAAATAATAAATTTTACTTAAAATTCAATTTAATTTTGGCAATACCCGTTACACCACCTATCAACCCGTGAACGCATGCCAGTAACATTTATAAATATTTGCGTAGTTATACCAGTCGATTTACGCGCACTCTCCTCGCCGCACCTGTTAAATATTTCCTTTGACAGAAATCGAGCGGACTAGTTTTCATGAAATCTCGTCTGCTACACTATTTATTCCCAAGCCATCTTTGTTCACGGCACCTTAACTGCGAAATGGTATGGTTTAATATTTAATGGTAAAGGGTGGTGAAATCATGGATTGATTCCGTAACAGGTTCAACCCCCACAGCATTGATTGCCGGAGGAAAGTATGCGACCGCGGTTACCTCGTTGCACGATGAGTTGTACGAGACTTTGGTTTTATTATTATCGTTTGGCTTCCTGCGATCTAGGAGAATGATTTAGAATGAAGTGATGTTTTATCTTTTCTTGTGTTCTCGTCTTCTTCGACGATGGGGTGAATTTTCCAGTGCTCCTTACTCAGAGAGTAAATAACGAGCTGTATGGAGCTTTACCCAGCAGTATGAAGCGAGTCCACTTCCTGAGTTATACATTCTGCGCTTACACTGAATTCTCACCCACCTTAACCTTCAACTACATATTAGCGAGAGAGCTCCAACCGAGGTCAAGTGTTGAATTCCTTTCCTCATACGGCAGAATTCTTAGCCACCAGTCCGAAGTCAGCCTTTGAATTTTTGTTCGCGGTTCTGTTATTTAATCTTTCAGAAAATTATGACGTAGAGAAACAATTATTCTTCCAGGTCGAAAAATTCTTGCTGATGTTACTTATCTGAATTAGCATATTAAAATTAGTTTGTTGGTCCTATTTTAAAGTAGCAAATATTATTCACATGGAAAACAATCGATTTAAAAGACCTACTGTCGCACAAAAGGTTTGCGCGAGGTGCCTTGAAGACGCAGAGTATTGAGTTGTAGTGTATTGGTTAATAAAATTTCATGAAATAAATTAATTTTTATTCTAGGTTAAAATTTACAGACTATACATGAATTCATTATGGATGCCTTCACTTCAGCGTTTAAAAATACTTCGGAGAAGTTCATATTTTTCATCTACCCATAAAAATACCTCGTAGTGATGGGAAAATATTCCTAACATTCCTATTCTTAAATATTCTATACCATTAAATTATTTTGGAAAAATCAAGGCGGAAATGACAACTTTCAGGCCTCTTAATTAAACTGTTTCATGGTATATTTCAACTACGATTCAAAGTCACCCATTTATAGGAAAACATAAAATTGTGTTAAGTCCGACGATGAAGCTTATACCTGATATGGCAGCTTTACTTGAATGTCTCTTGTTTTAGACCATAATTACCGAGTAATTAATTGGTCTCGGCTTCCGATGTCTATGTAAACAAGAAATGTTGAGGAAGACGACGTTCCGTGGGAATCTCCTCGGGAAATGTCTTCTTGGTCATTATCTCTTCTCTGCTCTCATGGCCAGAGTCATCTGTCCACTCATTTCTTCCGGCTCCATCTCCTTTAAGGCCCTCGCACAACTTTCTGCATTCTACTAAAAATTGACCCCCCAAGGCATCTGAACGAACTTTTCTTTCATTTTGTAACTTGAGACACGAAAAGATGTTTCATTCGTAAATGGTAAACCCGTTTTCCTTCACGGACGTGTTGTGGGGATTACGTTTTTATTACCTCTAGCTTGCTTAGAAACCAACATCCTGAGGGAAAATTGTGTGAGATTTTACTCTTTTTTAGACTTCACGTGGAGGTTTAACTGCAATATTAGTATTATGTTTGTTGGAAGAAAGTTACATGTGATGTGTTTCATCGCTTCACTTCAGTATGGTATCTATTATTTACAATTTGGAAATTTTGATGTGTTGTAGCTATATCTCTTACCATTTTTTATCCTTTCTTCTGGAATTGATGCCTCCCATTTGTTCAGTAGGAAATTCCATTGATTTGATGGGTTGATATATTTTATTCTTCATCTCGTATTGTGGTAGCTGCTAATCCAGGCATAATTTTTATACCAGCTGAGTTATGATACAGTAAGCCTGCAAGTTGGATTATAATTTTAGTTTGTCTTCTGTTTCTCTCTTTGCATGCTATCGTTATTCCAACAGTCTCTTTTCTTCATATAATTTGCCATGAGAAAAAATACCCTTGAACCGGTAATGGAACCACGAAGCTTTGGTTTATCGGGCCATTGCGCCGTCCACTCTGCTATCCAGCTTCCTGAATTGTTTGGGCAATTGCACCGAACCCCCTGAGTACTAGATATTCGCCACCTCTCTTTTTTCATAAAATGACAATGAATTATGAGTATCTCTTTATCTTGCTAAAAATATTTAATAAGAACCGCTAAAATGAATTTTAAATATATTCAACAATATGTTCACTTCAATTCAACAATGTTCACCTCAAAAATGTTTAGCTTCGAAATGTATGGCTATGTTATTAATGTAGCGTAACCATTTGCTTAATTTAAAGCCTTCTTCTTAACGTGGTTGCTATTATCCAAGCCCTCACTGCCCTCCTACCCATTTACGTCAAAATTGCAAAGCATTCTAGTCAGCGACCGGAAATGTCTCACCAGCCTCGGGGCTGAACGAGCGCGGTCTAGTTCATGGCTTGCTACGTGTGGTTGGGAGTTATTCACATGGTTGTCTCACTCAACCATTCACGAGTGAAAGCTGACTCCTCATATCTCTTGAAGAGCCCATTCCTGACGTACGCAAGCACATTTTTCACTTTTGAAGTCCCCCCCCGTGTTAATTTGTTTACGTAGTTGTACATCCGGAGGCTTATTTGAACGATAAACACTCTAGCATTTCTCTTTAATTTCATTTTCACCTTGAAGCGGCGTACAAGGCAGGAATGAAATCCGTCTAAATTAATTGCTTGAGTTAGAGAGGGAGTTAATAAAACTCACCTGAGCATTTATATCCTGAAAAATGACGGAAGATCTCGCGTTTGTGTAATCATAAAGGTGGTCCATCTAAATACTTCTTTTTCGTTTGTGAAGGGCTGGAAATTAAATCTTGATTATTAGGTATATACAGCTTGATAATTAAGTTGTATGGAATGGAATGAAAAGAGGCGTTTCAAAAAGACTATTTTAATGTTCAATGGCATAATTTCACTTTTGAACTTGGAGTACCAATATCTATCGTTGCAACTGCAATATACTCACTTCTAATGCATTGGGTCCTCTCCCAAAGTTATTTTGAAAATTTGGATTTAAATTTTTGCCTTTAACGGAGGAAATGCTTTATATAACACAAAAATGATGTTATTCGCTACCTAGCTGGGAAAATTAATGTTTGCCATTTGGTTATCTAAATTCGGGGTTGTAAAGAAAGGTTTTTGAGGTTCCCGTTCGCAGAAAGGGTGTTTGATGGTAGAAATTTTCCTCAAGCGTCATATTTCTTTTCATTGGAGGATTGATACGCGTTAAAATGTGATATATTTCTGAATATTTGCGTGTATTATAAAAGAATAATTCGTACTGTCGTGAAATAGAAATTTTTTTTAACTTAAATGACGCGTTTGCCATTGCTCCATTGAGCAATAAATGGCATCATGCGAGTGAAAAAAACCACCCATATTTTGTTATATAAGGTGTTAAAAATTAGTTTAGTCTGTTCTATTCGTCGGAAACGTTCCTTAGAAAAATTTCCCAGCTCGCATGCGCAAAAACGGTAAGATGAAATAGGACTACGATGCTCGGGGGAAAAAGTCCAAAATCCTTCCGTTTTACGAATAGGAATCTCTTCCTTAGGGAAGCGTAGAGAAGGGGTCCGACTGGGAGCCAGGAACAACCGTTAAAAATTCAAAAGCAAACAGGCGTGAACAAAAAACATGTGAGAAAAAAGCAAAGGATATCTCATGGTGTGTTTTTTTTATTCCTGCGAGTCGGCTATTTCCGCTTGGACGGGAAGACCAGTGGACCGAAGACAGGACATGCACAGAGAGAAGGGTTAGGCTGAAGTGGTGTGAGGGAGAAATATCAAAGGAAGGGAGGTATACGGGGAAAGGATTGAAGGATATGTGAAAAAGGATGGGAAGGATAGAATTTTGGAGGACCAACTAATTTTCTGCCTATTCTCTCTCTTTTCTCTATCACGTCTTTCACTTCTTCCACTCAATCCTATCCTATTCTACCCTCCACTCATGACTCCTAGCCTTTTTATGTCGTTTTGAAGTGAAAGGGGCAAAAAAAATCGTTGACGGAGATCAGAAATTCAAGAATCTTCCTGAAAAAGGGACGAATCACAGCGTTTAGTCTCTAAGCTTTGAAGAAGGGACGAGTTCTTGGAATAAATATTGGCTACATGGGACCACAATCTATTATTAAATCAAAATTTTGTCGTTCGGTCAATGTGAATTTCTAGGAAAATATTTCCTTTGAAATTTTCAGCGATTTCAACATCCCTCAAGGGAGAAGTGCCTGATGTTTCATACGTCAATGTATAATGGGAGAGGTTTTCCATGAAAAAGTAAAACTTAGGCATTAGCTGTTTATGTGCATTGTATAATAGCCTCAACTGTTTGCATTTTCATACGGAAGAAAAGACAAGATAGTCATTTCTCTGATACTTGGAGCTGATCGTTATTACTTAAAACGTGCCTGGGGCCAAACATTTTCCATATATTGCTATTTTTGTAACTTTTCAGAGCTAAACGGAGCAAAGTGTATTGGCTAATTTTGACGATAAGGCTTTCTCTTTTTGATTTTTATTATTATCGTCGATTTAAATTTCCACTCTTTTGCAGGTGCCAGTGTTTTTATAGATCTCGTTTTATTTGCGTGGTGTTCTTCTGCTTTTTTTTCAATTTTCCTCTTACGGTACGTGATTCGCTAGTGATGATATATGCAAATGAGTGTACTATGGACTTAAGAACATTCAGCGACGGATGGTTTGGAAACAACTGATCGGAAATGGTTAGGCTCGAGGAATATGCAAGGGGCATGCAACTAATATGAAAGTCTTTTTATTTCACATATTTTTAATAGAGCACGCTCGGACGGGGAAATAAAAAAAACTACTCGTTATCATTCATGAATAATTCCTGAATCGTGAACATTTTCCGGGGAAAATGTTCGTAAGGGAGAGAGCGGGAATTGGACGAAAGTTTTGTGGAGGCATTGAGGTTGTTTTTCTCCGGAATGAGCTTGATGGCGGCGCTACTATCATGCGGCAGACTCCGGGAAGATAACCACGGTCAGGAATTAAGGAATGGGGAACGAAAATGAGGGAAGGTAGGAATTGTTTTTGAGGGAAGAAAGTGAAGAATTACCCTGGACGAAGGTCGGGTGGAGAAATGATTAAAAAGATTATAAATTAAAACTCCCGGGGAGGATTTTTCGAAAGTCGTTGGAAAAGTTTTAAGTGCTTCACTACATTAATCGAAAGTTCCGTCCGTCTTCTTCTTCCTTTCTCTTTCTCAATTTATCTCTTTCATCTCCTCCACTCATGCTCGTTTCCTCCTCTTCCCCACTCCTTTCCGCTCTCATTGTCTCCAGTCTCCATTTTTGTCCCTTTCTCCTTCTGTTACCTTTTTTTGTTTCTCCTTGCTCCCTTAGGGGCGTAAAAAACGTCAAGGGCGCTTAAAGATTCTCATCTCCGCCGGAAGTTTTTTGCTCTCTTTTTTCCAAATCTGTGTAAATTGGAGAACAGCGTGATGGTTTACAAATGTTTTTCTTCGATTAGACCTTGAAATTCCTCTATAAAAATTTCTTGATTCTTGATATTCTTGTGTTATTTTATAGCTTTAATGCTCCTGTACTGTAACTACCACGGAAACGTCCACAGTTGATGAGTAGTCATAAAATTTAACGAACAAAAGAATCTATGAAGAATTGATTGAAGTTGTTGTCTTATCTTCTTATTTCCTTATCTCCTATAAAAATGCGATTTCATTTTTAATGTCATAGATTATTTCAATGAAATTAAGGTGATTGTTATTATCATATTAACATTATTATTAAATTACCATTGTTATTAACGTCATTAACTACATTGTTGTATTAACTGAAATTAACAGTGTGATGTTCCTATCCTCAGTTAGGTTGTTTCCGTAGGCTCAGTACAATCTATTCAAAATAAGCGGCTATATCTTGTGTTTGAGTTTCCTTGGTGTCTTTAACTGAAATGTTAACTCCACCAAACTTGGGACAACTTCTTCTAGCCAACATACATCCCAGCATACTGCCTGAATGGAATTAAATGTGCTTAGCCAAGGCAATCGAATCAGTATCTTAAGTAAAGTATTTTTTTCAAGCTATTGTACGCATTGCGATTCGTGATATCGATGCAAATGATACAATTTTCGTGAATGAAGTTTTTAGTTTGTTTTATAGATTGCAATAGTTGTTGTGATGGTAGTTTTTTCTCATTTGAGACGTCGGCAAATATTTGATGCTACGTTTACGTTAAAAGATGTAAAGGAGAGTGGGAATGAAATCGAATGTCAGGTTATTCTAAAAGCGTTTCAGTCTCTTCTCACGATTTTCCCCAAATGCTGTTTCTTCGACTAAAAAAATTAATTGCTTTCGAGGCAGAACGTTTCTTTGATGGGCGTATCGGGATTTCTATACTATTCCACCTCACTTTCACATTCCAAAGCGATTAAACCATCACTCCCAAAACAATAACCATTGAATCTCTTGCCGACGAAATTGTATTCGCGTGATTTTTATTTGTCTTGACATATTGGCCCTAATTCCGTATCTTAATCTGAAGGAACGCCCCTTTGTGGAACTGGAACAACTAGCCCATTTAATATTTTCAATGTGCGTGCAGTCGTTTCCGGGATCTTGGAAGAAATATCGATTCCAGAGAGTCCCGAGGAAATTTTTTAAATTTGTATTTATTTTTGTGCTTTCTAATTTTTAATAATTTTACTGCAAAATTTGCAATGACCAACTCAAATTATTTAAGTTTAGTTTGAATGATTAATTTACCGTATTTTTCGAAATAGATTTTCGAATTGAGGTATGTTATGTTTTTAAATCTGCATGCGAATCATATGATTTTTTGAGGTATTACTGTCTTAACTTAAGTGATGGCCTTACTGTTATTTGTGCATCAAGACTCGCAATAATTGATCCTCAGAATATGCTAATTTACTTACAAATTGAGTGTTGTTGACTGATTTTTTGTATCAAGTTACCAATTTTTATTTCTTGTGTCAATTTCCATGAAGTACAATTTATTTTTATTTAATATTTCCTATTTATTTTTAAGAGCTGTTATTTTACATCCTCATACTAAAGTTTCGGTGCTAGATTAAATCTTAATTTGTATATAAGATTTAATTTAGTTTCAAATTTCTGCTTTTTATTTAGCAGAAATACTAAATTACCTTTAAATTTATTTTTACTAAAGAAAATATGTAATGATGGACATTAAATTTTCTACAAGAAGCGGGAGTCAAACGGTCACTAATAACGGAACTAATTTGAGAGATCGTGCAAAATCCATGTCGCTATGTCCATCGTGTATTTCCAACGGTTGTTTTACCCTGTAATTTAGAGTTCATCTCGTAACCGTTTTCTCAAAGGGCCGGAGACAAGTACTGAAATGGTTAGTGGACAACTGCGTTTAAACGCTGATTCTGGTCTATTCGGACTACCGGACGTTCACTCTGCCATCATTAAGAATGGCTTTCATCTCTTTGCGGGAAATTTGGGGTAACGTTGTGTACTTCCGCGGGACCAGGTCAGCAGGAAACTAGACGAGGCAATCACGGTAAAAGCTCTCGGTTTGGTGGCTGTTTACGTCCGTGATTTGGAAACGCGTGTGCACCTTAATGTGGGGGCGGAGAGTATGTATGGAGCTCACAAAACACTGTTGAGGTCTTGAAAAATAAATAAAAAAATAAGCCCTCAGCAAAATTAATGCCAAAGTATATAAATTGATCTAATTTTTAACACGGAAAATATATATGAGGACCTATTCTTTATGATTAGACTAGTATTTTCGATTACGAGTTTTAATACAACGAATATTCTGGAATATATTTCTTCATCAGAAGTTTAGTAAATCGTACCGATCCGTTATTTTTTTCAAGATGCTGTTTCCCTCAAAACAATTACGAATCGGTTTAAGGTTGATGCTTTGGCGTAATTTGTTCCTTTTTAGCATCGATTATTTCATACTAAGAGGTTGAAGTATGTATCGATGAGAGTTAAAATGCAGTCGTCGAATGAATCGTGGTTTCTAAACTTATTTGTGGCTGGTATCTTTCCGATAAGGATAATAATCATTCATGTAAAATTTTCGTGAAAGCGTCTGCCTTCGGAAATAGCATAACCTTTGTTTCCAAGTAGGCCTCCGCGGAGATTATGTTGATATTTAGTGATTTTTCCGGGTATTCTTCCGCGTTTATCCATTTTGTAGGTCCAACAAAATGGATAAACGCGGAAGAATACCCGGAAAAATCACTAAATATCAGCATAACCATTGCTCGAAGAAGAATGGGTATTGGAAACACCCACTTCCTTCTTACGGATTCTCGCCTTCTTTTATTCTCCTTCCCGGCCTCGGGACGCGAAGTCATCGTCGTCTCTCGGTAGCCATATGGCAGATACGGTATCGAGATATTCCCGCCTTATGTTATCCTTCCTCTTCTCTCGTCGCATTCCTCGTAACGGAGTTGCTGCCCCGGACGAGGTGACGGAGAGGCATCGCAAAACCGCGGCTAGAACGTGATTATTTGGTCGCATGTTATTTTTCATTGCATTTGCTATAATAGCTGCGCCGCATCCGTTTCATTCGATCGTATTCTTTTGCCAGGGAGCCGAATTTTTCGTGCCCAGAGTGCATTTTATATTCTTTACCTATGTTTTATTTTGAGGGCTTAGAAGTTACCGTGGTGATACCCAAGAACCTGTAATTAATTAGGTAGTCGTTAGTGTTTGGCTCACCATCTCGTTTTTGTGGTAAGAATATATCAGCGCCAGTTAGTCAGATCAGTTGAGTCACGAGCAGATGTATCAATTTGTCAGTGTGATATTTTTTGATCAGAATGTTTCGTTAAAATCGATTTTCATTAAAGTAAAAATATAAAATTCCCATGTACAATTTATTTTTTGGCTAAAAAATTCCATTGTTCTTGAAAAAAACTATGCGCATAAATAGCTGAATGCATAAATACTGAATAGTAATAAAATGTATAGTGTGGAATAGTAAACTAATATAATTTAAGCCTTTGATGATTATTTTGCATATCATATAATTCAGGAATTCATAGTGTCTGCTAACAATTTCAAAATTGTCTCCCGAAAGCGTTTTTATTTTTAAGGTGGAGAGCATTAAAAGCATTTCTTTGGCAATTTAATCTTGAAATCGGTAATGCAAAACAAGTTCAAAGTTACAAACACCAAATAGAGAATTTCTCCGTGACTCAATTCCCAATTGTAGGTCAAGTATTATAGTAATTACCTAGGTCTATTTATTTTAAATGACTGTAACTGGTAGTGTATAGAACCGAAAACTGAGATATTTGTTCTCAATGTAGCCTGTAGAATTATTTTTTTCGCTGAATTTTTTTTCTTTAGTCTATTAATCTTAGAGCTAATAATTAAGGCTATGTATTCTCGAGGAAAGATTACCTTGTGAAGGGGTGTTCAGATTTTTTAAAGTCTACTTTTTTTCTTCAGTTCAGTTCAATATCAAGTACGTAGGTACTTTCTAATTTTAGCCGGGAATCCTTTATTTAATCTCTGAGGGACTGTATTTCTACTTTCTATATTAATTTACACAACTGCTTAGAGAGTTCAAGATAGAGTGGTAGCCATCAGTGATCATTTCAAGAAATGTTTGAGTAAATAAGTACTTCTTTTGTTCCTTTAATCAAAGGAAAAATTGTTAATTATTTTTTCTCTTTCGTTTGCAGCACTGGCTGGATCCCACGAAAAAGGTGGCAAAGCAGCTGAAAGGTAAGTTACCAGCCTTTACTACCTTTGCACCCTATTGGTACCATTACTACTAACTCATTTAATGATCCAGCCTGAAACTGTATCGTAAACATTTATGAATCACTTTTTGAAAGTATCTGTAGAACTTGGAAATAATTCCTTCAATAGATTCTCCTGTGAAATTGTCAAAGATATTTGTGCCAAGTTAAATAATATTAAACGAGATCTTTGAAGAAAGAAGCAACAATTTTTCTATTTAGTACTCTCTTTTTTTTGCATTTGGAAAACTTCCTTGTGCATTTCAAAAGTGAGGAATTTTTAAATTAAGATAAAATTACTATAAATAACTTTTGTGTCTCCTAATGAATGTTTCCTCAAGCCTAAGGGTGCATATACAACGTTGGATAACGGTTAATGAATGACAGACTCTTAAGTGTGATATTTATTACAATATAACGTAAGGTTGAAGCTTTTAGTCTACATAAAAAAATGGAATGCTAACTATTCACCTTCATGAGCTTTTTGAATTATAGAAAGGTTGAATACCTTAATGCAATTAGCGTGCCACTTGAAAGCATGCTACCATATGGACACCGGGAAGAACCGTTGTAGTGAATGGAGGTCGTCATTGAAGTAGGACTTCTAAGTTCATACATTTGAGTGCAATTGGTATTGACTCTACAATTGAGATCCGAAGGCACTTATATAATATTTTTTCTTTCCAGTTTTGCTGTAATAAGTGCCCTAATTGAAATTTTAAGTTCATAATTCTTCGTATATTTGTGGAATTTATTTTTCAAATAGTATCTATATTTTCATCTTATCCTGTGTCCTCGTTCATCCTGAGATTATGAGAGAGAATACGGCTGACTGCTCATGTGCGATATTTTTTATGATGTGGTATTTGGCTCCTTAGATATAAGGATTTCAGAACGTGAGAATTCCTCCCGTCTCCCAGATTTTTTAGTCTTTATAAAATGTTGATTAGTGGTAAGTTACTTTTAAGTAAGTTCAGTTGTGTGGAGGACATTTCAAGCGCAACATTCCCTCCTCCTTGGCGCCTTGGGTAAGAGCAGGCTAATCCCGACGCCGGGTTTCTCTCCACCCCTCCTTCGACACCCTTCCTTCATGGCGCACATGACCTCAGCTGTCGGTCGCCTCCTTCAAATATCATACTTCACCCGGAATTTGAACAGTGGACCCCTCTGACAGTAACCAAGCCCTCTACCCTCTAATCTGCCTCGCTTCCCTGAATGGTAATGGTGAAAGCAAAACGAACGAAATAAGTGTGAACAAGGCCGTAGCCAGGGGAGGGATCAAGGGGGATTGATCCCGCCCCCCCCCCCCGAAATGAAAAAAATTAAATAGATACTTTATGCTCGCTGGGTGATCACACGACGATATTATATAGCGGCGCAGGGACATCTAGTATTCCAATGCGACTTAAGTCAATAGTTATCTAAGCGAATTTGTAGGTGCAGTGTGTGAAATAATAGTGCTGTGAATTAGTAGAGAGGTGAGTGACTTATGAGCCTCCTGAGGGACCGCAGAATTGGCATCGACACCGAGGAGTTAATTCATTTGGTCGCTGCAAAAAAAAGCTAGAAGGCTAAATTCAATTTTATAATAATATTTTTACATTTTCCTTTAAGGGTTTATAATAAATATGTATATTTAACCTTATACGCTATTTTATTTATCTTGTAAAAATAATTTTATGTTTGCCTACTATTCCATAAACCCCCCGCCGAAAATATTTTCTGGCTACGGCCTTGAGTGTGAAGGATTTGTTTGAAGTTTTTCAGTCACGTTGAAACTTCGTAAGGGTGTTAGCGGGCTCAACGATCCAGTCCACAAACGTTAACTCAGCACTCTTATCTCGGCTCGAATGCTTTTTGTAAACTCTCCTCTTGGGACTCCTATTCCTCCTTTGCCTTCATGAAATCCTGCGGGAGATTCGAATACGCCCTGAGACGTGACCTCAGTCGCCATTGCCAAGGAAAAGATAATAAAAAAAAACGAGATTCGAAGTGATACGAAATGGAGCTGACTTCTCCATGGTGTACGAGTGATAAAAACCATCATGGGAACGAATAAAACTCAAGTATTGGGCGCAATCTTTAATACGGCCGCAACCTCTAAGGTTAGAGCATGCTGAGGTGATTACACGTACAATTGGAAATTTAGAATTAGCATAGCCTAGTCATTTATCCCATATTAATAAGATGGAAAGTCATGATTTATTTTCCCAAGTAGAAGGCTGTACCAGCTAAAAATTTCCATAAAAATAAATTCCGTGACTATGTTAATCATAATTGTATTTTCTTTGATTTATTTTTGCAAAGAAATTAAAATAGTTTCAATAGACTGTGTAGATATAATATTAAATAAAATAATAATAAACTTTCAATAGATTACTATTTCACGTGCTATTACGTGTACCATTATAAGAAAATTGATGTCAAATCCGTTTTTTATGTACCAACGTTAAGTAAAATTTTCCGCTGTTTGAATGGAGTGTAATTAAATTAGCTTTGTGAAAAGAGTAAATATACTGGATGTATATGTAAGTTACCTTTATCACGTGAAATCCTAAGAGTTTCGTTATGTATAACGAATTCTCACTCTCTAGCACTCTTATAGTAATTAAGAGTTCCTACACCCTTCTGCGTTGACTGTTATATGTAAAACATTTAAGAAGTATGTGATTTTTACACGTTCATGCTAAATTCTGACGGAGGTGGTGAAAAATAAATTCCGGAGCCAGCCATTCAAAAACCGAAAATAAGAGCCAGTGAGCCGAATATAGCACGTTTCATTTTGTTGCTCAACTTTAAATTTCGAAACTGTAAACTAATAGCTCGACCTGATGATGTTATTTCATTTTTTATGACTCATTGCATTCATGAAAAGTATCTCGAAAACAGTTTTTGAGAAAAGTGGTTAAATATGCCAATTTTTATGGGAAAAAAATTCGCTCTTTGCGTGAAATATAAGGAAATTGGAGACGATGATTGAATTTTATATAAATTTTGCTTTGACTAATGGGTGATTCTTGAGCTCAACCATTTGGAGACATTTGGAATGTGCGTTTCACTATTATGCGAGTTGATGGGAAGTATACATATAGGAGCAGTTGATGAAAAAGTCATTGGGTTTAAAAGGTGGAGAGCCAGTTGATACCATTATTGGCGTACTTATGTTCATACGAAGGGTATTGAGGCTAATATAATAATGCAGTAGACTTAAGTGAAGTCAAGTATAATGCATGTATAATATCAGTGCATTTGTAAATCTTCTAAAGTCTTTTGTCTGCGGTCCACGATATACCTATAATTCACGAATAATTCCTAAATGTTAATGCACGGAACTAATTTTATGATTTTGGTTGACGTTGCCCATAAACTTTATTCAGATATGACCACGAGGCCCAGAGCCCCGACCTGATGACCCAGCCAGAATCTACTCCTCCATGCTGATTTAAATCGAGCAATAAAACAAACGAAATAGCCCTGTGAAGTGAGTGAAAGCCGTAGGTGTGACTTATTTCTGGCCCTTATAGAAGTGTTGTTTGAAAGATTGGTAATCTTTTACCAGATGGTGGGAAATTTGTGATGCTCAGCCTTTCGAGGTGAGAACTTGCGATGGGTTGACACTGAGTGTTTAAAAAACGGAGTTATTTCCCGGTCGCTCGGGTAAAGATGTAGCTCTACCGCCGTAGTGCTGTTTACTTTGATCTCTGGTTATTAAACGAGCTGTGAATAAATTGACTACCTCTAGAATTACCTTTTGGTTTTACAACATTTTATTCCGTAAGTAGATAGCCATAGTTTAGTTAAAAATATTTTTGGATATAAGAAAGTTCATTTACAATCGCGCTTTTTATCAGAGAAGCAGCTTGTTTCAAATTGGAAGGCGAGTGACACGGGGGTAAAATAAGTTATTTCGGTTGTGTTTTGTTGAAAGTAACTATGGATGAAAATGTATTAATTAATCCAGACTAGATTAAACTAGTTATCTCTCACCGCATATTTCTGAATAATGACCTGGAATTTCTCTGTGATGTCGTGTTAAAAGCACCCTCAAATCTCACCTCTGTGGAATGAGCTAACTTGAATGGTAGGACGTAAATGTTTTTATTTTTCAACGTGTGGTACTTTAAGATGATTGCTGATTATTGTTTTGGAATGTCTCTGATGAATATTGTGTGTTGCATGGTGATGACTATGTAAAATGAGGAAGCGGCATTATTAAGTGAAGCCAAGTATCAGAATTGTCTATTATCTGCTCATCTGTAATTGTGACTATTCAAAAGTCGGTAGTTATGCAGTGAGTTAGACATTTCTTTCTCTAAAATGATTTCTTAATTTTGTGAACAATCGATATTTCAATTCCTGTTTCCAGTACGTCTGTACAGGCTCCGATTCATCATCAAATTTAGGGGGCGTTGTCATGACCTGGGTTCGGGGAGAATGGAATATCCCTCTATGTTCTACGATAAATACGTACAACTCAAAATTCTCTCAAGTTTGGGACTCATATCATATGCGTATACACTCCCTTTACTCCTTAACTGGTAAACAAAAACTGTTAAACTAATAAAATAAAAACATAAATGTTGATAAATGACCCCTGTGTTCCCCCACTAAATCGCCTCTTGTCAGTAATTATGTTACCAATTGGCACTTGACCGCTTCCTTTGATTGTACACCTTGAGGCAACCATCGCACTTTCCTACTGTTTGAATCCGGGAATATGTTACACTAGGGTGGATAAATAGATTCATACATTTCGGGATGGGGGCCACGACCTCTGTAACCCTCCCTGAATCCGCCCCTTGTCAGGATTTCTATAGCCAATTTGCACGTGACCGCTCCCTTTGATTGTAAACCTTGAGGTGACTATCTCACTTGCCTACTGTCTGACACCTGTCACAGCAGAGTGGATAAATAGAGATTCTTATTGAAGATCCAAGCAACACGAGGAAGCAACATACCCGGAAGAATGGTGGTAAACACACCGGGGTAACGACTTCTGTCCACCCTTAACAGAGACCTTTTTTCGTCATTTTCTCTCCCTTTCCCTTTATGTTAGCCCTCCCTTTTCTTTCATTTCCTTCAACCTACTTGTCAATTTGCTTCGGTCTCCTCTTTGCTCTCTTTCCTTTGCAGCACCCAAAACCACCCCCGGGACTTGGCGCAGCGAGGGGGGGGGGGTCTTGGGGGATAAAAACCCCCCCAGAGCTCAGAGAAATTTTTAAGTTAAATCTATTTTACTTGATAGGATTAATATTGCTTTCAGAATAGTGCGAGGATTAACAAAATATCCCTCAGAAGGCCGTAAAACTCAACATTTTGAACCATTTATCTTAAATTTTTATTCTAGCGGAGGGCCCCGGCACCTACCGCTTCCCCTGGAGGGTGTACTACCTCAGGCGCCCCAGTGTTATTTGCACCTGATATCCCCCCTAGCCTTAATTCCTAGCTGCGCCCCTGCCCCCGGGGACGCATTTTATTTCGTCCAACCCCTCCCCCCCTCCGGTTTGTAACAGCACGTGTTTCAGGGGGAGGAAAAAAGTGATTCGCTCAACCTTCTTCTTCCTCGCTTCCCCATCCGAGAATTAATTACGGCCCACCCGTGTCTCCTCCCCCACCCTTGGAGCCCAATGGTGGGCGCTCCCATCCCCAACACCAAAGGAATGTTCTCCACTCTCACCTGGAAATGCTCCATCAGTACCATCCCGAAAATACCGTCTCTTTACAATCAATCATTAATTAGCGCAATAATTTGCCTTTGCAGTGTGTCGTTGGCTAGCCGCAAATAGGTGCCTCCTCTAATGAAGAAGAAGATAAAACAACGAACATAACACATAAATCCAAATGCACACATGCAATACTAGCGCATAAAATATAATTCATAATTCTTAGCATCACATAATTATATCACAGCATCACAATAATTTAATATCTATCTATCCAGAACATATTATATGCCAGATTCATTGTCTTAAAAAAATTCCTTTGTCGAATAATAATTCGTATAGATTAAAAAGGTTATTTATTTTTATCATGATACTTTTTGTGCGCAGTAATAATGCCCACATAGTTTTTGCACGAAGTATAATTTTCGTTTACAACTCTGACGCTTGTAGTTTTTCTTGCATTTTTTTCGAATATCCGGTGTGATATTTTAATTTGGTTTTCATTTGGCGACCTTTTGACCCTTTCCATATCTTGTGCTCGCTACTTATTTCAAATACTGCCGTAAACCCTTAAAGTAACGGTCAGTAATTTCTGCACTTATTTTGCCGTTTCCGTAAATACTTTGGTATTTTTAACCAAGGATTTCAATATTGTACGCTATAATTTCGTTGTATGTATAAATTACGCCGCGCGAACAGCCGTGTACCACCTGTGTACCATTATATCTGTATCACCTATAAATGTACAAGCTTAAACTAATTTTTTCAAACAAAGATAATTTTTTAACAAAAATCGAGTTTTATCGTATGAATGCATAAACCGTGGACAGAGTACGCCACGCGCCCGGTCGTGTAAAAATATCAGGCGCACCCGCTCGAGGGTTAACAGGGAAATATTTTGCGTACTTAAATGTAGCGAGCACTTGATTGGGATGTCAGTATCGACGATATTATGATTATCGACAAATTCTCTCTGTCATATGCCCCACTTTTTCATCCTCCTTCATAATATTTCATGGAAGCCGTCGGATAAATTTCACCCCGAACTGCCGAGCAATTATACAGTTCGCAATTCCGTTTTTATGACGAAAGTTAAAGAGCACCACAAAATGACAAAGTGAGGGAAAAGGGCGAAGAAAAAATCTCAAAGTGATTACGGGTGAATTCTGGGAAAAGTACTTCCAATTTGTCGACCGAGAAATTTGGGTCATGACCTATGAACGCCAGTATTTTGATTAAAACTTGCTATGTGATGCTTCCCTCACAATAAATTGAACTCGCCGCTTAACATTTCTCTCGGAATTCGCAATTGAAAAAGTTTGCGTAGGCTAGATAATTCCATTAAGCATTTATGAATTTACGAGAATTTCCTTCATGAGGAAATGTTTTCCTCTCTTTTGATTCCAGTTAAAATACTTGGATCCGAAAAAAAAAATTGATTTGATTTTCAGATTTTCCACAGTTCTGAATCATATATGAACCGGGCCGAGAGAAAGTCTAATAAAGAGGTGTTGGATGCGGAATAGAGTGGAAGATGAAGGCTTGGAGAGTAAAAAGTTGATAGAGATCGTAATTAAAGGTAATGGCTCTCAAGTCTGTGTATTTCCGAGGTTTTGACAAAATTACGTCCCTATTAGTTTTCCACTTATTTTCCTTGTAGTGTATACATGAAAATCGTCCGGCCCGGGTTTTAAAGTTATAATTGAAAAATTCCTTAATCATGAGTTTTAATGGAATGATTCTCTCTGTAGAATCGCGCGGCCTGCCTGCAATATTAGTTATGCATAAAGATCGCAATTAAGGATGTCATATTCTATGGCAAGAATGTTTGATTCTAGTTAAGTGTTAATAGGCATTACACTAAGTTCATTTCTTTTTCATTTTGCTCCCCAATTATAATTTACTAATAATTTGATAGTTGGAACTCCTCTTCTTTTAACATCGTTTTAAAGAGAACTTTCAATCTTTAGTAATTCGGTAATGAAACTGAGATGAATGAAATGGTTAGGAAATGTTAGAAGTGTAAGAGACGGTAAATATTATAAAGGGATTTATTCTTGGGGGTATTCTGTGCGGTTTAGTGACAATAATAATGCGTTCCCATGGAAACCTTTTCTTTTTAATGACAAAAACTGGTGAAGAAGTAAATTATTGTTTTGCGAGAGGGGGAGTGTCTGACAAAAACGAAAATCATTTAACCGTTTTTAGGCGTTGAATATGTGTAAAAATACTTTGAGAGGGAAGAGGATGTGTTTTGTAATCAGGTGAATCTCTATTATTAAAATTTCAATTATTTACATAATTGGATTTGTGATTTTAGATAAACAGTGCGAAATGAATATCGTGCACCTGTTTTCATAATTAATGTGTGGAATTTAATAAATAGTAACTGTGATATGTTTTATTGTGCATTGAAAGGGGAATTAAATTTATGTAGAGACAGGTCGAAGTGGTTCACACAATGCTTCATGTGACGTCAACTGGTAAAATATATTAATTAGGTAAATTCATGAGAAAATTCAATCGCATCGCATGTATTGCGCGAAAAAGATAATTCATAAGTCTATGATGATATTGAAGCGTGACCCTCTGGTAAATTTAGAATGATAATGAACTGAGATGATGAGTACAGAGATAGGTTCAGCGAATTGGTCTGGAGATTACCTCTACCTCCCATTTGAGATCGTTTCGAATTCCACTTATGTTAAGTCCGTAGTGTCGTAGCTACAATTGCAGTCGGACCGCCTTCACTAAGGATATTCATATCCAGCGACCTTTTTGTGATCTGCGAGGAGACAATTGTGCTAATACTAGTATTTAGCGACTGCGCTTCTACCACCTTATCCTCTCATTCTGAAGACTTAAGAAACACCAGTAATTTTGGCTTCGCTGTTTATCATTTCGAACTCAGAATTATCCTCTCGGTTTTATCCTTCTCCCACGCTGGTGTAGGTGATCGAACGCGAAGTTTGTTTTGTGAAAACGAATCTGCCCATGAGTATATTATGGATTTTTTTCCCTTCCGTGGGCGTCTATCGCTTCCGCTGGTCCATTGGAATAACTTTATCCGGCACGTGTCATTCAGTTCTGCTAGAGCCAATTTAATTGGTATATTTTCCTTGAAATTCTAGACCCGCGAAAAAGTTTGCTATTGTTTGTGAGTGAAGACGCAAAGCTTATTTATCAGCTCACATTTGGGTGTGTTGAACCGGGTGAATTATTTTTATTAGTGCTTTATGGAAGTTTGAAATTAACTCGGAAAAAAATGTTAGTGCATATAATATTTTTGGTCATTAATATTATTAATTATTTATGTAGGTGTATAATTTTAACGGAAGTTCGTTATTTGGAAATTTTTCATTTATTTTTATATTATAGCGCACAATTAAAATATTTTTAGGGCAATATGGCAATGAGAATAATAAATTTTTGCAGCTTTATCTTATTTGATGCAATGAGATTTTTTACGACCTCGTATCATCATTGGCCCAAATACTTTCCGCCAAGTGAGTGAAATGTACTTCTTTAATTCAAGGTAAGCGTTGAAAATCCCTTATTTACGTTGGTTAACTACTTTCACTGACGTTATACGCTTATAACACACCTTTGTGTGTTATACGCAAAAAAATGTGAATATATACAATTGAATTTTGCTGTATTCCATGATGATAAGTGACAGCCTAGTGCCAAGATTCTTTCTTTAATCATCCCTTATGCTGAGTATTTTAGACTCGTTTTAGACTGAACATCTGTCGTTCAATGAGTTAAGGCCTGCCGTGGTGCGAGATCGTATTATCAGAGCCAAATTCTAAATTTTTTAGTTCTAGTTTCGCTGATTTTCGGAGATACATCTGTATATTATAGTTGTGAAAAAAATTGATTTGAATTAGTTTTTTATGAATTCTTCGCTCCTATTCCGTAATCAGTGAAACATTATTATGACAAAAATGTATTTATTTACACACTTTAAGAATGAATGACGTATTCATTTGGTCCTATATTAAAAAAATGAATATTTAGTATGTGTTTGATTCGTACATACTCTTTTTGGGAAAATTGACATAAATTGTAATCGGAGATAACCGTTTGAACTATGGTAAACTTCAAATTAATAATTGCGTCGAATAGTGTTGGAGAACAATGAGATCGAATTCAATGAACATTCTGTGAGCGTGCCTTTAGCTATCATTCAGTTTCCATTCCCAGATCCCTGATTTTTGTAGCTGGTACGCGGGGCGAGGTATGCTCGTATCTGGGCACTAGTGGAATTCGCTCTTAGCTTCCCCTGGGAGCCACTTTGACGCAAGGGTCGGGGGAGATGTATCTCCAAAACTTTTTGCGCTTATGCATCCAGGAACGCGTGAATAACTTTGTCTGGAGTATCCGTACTCAATTGTCTCTGAGCATTTGGCATTTCGAAATCATCCGGGTGATGGTCGAACTCATGGATGCGTATCACAAGGGGTCTTCTACGGTCGGAAGCAGTGAAGCAATCATTCGTCTGCCAGGGGTGGCTTGACTGGCTGCGATTGGAGTGACTGTGGGTGATTTGCAAGAAAGGATAGGGAAGCGATTTGGGTTGACGAGAAACCTTGGAAGATTGGCAACGCTGGAAGTTGCTGGAACAGCTGAACAATGCCAAATACGCTGTAAAAAAATTGTGAAATAATTAATATTTCATATCATAGTTCGCGAATAAGCTTTACTGATTAAATAATTGTTGTAACGGAAGTTAGCATACTCGTCAACCCTCCACCGTAATAAGTCAAAAAGCCTAACAGTTGCGAAAGCCTACGTTTCAAATTAAAATACATTTATATAAAAATCAATTTAAAAGTACCTCTGATTTCAAATACACTATAGTTTGCTATGCACTAATAATCAGTATAGTTTGCACATTTGAAACTGTGTGGGATTAGAATTATTGCTCAATAACATTTTACCTTCTAATTTCATATTTCCTCTGAAGTCAACGAAAAACTTCATCCGCCGATTGCCTCAAGCAACCACGATATGTTCCAAGTAACTGCTACTGATAACCAAGAAATCTCTCCACTACATGAAAAAATATGTATAGAAATGTTCTGTCAAGAACGGAATATGACCTGGAAGTAACAATGAACATAGATTCATTCGAATAAACTTCGACATAGAAGCTCTGCGGGTGACTCCTGGAGGGAGTTGGGTACATATTGTACATGCAAGATCTATTGAGAGTCGGGTATCGCATTCCGTATATCGCAGCGGTGGCTGAGCGAGGGGGGGGGGGGGGTTGGGGGATAAACCACCCAGAGCTCAGAGAAATTTTAAGTTAAATCTATTTTACTTAATTGGATTGCTGATAGAATAGTGTGAGTATTAGCAAAATATTCCTCAGAAGGCCGTAAAACTCAACATTTTGAACCATTCATCTTAACTTTTTTTCTTGCGGAGGGCCCCCGCACCTACCGCTTACCCTGGAGGCTATACAACACCCCCAAGCACCCCAGTATTAGTTGCGCCTGAAACCCCCCCTAGCCTTAATTTCTAGCTGCGCCCCTGCATCGCAGTACTTACCATATTTAAGGGAGGTTACGGAAGGATGAGCCCAAGATGCCACAGGGCTTGATGTTCGCCGAGGAGTGAGGATGAGATAAAAGACTTTTGGCTGGTGGGAGGAAGGAGCATCGTAGTGTCGCAAGGCCGAAGGGTGATGCATGGAAGGGGAATTAATTGCTATTTGATGCGGGAAGGTGGTTTTAATATGCGGTGGTGCGTTTCAAATTCGCGCTGTTCCCTCTAGGCGTCAAACCTGGGTGTAGGGGAGGCAAGTATCGTTGTGCTCATTGTTTAGTCCTCGTAAAACTTAAGTTTTCTAGATTCGCAGAAAAGCAGGGAAGTGGCCTGTATTAAAGTCACGAAAGAAAGAAACAGGCGTGTATAAGTCAATATATTGCTGCAAGAATAGCCAACGAAGCGTGTCAGCGTTAGAATGGAATTACCAGTGGAGTCGTGGACTGACGAGTGGTATCGAAATGATAGCCGGCTCTTTTCAGTGTTCTATCTGCCTTTTCCGACCAAAAAACACCCCCTCCATAATTAACTATGATGAATAGTTTGGCCTATCAAAATCAATGCAAGCATGAGGCAAATTTCCAAATTGATAACGAGCAATCATATCAATGCTAACCTTCCACCTACAATGTACGGATTTCACATTACAGACACTTGGAGTTGCAAAATCGGCTACTATGCCACGTTGTAGGCTTTCGCTAATACCGGCGTTATTGAAGTCAATGCGAATATGTCGATGGTGAGTCGTAGCACGATCGATAATGAAAAATTGAGTAAAAATACGATAAATCAGGACAGGTATCCGGGCAAAATGAGGGATGCAGAATATTGGGACTGCGGAACCTACAGAAATTTCTATTATTTCCCGAAACATATTTTGTACGTCCTCAAAAAATTAATTTTATCACTTAACTATCATTGAGATGTAATACATTGCAACATTAATTTTATAAAATATTTTGATATAATTTATCAGGAGTGCTCAAAGAGTGGCGGTGTATCTTAAATTTCGGTGAATTGCGTGGAATAAAAACGAAGATGACAGATTTGTAGAGAAGATCAAAACTAAATACTGAGTGTTCACCCTTTACAGTAGACTTGAATAAAGCTTTTCTCCCTTCCCTTGAGTGAATTTAATTAATTTACTCACAATTAAATTGAGCGTTCTATCTAAAATATTCTCTTTTTTGTCGGTGTTATACCTTTCTCAAAAGCCCCCTCACAGGTGTTCGGGCGACGCGTAGCAGGATTTTCCAAACCCATCCATCAAAACTTAAAATCAACTCCAAAAAGGTAAGCTGAGAAGTAATTTGAAAGCTTCTAATCTTCGTAAATATTCAGGCACTCATACTTTCACATTTTTATTACATTAAAAAGGGATTCTCTTACTTTGAGCGGCTATGAATATTTAATGAAAATGTTAAAGTTTAAAACGGGAGGTATTAAATATTTTTATATGATTAGATTTTCTTTTACTCTGCAAATATCATCGCAAAGTTGTGAAGTGAAAACGTTTGATGGGAATAATATGGAGGGAATACGTCAAGGTCATATAGACCGTTTACTTTTTCCTGTGGACTTTCACGGGAAAGTAGGAAATTTGATGGCTAAAATCAATCATACATGGTAATACCTAATAATTATTTCTTTATCACCGATTATTCAACCTATTTCTGTGTCTTAGTACCATTCTAAAGGGTATTGCAACTTCGTGTTATTTCGTCATTCAGAATAGGAAGAAGGGGATGAAATGAATAAATCATTTTATTTATGCGTAAAAGTGTGGAATTTACCGAATACATCAACATAAAAAGTCAAGACTATTTAAAAATTCTCGCGAACTTTTATTCCCTGTAATCCTTCCAATATTTCAAGTGGTTCTATGGATTGAAAAGGTCTGAGAAAACTTGCGGTGATCAAGAAAGAGGAGCGATGCTAGTGGTAATAAACGACTCGGGGTGAACTCCTGAATCAAATCAAACCGGAAAAGAAGGGAAGGGGTGAACTAAGCCATAGAACGAGCCATTTGATGAGAGATTTTCCGTTCCAATTAGCTCGCGATCGATCGACGCGTTTTCGTCGAAAAGGAGAATGGAATAGAATGCGACGCGGGAATTAAATGTCGGTGAATTGCGTGGAATAAAAACGAAGACGACAGATTTTTAGAGGGGGTCATAAGGAGTGGGGCCAACGAGCATGGGAAATGCTGAAGTAGTAGGAGGCGGATGGAATAGCTTCACAAAAGCGGAAGGTTGTATCGGTGGGATAAAATGGTTTGCGTTTTCATGGTGCCTGTATGGAGACGGCTGTTGTGGGGGGATGCCCTGTTTCAAAAGGAGCTGGAGAAAAATAAACGAGTTTTTTTCTACCATTTGTGTAACAAATTACGCGTATAAATAGCAAAATGAGAGTAAAAGACGGGAGGGGTTTTGCCGATGGCGGCTTAATTAGTTCGGTTGGATGCGTATTCAATGCGGGACGGAGATGGAGGAAGCAATTAGAAAAATAAATATAAAGTGACTTTGCTATTCATAAGGGGAAAGGAGCTTAACTTCCGCGACTTATAACGTCAGTTCTTTGAAAATCGCATGCGTACTTATTGGCTGTCCCAAACCCGCGTTCACTCCAACGAAACCGCAGTGAGGAACGAAAATGCTTCCTGTTCCTGGATATTTTTACTCGTTTTAACGACACATTGGCTATCAGCGATCCGTTCTTGTGGGTTTTAATTCTCCTGCTCGGCGTCCTACAAATGAAATGGACCAGAGCTCACCTTTCTTCTTGAAAGGATACCGTTAGCGTAAAAATCTTGCTTCTTTTCCGTAATTTCAGAATTTTATTGCCAAATTTAAAGGTTCGTTAGTCTGAGAGTTGCTTTTACAGTTTATGCGCTTTCCCGTAGCTTTCCTTCCGTTCAAATGTTTTTACAAAAGTTTTATTGCGATCGTTAAAAAAAAAGATCAATGTCCTAAAAAGTAGTCGAAGCAGAGACTTGGTAGCATTTTGAATTGTGTTTCCAGTTTCGTTAAGTGCATGGCGTAGCAAAGTAGGGAACGGATTTGATCAATTTCTCGTTTATTTTTGAAAATTCATCAGTAAGTGCACTTTCATCGTACTTCCGAGTTTTTTTTTAAACTATGACTCCAGAAAATTGACGCTAATTTTTTAATTCCCGCTCACCGGGACCCAGCCACTTCTGCAGCCTTGGATTCATGAATATATTTCGTTTCAAGAGTTCTTCCTCGGAAAGTTCTTCGGCAGGAGTTGAATAAAACACTTGAACCTCGGCGCGTGAGAGATTTACGGAGGGAAGTTGAATGGAGCACTCGTTTCGTCTGGGAAGGAGTGAAGAGAAGAAACTAATACCTTTCCAGAAACTTCAATATATTTTCTCCCTTCGAAGCTTGTTTAAAAATTAGGGATATACAGAAAGAGGAAATGAAAATTCACCATTGTGTACTTGTAATCCGGCAGCCAATATGTAAATACATCAAATGGAGAGCTGAGGAACATAGTGTTGTAAGTCAATTTTTGCTGATTTGAGATATTCATGGCATCCGACTCTAAAATAGTTAATCTACCTTGAAAACGAATTGTGCAAGTCACAGTTACACTTGTGACCGTCTCGTAAGCAGCAAATGATGGGAGCCCTCAGCACAATTTCAACTTCTTTGCAGTTTACTATTGAAAAACTTTAAGTTTTGACTTGCACCAATATGTTTATAAGTCCTCCAAATGTTATCATTATGAAAGAGCTTGCTCCATATTCTGCTGAAATGGCTTAAGAAAAAAAAGGTATCTACATCTCCTGCCAACCAAAGTACGAAACGATGTCAGCACCAAATTAGAAGGTACTATGGAGGGAATAAGCTCCTAGGTAAAATCCAGGATGGAAATGGGCCAACCAATATACTTGGTTCCTCCACTTTGGTTCAGTTAAAAAGAATCACACCAGCTCTATGCGGATAGAAACTACCGTCAGCTAATTTAGCGTGAAAATGTAAAAGTAAAACTTCGTTGACCAGGTTAGCATTTGGAAATTAACGCCTAAACATTCATGATTACTTATGCCAGGAATTACCTCGATACTACTTTACACGACCAAAACATTTGTTTGCAGTGTTCAGAATTCCGTGTACGGTTCAGTTTTTGATCCATTTTGAGGTCCCTACATTCACATTCCTCCCCCAAGGAAGTCGGCACGAGTCGGTGGTGCGCACCCCTGAGACATGACCCACTTAGCTCACTTTCTGTACCCTTAAGCCTCTGTCTATATCTCGAGGATGCTGTGGAGATGCTCTCCAGGGCAACCAAATGTAGCCGCTCGGGAGGTTATAAGGTGGTAGTGGACCTTCTTTTTTCCTCCTTTCGCAGCCCTTTTTTATCTCGAGGCCTAGAGTTGGGAACAAAAATATCAACAGGATTGCAGGGAAAGCGAAAAGATGGAAAACGTGCGAGCCTTAACTCTTGCGAGCCGTATACTTCCCTTCTATATTTTCGAGAGATAAAGGTTGATGCATGTGTCTTTGTGACCAATATCACTTTTGTATATGTTTAGTTTATTTTCTGTTTTTAAGTTCATTTGTTGTTTGTTTTGTTTATTTGTGAGCATGTTTGTTTTTATTTTGATTTCTTTTATTTTTTTGTTTGAGACGATTCTATGGCGATAAAAGATAAATAATAGATTGTTAAGGAGAGAGTCATCTTGAAGTGGATGTAAAAAAATGGGATTGAGAATAAAACAGAGTGTCAAGTGATATTTACATTGAATTTAATCGCTGTGATACGTTAAGGTTTTGTTTTATGAGTAATGCCCGCCATCAGTCAGATATTTTTTCAGTGTACTAGTATTCTGATTAGGGACAGTGGCGTAGCCAAATGGGGGTCCAGACCCCCCCGAAATATGAAGCACAATTATTTTCCTTCATAAAAGAAAACGAAATATTTAAAAATCATGACTTGAAAAAAATATTTTTTTAAAAATATAAGTTTTTTGAGTATCAAAAGTGTTAAAATTAGTTTATAAACCATTACTTTGTACCATGTTTTTCGAACGTTTTCTCCAATGGTTTTGGACCCCTCCGAACGGAATTCCTGGCTACGCCACTGGTTAGGGAGTCGACGCGAATTTTCCCCCTTTTTTTAAAAATAGTTTCCAACAATAGTAGGTGGAAATATCGAGTATAATATCAAGGCTTTAGCTATATCTAAGGTATTGTAAAATGGGCATGAAATTTTTCGCGGTAATACCGGTTGATATTCATGCTGTCGTGATAATAAATGCAAATGAATCCTGGAAAGAGGTTTTCAAAACATCGGTCTTTACTGTGTTTAAAGTGATTTTTATTTATGTTGATATAGGTATTCCTTTGGGAACAATTAATTAAAATGGAAACGGAAAGAATATTTTATATTTTTTTACAATTTCGATAAAAGAAATGGCCCATGCCTGGTGCCAAAGAAATGCATTAATTCCTTTCAGGATTGTTATTTTTGGGATACTATGTTTAATTTAATAGTCGCTATTTACATAGTCAGTTTTGATTTTCTGACATTTTCTCTCAGGATTTAAATCGAAATATTATTTTTTTTTAATAGTGTGGCTTCTTTAGTGAAATCGCGGTTCCTTCAGTGTGCGATATCTTTGAACTATCTCGAAGTGCAGGGAATATTGATATATATCCGTTAAGAAAATGCGTGCCTACCTAAAGTGCATTTAATTCTTTACTTAATATATTTCGGTATTTTCTATAGAGTAAAATGTTTTTCAATCAGGGCCTCGTCAATTTTCAACAGCGTATGGCAGAGTAAATTATTCAAGGAAACATACATTTTGGTTAATAAACGAGTGTGTAAACATTTATCATAAAAGAATTTGCTATATCTGAAAGGGTGGTGTATTTTTCTCTGGAACTTTCGGGTTCTTTCACAGGCGACCGATAAAAACAATTTCGTCTGTCAAAGAACATCCTTTCACTGAAAGTTGAATTTTATTATTATTTTTATTATTAATTTTTACATAGATGCGTGCAAATTGGATACCGCCAGCTGATACAGTAAAGCTACCTTGTAATAAATATTGATCAACATGAGTCACACGCATGGGACCCATTATGAAACATAAATTATAAAAATGTAAGCACTATTTTCTTTTTGGAATTATGTCTATCCTGAAGTACGCATAGTGCAGGCTTAAAATGAATGGTGAGCATTCCTTAAGGACTGCTTTTTACGCCTTGTAATCTACGCCTTTTACCTTTTTTTATCTATTTTTAGTTTCCAATACCCCATAGCGTCTCCGGTAGTCTTCCCCTTTTATATGACCTCCGTTAACTAAAATTCGGTGGTCTTTTAGGGACAATATTCTGCAAAAAAAAATGTGTTTTGAACTGAGAAATCTGAATTTGCGAGTAAATTGAAATTGCCTTTGATAAGTCACCCGTTATCGCCCAGGCTTAGCAAAATTGCTCTTGCCATTTTTGTGCGAAGATATTTTTATTTCAGTGAAAATATTTGTATTGGATATCTGGTTTTGTCACTCGATGAGCGTATAGTGTGACCCCATAGTGATTAATATATTTGGTAAAGATTTCTGTGTTTATCAAAAGTTTTTCGTTCATTACGAACTTAATGCAAAAATGTCATAAACATTTTCCGCGAATTTTCAAGAATACCAAAAATTTATTTGAGATAAACCAGATTTTGAGCAGAACTAATAATGTTTTCTGTCATTTTGTGTTTTACTTTGCATTGAGAAGTTTTGAATAATTTAAAATATTCTATGATATTGTGATTTCCGTTGTACGCATTACTTAATTTCTTAGGATAAATTTTCTGTAGAGAGCGAAAATAAATTATATGTTTTTGTTATTATCAGATCTTGAGTAACCTCCAAGTGTCGAACAATAATGACAATGCTCACTTCAAACTTAGTTAAAAGTTGAAATCCCTTTCTGCTACATTTGTTAGTTTTTTACTTGATTATTGCTGCCTTAAAAGGCGGGAACTTGTTAACCACTCACAAACATTTGGTTCAGCATTTACCTATTGTGTGTGCCAAAAGAATTCACCACAGCTCGCTTTTTTTCCTTTGCTTTACTTCCAATTATATGATAAGTGCGTGGCGAAACTCGAGCTTGAATTATTACTCGAACTTAGTAGAGGGGAAAAAAAGTTTAATAACTTCCGACTCATTCTGGTCGTTTTCTCTTGTTTCGAGTGCTTTTGTTTTGTAAGAGAATCGGGAATGTATGGCGCACGCAGAAGCTCCAATTAGTTAGAAATATCTCCGTTGGTAATTACTGCCTAGTGAAGGGATCCTTCCAATAACCCTTGTGCTTGTACAAACCGATGGAAATGTATTAAGAGTCTTTGCGATGCGATCGGAGGAAAAGATTGTTGAGTGGACAATATTTCCTTCGCACAATGTTGCGCGCCGTACAACTTGAAGTGTTTTTACATTGTGAAGAAGCCAAGTGGGTCCTTCTTAACGCATTTGCACGCCATTTCATTCTCCTACTCTTTTCTCCACCCCAGATGTTTAAACCCTTCACCATGCTGTATAATGCCAGAGGGAGCGAAATATGGAGCCCCTGGGGGGACGAGTAGTGTTTGGGGATTTTTGCTATTCAAATTTGTATGGCGCAGTGTTACACAGATTTGCACAACAACCACTGTATCTTTTGGTTCGAGTAAAACGCTGTAAAGTTTATGAAAATATTTAGTTGGAATTATTGACAGCACTATAACGGAATATATTATAATACTTTTATAATTTGTTAATTTAGGTATATACATGATGTCATGCCATTAACCCAGCCTGCAGACCGCAGTCAAAAAACTTGCTAATAATACTGCCACAGTTACGTACCATATGTATCTGCTGGTATGATATCGTATTATTTGCAAGGTATGAAGTTAAAAAGTTGATATATTTTATGGAAGTAAATATCTCCTTGTGCTATTGCGTCCTATTGCGATATCATTATTCGAGTATATCGCTCATCATAGTTATTGCAGTGAGTTATGTAAGACTACTTAGTTCACTGTTCTATTATAATGTTGGTACTGTCGGTAAGTCAAAAATCGTTTGCGATATGGGGAGCGCTAACAAAATTCGACTTAGGCACCATTAAGAAAGTGATGAAATTATAAAGTAGATGATTTTCATTTCTATCGCTGCGATTTCTTTACGAAATTTAACCTAATCTTTAAAAAAGAAAATGCCATCCATGACAATACTCGGTGATAGTTACTAATACCACCAAAAATGTTAACATCTCGCTGCAGAATTATTTGGGTCTCGTCTAGTTAAGGGAGCTAACTATGGAAAAATTGAAATCATTTGTCTTAGCTATAAATAACCAGGCATTTCATGGCTTCAATGGATATATTGCTCACTTATTGTATTCTTGGTATATTTAATAATACTTATTTTTCTGAGCGTTCATTCCTCTTTCTACTCATGTAATTTTCGACCGGATTACTGCCAATTTGGTCACGCATCTTCGTCCGTGCTCGTTTTTTTGCATCTAATGTCTACATGCGTGACTGATTTCCTCCATGGATTTCACTCACTTAAATATCCGTTGAGAGTTCGAAGTAGAGTGTGGAGCACTGGAAAGGGTTGGATGTTGGGTATTTTTTGGGCATGGATATTTT
Organism: Ischnura elegans; assembly: GCF_921293095.1. Taxonomy (NCBI): domain Eukaryota; kingdom Metazoa; phylum Arthropoda; class Insecta; order Odonata; family Coenagrionidae; genus Ischnura; species Ischnura elegans. The sequence continues at coordinate 31,624,403 of NC_060254.1, read as the reverse complement.
GTGATTACCCCAGGGGTATTTTGTGGAGCCAACCTTTTTGCTCTTCAGTGAACTAATTTTCTCATCATGCGTGGAAATGCATTTCCCCGTTGAAAATGTAATCAAACTACGTGATATCCATGAGAGGAAAAATCACAATGTCATTACGCTACCTACCTTTATTGCCTAACTACATTACCAGCGCAAAAGCCCGGTAATTTTTATCGGAGGGAAAGAGAAAGAAGTAACATATTAATTGTCTCCATGAAGAAGAACCACTATACTGCATACGATGATCATACTTGTTGGCAACCGGGAATGAAAATTACCGAGGTAGTACGAAGACTATCTGCTTGCAGCATTGAATGGGTAGTCTAAAAATATTACGTATTTATGGTAGGAAAAGCCACGGTCGGGCTTTCTCTACGCCACCGAGTGAGGGGAAGAATTTTGATTGAGGGTGCCCAAAGGCTTTACCCGGATTTTCAGTCAGGACCTTCAGGATCAGTATCAGTATTTCAACTCCCAATATTTTTAGGCCACCTTACTCTCTACTTACTTCTGTTTGTTTATTACATTATATTTTTTACTACTTCGTAAATTAGTGCAGTAAAACGACGACATCCTCCTTTCTTGTCCCCAAAATACTCAGGTAGCTGGAGGATAGATAGCTGCTGATGGCTTGTTCACCAATTATATTTAATTTTGGGTTGCCGGCCTCGATGGCGGCGGGGTAAAGTCCTTGCCTGCCAAACAAGAGGATGTGCATTCGAGTCCCGCCTGGTTAGGTTAACCATAGCAGGGCATGGGTGTACGTTTTCTTATTAACATGTTGAAAAACCTGGATGTGGAAAGCCAATAAAGTGCGGTTTTCTTTGGTGTTGTAAATAAATAAAATGAAAAAAATTAATAAATTAAACAAATACAATAGTTTAAATAATTAATTAAATTTCAAATTTAATGGAGTTAAAATAATTAAAGTGACACGCTTTTTCCGTTTGTCAATACGTCGCGACGCTTCTCCTACTTCTCGAACTGTTTGCGGCGAAAATTCGACGGTGTTAACCCTTTCGGGGAGGAGTTGGTGACCGAATTCTTTCAATGAGTTTAAATTTCGGGTCTGAGTTAACGACCGAACTCTCTCCAAATCGACTTCCCTATCATCTTTTCACTCACATCCGCGTTCCCATACTGTCCTTATAACTCTTCCTTCCTCTTAAATCTCTTTGCTTGCTTTACATTGTCCTTAGCCATGCTGTTTCATTCAAATATAAATATAATCTTGGTCATAGGTAAGATGATTGATTGAATAGATTCATGTGTTGCTTGCGACTCGTCGTGGTGGATATTCTTAATACTGTATATGTACGACATTGCACAGTTTTCGTATGAAATTATTTACCCTGAGAAATTATTTAACAAGGGAGAGGTAATGTCGGCATAATTGTGACATTAATTCGCGTGTTGCCTGAAAAACATCAACAATTCAAACAAAGGCTGGGAAAATTCTCACAATTTACAGAAAAATTATCTCGCCCAAAATATAAGGGCAACCAAAGGAATGAATTATTTTCGACAGTGTTAAAAGTGATCTGAGTTGAAATATGGGTTGATGTTGAAGTTATTTAATTAAACGGATTTGAATTTAATGTATTTAATTTAAAATTTGATAAATTTTTATTAAAAGTTTACAGTTTTTCTCTAGGAGTTGTGTGAAATGACCGTATCTTGAAAGTGCCAATAGGATAAATAGCTGTTGATGACGACACCAGTCCTCCCCAAATTGATTTCCATTCTTTCTCCATCGTTCACCCTGCGTCTTTCTTCTCCTCGCTCTACCCCTGACGTTTCTATGCTTGTTTCATACTCTTCCCTATCAAAAAATAATCGTTCCCTTTTTAAATGGCCGCTTTAAATATGAGTATTTTCCAACAGTATTTAACGTGGCCCTACTTGAAGTAGGTTCTAGTAACTAGGTTAGTTTTGCAGGATTATATTCCTATATAAAGTAATTATATTATTAAGTCAACGGAGAGATATCATGGAACAGCGTATTAAATGATACATAAGATTGCATACTGTCCACTTAATTTTATTGCACCAACTCTACAAAACGTGAGTAGAATTCAATTTCGAATCAAATAATACGTGTATAACATTATGTGGAATTAATATTTAGGGGACAGCACTACATATTTGTTTATCATTTGATTATATTGTATTATGATCTCCATAAAGTGGCTTTGCAAGCAAGACCTCCGTCTCCTGTATCTAAGTTTGGGTTTTAGATTTCAGCACCGTGTTCCGTAAAGCCAGTCTGATATTCGCTTTCGAGAAAGAAGAATTGGTGGTCTAAGACCGGAGATCCAGGTTCCATTCCCGGTTAAGCCAAATTATTTTTTTAAGGCGACTTTCACCTTTGGTGTGTATTTACAATGTATATATTATTTTTTAGTGTATTTATTATATGTTTCAAAATTCGACGAGCAGTAGCGTGAAATGACCTTATCCTCGCGGCATCCGAAGCATCCAAGTGAGTTGGGAGAGGATAGATAGCTGTTGATGACGACTCAAGCCCTCTCCAAATTGACTTTGCTCCTTTCTTCCCCATACACCCTCCTTATTATGCCTCTGCCGCCTTCCCTTAATCCTGCCTCGCGCTCAACCCCACTCCGACAACTCCTTCGGAAGCCAAATCATCTCTTCCGCTCCGGTCCACGCGCATCCACCGTTTCTCTCTCCCCCCTCGTGCCTAATGCCTCCCCCCTCCTCCACATACCACCTCGTATCATCTCCTATTTGCTTCTTCTCCTCCACCCTGGGCTCCTTAACCCTTTCTCTTCTTCCCTCGAGTTTCCCCCGCCCCCACTCCACGCGTTCCGTCATCCCTTCTCCGGAGTTCGGGAGAGATACTCAGTAGCCCGAAAATTCCTTCCCTCTTACCCCTTGCTCTGGATGCTCTCTTCTCAGTCTCTCGATCGCCTTTCTCCCCAATATCGCTCAGCAGCACTTCTGTAGTGCATTAGAAAACTTTAAAATCTTTTTAATTACTGAAATAAATATTTGCAATTTCCCGTTGAGAGTTGCAAGTATTCATTTCAATATGGAAAAATTCCATTCCATTAAGCCTGAATCACACGATATTTTTTTCCTCGCGAAAAGTGATCGCTCGAGCTATCGTTTTTCTGAATCACACGGTCACTCCCGCCGTCGCTTTTCGCACCATTTCCGATATCACAGCTCGTTGTCATAGGACCCGCATCACGAAAATATATAGGGTGTTTGTGTTTACCTGTGTCGTTCCCACGATTGTCAAACGTTGCGCTGCAATCGCTTAATACCGGTATGCTATCTGATTGGGTGATATGGGGTTTCAATGACGGTTTTTAGCGACAGGAAAAGGGATCTGACGAGAGATGAAAAAAATAATGGGAATCCTCATCATTGGAGCGATCGCGATAAACAATTGCCGGCGACGATCATTTGCGAGTGATCGCTCGAGTGATCACTAGATTTTGTAGCTGTATGTGTATTATTCAGAAAAGTGAGTCTGAAAACTGTGAAGTAATATTATATCTATATTATTTCATTTCCGGAAGGTATTTTTCATTTTGAACAAATTGAATCCATCCGAAGAAAGTATAAGATATATTTGCATTCCTTCCGTGACCAATGTTTGTGATGAGAAGAAAAAGGACTTGGTTCGCGTAAGTGGAGGTTTTTATTTCATTCAGGATTGATATTTTTCCATCAAAAAATGAGGGAAAAGTTGACTATTTACCCGAAAATTTGTACTAAAAACGTTATTACCCGGTGTTTATGACTTACTCTTTAATAATTATCGTACTTTCTATTCCCCTACAATTTTGCGGCGATCGTAAAAATTATCCGGCCACGTGTGTGGAGGATTTCTTACTTCATTATTGAATGATATATATCATTTTGTAGAAATTACATAAAAGCCCATTTGAATGAAATATAAGGAATATTTGCATTCCTTTCGTTACCAATTTTTTCTGAGAGAAGAAAAAGAGCTCGGTTCGTGAGAGTTGAGAGTTTTTAATTTATTTTTCAATCGATGACATTTTTCATTAAACAATGTGGAGAGAAGTCTTCTCAATGACAGTGTAATATCTATTTAAACTCATTTTGTGACTTATTTATCAACCATTCGGGAAGTTTTCTTGAATAATCTGCAGATAAGCAAGTTAGTGACAAGTCTTACATTAAACTTTGAAGCATGTTCCGTTCTAATGGAGCAAATCTTTATTAAGCCGATTTGTAATGCTTAACTTAGAGCCGACTAGCGTTTACCTACAAATTATATCAATGTCGGACTCGAAAAATAGGTGCAGTCAAATGTTTGCTTTTTCCGCTGACCTTTCCGTTTGTTTCGTAGTGATTTAGTTCGTAATTTGGTATCCCAAGTTAACTTTCGGTAATAGTATATCTCATTTTATCAAGAAATGTCTGTTGATCCTTCAATAGCCATGGGATCTCATTGTGCATTTTCGCAGGAAGTAAAAACTGTATAGGTTGAGCCACGTTAAACGGTGCAGTCGATCTGTCTTATAAGTCAATTATAAGTGCAACATTCTGCTTCGTTCTCCTAAAAATATTTCCTTAATAGATTCTTTGTATCTTATTTCGATTTTATTAGGTCTTCTTGTCTTTTTTAAATCAAATCATCAAAGGTATTTTCACTGTAATGCACACCTTTTAGAGACTAAACAGCTATTTCTCCAGGAGGGCGAATATTCCTTAAGGTTAGCGCGAAATTTGTGCCATTATATTTTTATCTTTGGATATGAATCCTTTATTGCCATAGGGATTAATCTGGCGAAGAAAAATGTGTAACCCAAATCCTGTTCACAGTTTGGTCTATATGGCTCACATCATTGTGGTGGCTACGTGATATTGTGCTTTCTTAGTGGCCAGCCATTGAAATTAGTCACGAAGAGCTGTCAGGTTGATCGCCTGCCGGAAAAATTGCTCCGGTTTCGGCCTCTCTCCCGCAGCGATGGATAAGATAGCAACCTGAGTAATACCACCAGACACCAATAGTCTCTTTTTTCAGTCGTTATATCCTCTGATCTCCATTCGTGAGGAAGATGCATGTTCCTTTTTATCGGAATCATATTCTCCTATATCTCGTGCAGTGAATCATTCCATCTATGCAGACATTTGCATCGATTCCGTAGTGTATGTCTTTCTTTCTGCTAGGGCAGTACTTTTCCGCTGTTATTCACCCGTTCTTCCGACTCGTTGTTTCGCTCTTTTTAGTGATATCATTGCAGTAAAGCCGATTATGTTTCATAGTAGTTGTATGCATTTTTATTCATGAGTTTTAGAGCTTTGTAGAGTAAAAGTCGATGCTTTTCATCTCGTGGTATCACATGGTATTGCAATGCTGGTATATCATGTGTGGAACTGTTTGTTCTTATATTTTCGCTCCATCTTAAAGTTTTCCATGTATCAATTTAACAAGCAAATTTCATATTTTGCGCAAGATATTTAATCATAGCTTCGAGTGAGCCATTAATCCACGTTAAATCAACGCTAATAAATCTGAAAAGTGATTTTTTTGCGTAAAATATGAGCGTATAATATTTTAAAGGGTAAAAGTATAGTTGATACTTTGACTGTGCAATGCGAAAAGAAATGAGTTATGATATAAAGCTGGCATATAGTGTTTAAAAGCATTTTTTAAACGATATCCGACATGTTGCCTTGAATTTCTTGAGTATATCTTTTGTCACCTTTTTTCCTTTACAAAATTAAAAAATATTTTATAAACCACCTTAAATCGAGAGAGATTTTGTTTTGATCTCTTCGTAGCGTCCTAGAGGGAGTCATTCAATGGTATTAAGCTTAATCCGATAACGCTTTAGCTGAAAAGACCCACGGAACTTGTTATCAATCTGAGTTGAGTGCCCTTGAAGGAGCTCGTAATGAAAGCTGAAAGGTATCGCCTTGAGTGGAGGATGGACTAGAAATAAGATTAAAAATGAGTGGTAGGTAGGGTATTATGAAAACTGATAAACCGCTCCGTATTTCCTCTTCGTGGATGGGAGCTGTTAGCTCAGTCGTTTGCGCCATTTCACTGCACTTCAGGATAAAGACTGGAATTCTAAGATGCTGAAAAAAATAGGTCCCACAAAAGTGTAAAAATAGGGCAGGTCATTCTTAATTACGAGAAAAAGACTCCTATATTTTACTTGGTGGTTCAGGTTGCCCTTCTAAAAAATGTTTTTAATTGAATAGTTCACAGCACGATCGAAATATGGAAGAAACGCCCATTAGCGAAATATCTAATTTTTAATAAATATCTAACTGCTTGCGTAGTTATTGACAGTATGTCGTGACCCCAGGGCTATCAAGCACTCATTTACCCCATAGACAAGTGTGGAACAAAGAATAGGTTTAGAAAATAGTATTAACTATTTAGGGTAACTATTACAGTTGAGTACTATTAAGTAGTATCAGGCAATATGATAGTAATGATCAGAATTTAAAGAAACGAAAGCAAAATTTTTGTCCCCATTTATCTCAATAGCGATAAAATGTGATCGTAGAAGCTTTCTTGCTCCTTTCATAATCGCTGACTTTTTGAAGGAGAAGAGGCATGTTAGATATTTCCCAATTTTGTGTATATTTATAGTAATTTGGTTTGATATTCTCAATAATAGAGACCTGATACTCGGTGTAAAATATAAATGACATGTCTTAGGTAACACTAAATTTCAAGTGCTCCTCAGTCTGAATTACAGCAAGAATCGGCGACATTATATGGAATAAATGGCAGCCTTTTCGGAGAATTTAATCCGGGCCTCCGAGACGTTGAGTTAGCTATAAGGGATTGGGGGAGCGCAGCCACCCGGATCCCTGGATCTCGCTGAACTCAGACAATCAGTATCTTTTCGGGAGAGAGGTGGAAAGGGGAGTTCAGCTTGACATCCCTCATCGATGATGCGGTGTGAAACTCGTAACAATGACGGAGTTTTGGGTGGGCGATTAATCCCACTGCTTCCCTCCTCCCCCCGAAAATCCTCCCGTCATTTCAATATCCTCCGGAAGCCTCTTCTTCTCAGTGTGCGCCCTCAAATTCTCCCCTCACCGTCTGTGTATCTTCCCGAGGCCATCCCTTCCTTCCACTGCTCATACTTTCCCATCTCCTTGTCGGAGTTTAGTCCGGGATCCACGTTGAAACTGGGAACCTAATCTGTTTGTTTCATCTTGGAATTGTAAATTCAAAATTATGGTTAATTATGGTAATTAATAATACCGGGAAGCAGATTTTGTATGCACTCAGGCACGAAAACTACAATAGCGAAATTCTGTCAAAATATAGTCCTTATAATCGTGAAGGCCATTAGAGCGAATCTCTGAGTCTATTTTGTTACTTAAACTAGCACTATGTGATTTCTAATATATTTTTCGCGTTCGTGCTCATGCAGCTTTTTGCATGCAATTAAAGCCTGTTGCTAACGATTCTTTAATATGAAATACTTCGTGCCGTATGTTTTGGAAACTAAAAACTGTTTTATCATGTACGCATTATTCACTGAGGATAATGCAATCACTGAGATGTCGCGTTGCCCAGGGATGGTTTTGCGCTCTTATTATATTCGATCCATCTTTGATATTATATATCTGTATTAATGCCGTGAAAACGTCGAGAGATTCCTTTAAACTGGTTTTGAGCTTATGATGGAGGATAACTAAATCCCATGGTGAGCACAAAGAATGGAGCAGTAAATAAATTAAAAAAAGAATTTGCTAACACCATTTAATTAAACAAATGCAACTTATTAACTCAAAATTTACAAATGATTACTCCAGTTTATGTCGCTAAATTTACAGAAAATTTTAGCTCATAAACAAGGCCTTGTTGCCATTGTTTTGCGTGGCCTCATAATCGCATTTTCTGGCCTTCCAGCTACTGTAACTACTTCCTTCCCTGCTAAAAAAATACACTTACTATATATACATGTATATAAACGGAAGATAAAATTTATTCTTTATGGCAATGATGTTACGAAACTGAGGCTCCAGTATCTCTACTCCTTTAAATATATGCAAGCACCTCAATGGACCTTCCATGTCTTTTTCTGGTGTAGATAGAATAATTTTTCTCCTTTCCTCATCCTGACGGTCTTACTTATCTTAATTAATTTGGGGACTCTTCACCCAAGTATGCGTCGTCTGTTAAGCTCCCTCGTTTTATTTTTATCACCGTCTGTGGGTCCTCTTTTTAAATATTCTGTTCCAAAATATGTATATTCCTCTTTCCCTGGGGGTTATTCAAAGCGGCAGGATATCTCTCGCAATATTTATTCCCGCCATTCATGTTCTCTACATTGTATGCCATATTATTTCATTTTTCTGCCCTCAAGATGACTCTCCATCATTTGTATGGAATATTCATTAGTTTCACAAATATTATGCTTTTGTATTTTTCTTCTTTGAACAAGAATCTGCCCCATTCACTTCAATCATGATGAAAATTTAGACAGCAGATTATGCCGGGTCTATAATGGTCCATTTTGAAATAGTTGACTTCTAACTGACTTTTATTTCAATAATTTACGAAAAGATTAAGTACTTAATTTAATTGTCATAGCGCCTCAATGATGCTGGTTTTCTCATTCAACGCCACGTGTACATCCTTCCTGTTTGGCTTCCTGTTTGGTCGTCACCATTCAGATTTATCCATTATAGGATAGATGAATCTGATGGATGAATAGGTAGGATGAATTTCCAGATGGTATATCTAGCACGAATTCTATCCAAATCTCAACTTTAGTCACCTGAATTCTTTGAGAAAATAGTTTTTTTCAATAAAATCTCTTCGTCCATTTTCGATGGCATGCCGAAATTTATAGCCAATATATCTGGCCTCGACATAAATTTTTAGAATGCAATTCTCTCCATGACGTAACGCTTTAAATATCTAGAGACAATGGATAATTTTCGGGTTTCCTTAAGCCAACGTTCATTCTCATGCGTGCGAAATATTTTTCAGCGTCGTAATTGGGAGGTGCAGCTATTCTCAGAAACACATACCGTTATAATTCTGTCAACTTTTGGAATGCTATTTTGGAATATGGCGGATTTCTGATTTATTTTCTGTTCATAATTCGTTTATGAACGTTCCTACACTTTCAGCCGTCTAAGTAGTGAAAAATCTGGTTATCAATAATTCTAATGGTTCACCTCTACAGTGGTGGTATATGAGGTTTTAGGTGGCATGAGGACGGGTCGATTCTGACGTCGGTGAATTACAAGGAACGGACTCGAGGTTGTAGAAGATAATTACGTATTTCTTAGAGGCGTGTCGATTTTATTTTGTCTTTATATATTTATTTTTTGCGCTTTTCTTTTGTGCTTTTCTTCGAGATTGTTTTTACTGGGAAATTCAAAATTGCATTTTAAATTTCTTCGAATGTAGAGGAGGATTGCGTGAAATATATAATAGCTTAATGTCGTTTATGTGTAAAACTGTTGCCTTTTCATATATGTTTTCACCGAATTTAATTTGAGGATAATTTTTATTAGACATTGTCAAAATGTAAATTTTCTAAAAATCATGAATAGAAAACCATATCAGAACTCATTGCTGTGAATACGGCTTTTTAAATCGAAAAAAAACTACTGACATCAATCCATCCTAAATATTTATCTTAAGAGAAATTTTCCTGAGCCTTTGCCGCTCGACGGGGCTGCAGGCAAGTGGCAAATGCATGGAAGCACACGTGTTGGGGATGGCTAAATACGTATCATCCTCCTCATTTCTCATCTTCCTTTCTCTCCAACCCTCAATCATATCTTATCCCGGCTTATATCTCTCTCTCCGTCGCCCCGGCTTAGCTTCAACAGTGTTTTTCCGGACGCGTGTCTCCGTATATTCTCTAAGACAAACCTCGTTTGCGTCGTTGGCCTTCCTTTCCCATCTTCATGTTCTCTTTTCTTTCCTGCCAAGCTTCTCACGGGGGGGGCGGGTACCAGACACAACACGTCATTTATCGCAGAATGGTTCACTCACATTGAATGATATAATTTAAAAATGCATACCTGACGCTTTCCTGCATTGTCTTTTCCGTCATCTATTTAAAATCAATCGTTATCATTACAGGTTAACTGTACTAAGATGGTTTGACGGGGATCTACACTCAGTTCTTCTATCAGCTAATTTTTTCACAGCTACGGATTTCTCGTCTTCCACATCCTTCTTTACCAGTTCCATATATTTCTTTCGAGTCTCCCTTTTCCGTTATTGTAATCTAGTTGTACCTTGACGATCGTCTTCATCAGGCTATCATGTCTCAAATATGGCTACTATGTTATTCCGTCTTCTCTCTAGATTCCATGCCTCACCATATCTCACATAGTACATGCTTCTATTCCTACGTAGAACTAGAAAACGAAGTGACTCATTCTATCATCGATAAAATTCCTTTGCATACTTCCACTAAGGTCTCCTTGTTAAAACGTTGGTGGTTACAAATAATTTCCCAATTAACGTGTTAAACTATCGAAATATTTTGAAATAACTGGAAATTTTATTTTAGATTCAATTTTTTTTAAATTATGATTCCGTTGCTTTACCCTCTCTCCCCCCCCCCCCCCGCTTTTTATCAAGGAATTAATAATCACTGGTGATTATTGTCGTAAAGGCTTAGTGGTATTTATGACCTCTAACATAGAAATGGTAAATACTTGGGATGTTTATACTGAGTTATAATTATCCGGGCAGTTATAATTAATAGCTCTAATGTATGCAAAGTTGATGGGTTTCTGAAGGCTCCTCGTTTTATTTTTACCACGACTCCTCTCCGAATGGCTCATGGCCATCCTAAAAACTTGTGTTTACTCCTTCATAAATGCTCCTATGTTTTAGAACTCGGCATTTCAATTCCTTCGCTCCGTTGTCACCCGCACGCCACGTTGTCCCCACCTCTTTCCGTAAATCACCCTCACTAGCACTTATTCCAAAGAGAGCTGTAATGGGGTACCTATCGTGTATCCCTTAGAAAAATATTTTTTTCAAAAAATCATTCATCGCATAATTTTCACGTAAAACAGCCTGCTAATTAGCTAATTGGAGAAGACATCCCGTCGCTAAATTTTGAAAATTTTATTTTATGCATAGGTATTAGTCATAAATTGTGAATTATCCGTATTCCCTAGCAATTTTCTTCGTAAATCTGATATTTTGCTAATGCTAGAACGAACACTGTTATTCATTTCTGTACGTTGATAGGATAGACTTGAACTTCTCAGAATAATTAGACGTTTTCCAGCTCAGAGGATTTCACGTTTAACTGTTAATGGCATTTTGTTTGGTAATAAGGACTTTCGGCTCGGCGACTTTAATTGCTATGGTATGGTACTGGTAATTGTTTATATACTGATTTCATGTTAAAAAACTATTTTAATCCTTCTACGTGGGCTTCAACCGTTTGCTTTTATAATAAGCAAAATTCTTTACGCAGTGTCGTCGAATATATCTTATTTTCACCGTTAACGAATGAAAAGGTTCTTTGGTTATTATTTTTTGCTCTCAAAAGATCTTAGCTGAGTCAATGTGAGTATGTGAGTACTGAACTACCGAATAGGTCTATTAAGACTTTCTAAAGAAATTTGCCATTTTGACTCCCATTCTAGTTAGTATCTTGCAGTAAGTGGAGAAAAACGTGGAATTTTATTCGGCCCGCTGCTCCACCGTTTAAGTAGGCACCAATTGAGTAGACCTTGTAAATACTATTATGGGCGGAAAAAATTGAAAAGACAGGAATTTTTTTTGCCTCACTTCCGCCCCTTGCCTACCCAGTCATCCCTGCCGAAGAGCTCAGTTATTGAAGCTTACCTATAGCTTTTAACAGATTTATTTGTATTTTTTAGGGTCATCTTATGCTAAAAATATTGATCTTATTTATAGAATGTTTTTTATTCCGTTATTTGCATTCAAAGCGTTTAATTTTTACGTATTTCAGTGCTTCATTTGTTCGAAATGAGCTAGTTCAATGTTTTAAGGCGATTTTTTTAATGCTCAAGGACTTCGTTATTTGTTCTGGAATGAATGTAGCAAAAACCGATTTTACCGCTATGGCGTAAATATTAACCCTTTGGGAGTAATCATTTATTTGATTGCCCTTTGTTTTCTGAAACAATTTCACTTTTTTTGACGAGGAACGTAAAATTTAAGCTGAGTAACATATAACCAATGGGCATATTCAGATTCTTACCTATTAATCTAGGCTATTTTCTAATTTTCAAGGACCTTGATTGTTATGCTCGAATGAGTTCTAGTGGAGGTATATTTCATCCCAATTTGTATGGTTTTTTCTGATGACATGGTTTTTCATATTATTAAAGCTCAACTACCCTGAAGCAGAGGGCATATTCAGATTTCTTAAGATTCTTACCGTTTTGACCCTCCTTTTGGTTATCATCATACGATGAATGGGGAAGGATATGGAACGAAACTCAGCCCGATGCTCCATCCTGTTTAAGTAGGCACCGATAAAAGAGGCCTTGTGTACACTTTCCCGAGGAAAAAAAATGTATCGACGGAGAGGGAAATTTTCCTTTCCTGCCTCAATGCCGCCGCCTTCCCCCTTGTCATACCTCACCGTTCCATTCAGTCGCTGCTTTTTGTTCCATCTTTCGTCTCCCACCACACTCATTCGTGCCTTCGTCCTCCTCCTAATCCTTTTTTTTCTTCTCGATTCTCTCCTTCTTCCTCCCTCTCCGTCTCGAGCTTTCACTCTCGCCTAATTTCGACGAGCAGTCAGGTAGAACGGGCGGATGTTGTTCGCCTCCCACACCGACTACCCCTTTCCTTCCACCGCCAGTCTCGTTCTTCTCCTCGCAACTGCAGCCTCCGGACCCCCTAATCCCGTCTCATTCCGGATCACATTTCAAGACCAATCTCTTCTCCCTCCCTCCCCCCCTCCTCTGCCGACGACTCCACGCGTTGTGGGATGTTCAAGTTTTTCTCAAATCTGTTTACTTTTTTTTTTCAAGCGAGCGTAAATTCGTGCTCGTTAAGCCGCTACCCTGCAGTGTCAAAACATATTGTTGGGAGCAGGGTTATGTTTCTTTTAATTCGTGCTTTACCTCTCTCTTTACGCACTATCCCTTTTTATGAGCGTTTATTTTAGTTTGAATTATGGTAGCAGCTGTGTTATGGTGTTACCTTGATAATAAATTCGCACGTAGAGAGATAGCATCATAGAAAAAAAATACCTGATAGAGGCAACAGGTCATGAATGTGTGTTGATTCCATGATACGTAAATCATTCATTTGAGAATTGATAACGACTTTCGTGCGTTCATCTGCGTAGTGCTGTCGAAAGGCGACGACAGTTTCTCCAGCCATCCAGCTGGAGTCTACAAGTTACAAGTGTCAATTCATTGACATTGGCCGTCTCACGTAGGAGCTTGTTATTTTCAAATGTCATGTATAACACGGCCAAATTCAATGCTGGGACTCTTCTGACCTGAATAAGCCAGGAGAATGGCTGATTTTCCACTTTTCCTACGTTAACGGCTTACGGGCGTTCCTACAGGTAGGCTTATCTAAAAGGAAACTGTCGTTTCCTTTTAGATAAGCCTACTAGATAAGCCTACTTTTAGATAAGTTCCTACAGGTAGGCTTATCTAAAAGGAAACTGTCGTTTCCTTTTAGATAAGCCTACCTGTAGGAACGCCCGAAAGCCGTTAACAATGTGGAAAAACGCCGCGGAAACCTCAGATTCATTAGCTTTGCATGGATACCCTTATGACAACGGTTTTGAACTTTCTTCCCGACGATTTTTCTTTGTTTTTTCAACGTAATGGCTGAAGACGTTATATTCCTCCTCTGGGTGAAATCTTCTCAGGTTTTCCTTCGAGTGAGTTTCTTGTAGGCCGATGTCTTGATATCTACCTCTCCCATCATCCTCATGGTATGACCTAATAATAATTTATACATTTAATCACGGTATGCGCTCAGGGATATGGCAGAGACAGTTACCAAAACGCCGGCATACAAGCAACTCACCCGGTGGAAATCCTGAGAAGATTTCACTGGTATCATAGACAGGGAAAAAGCAGAATCATGTTTTCTTCCTCGTTTCTCCTGCTCAAAGCAACCACACATGAGTCAACTAGCCATTCTCCATCTATTCGTTTTTTCGTCTGCCGCCTCGATTATATTTCTTTAGTTTCCTGAGACCACCCACTCCTCAACTTTTTCCTCGGGGGCATTCCCCCTCTCCGCCCCCTTCCCATGACCTTCACTCCCCTACCTTCTCGCTTGTTGCGGCGATAGCATCCCTTTTACCCCTACTTGTCATTCATTCCTTTGTCTCCGAAACCAACTGACTTGTCGCCGCGAGCAGCTGCAACCCTCCACGCATTTTGCCTCCTTTAGCTACCTATTCCTCCTGCCGTCTCATCTTTATTGATATACTTTATGTCTGTCACAGCAGAGCGCATAGCCCGAAAAATTATCCGGGGAGGGCTTGATTGTTACGTGGGTTTCCTGTACCGGTAATTTTTCTATTCTTTCTATTCCTTCGCAATAGAAAACCATGCATTGCATTAATTGAGGTATAAATTTCAATTTGAAATGCTACAATTTAAAGTTATCGTTGATTTTTACCAAAATGGCCTTAAATTAATTTACCCCGAAATCCGCCGTTTTTTTTATTTTAAATTTTAAGGCCCTAGTGGTGGCAGGTAATATTTTTAGTTTAAAAAAAATTGCGAATTGCGAATCTGAGACCCAGATCTCTGGGAAAAGGCACGTATTTGGCTACGTCTCTGGTCGCGGCCCAATATTTTCTATGTATTTATTTACATTAGACGCTGTCACTTATCACTATGTCCTTACTCCTTGGGGAATATTTTCTCGCTATCACAGAACGAATGGTTTATGTAGTACTTTGCATCGTTTATTTCTTATTAGATGGCAATATATATTTTATTGCAGTGGTAAATTCAAAAGGTATGAAGAATGAAGAAGTAAAATGTGATTTCGAATAGACGTTAAACAGTAGAATTTTAATTTAGTTTTAGAATTTTTTGAGAAAATGGCAGCTAATTCTGTAAAATTTTGGTTTCAATCCATCCGCTTTCATATGATTTTCTTCTAGTGCAACTGTCTTCCATTGAACTGTCGAAAAACTTAAAAAACATCATTAATGAATGGATAAACATACATCCTTCTATATTTAAAATGTTCTCATTAGTTTTCCGCAACTTATAAATTTTTTAATCATTGAATACTTCTTTCAAAATTTTAGTGTTACATTCATTGAAAATATCCACTTTTTGATTTTTTTATTCATCCTTTTATCATGCTTTTTTATCAAGGATAAAATGATATTCATCGCATGTCATTTAATTATATAGGAAATGGATGATCCGAAGATAAATAATTATTCGAATTAATTGTTACAACTAACCATTTTATGCTCTCAAACGCAGTATATTTTTCGTAATAGGTTTTTTCCAAGATAACATTCGTGTTCCGGTGCAATCTTGAAAGTGACAGCTCTTTATTCTTAGATGGAAGGGATTCACACGGGCGCACGAATAAAATATTAATGACAGCTTGATTTAATGTGAAAGGAACTCATCTGAAGTGTTTTGACGGATTGCTTCCGCATCGTATTAAATTCTCACGACATCAATAAAGAGTCAGCTCCAGAGTTATCTCATGCACAACGAAATCGCGAAATGAATTAGGTTGACTGAGGTGGCGGCGCCGGCCATTTCTCCGGACAAGGCTCAATTAAAATAATGAGGAAAATGATTACGTGCGGTCCGTGAACTTCCAGGTGTTGAAAAAAACACGAAATAATTCTTCGGGAAAACCTCCCCTAAGTTGTCGAAAACAGGAAGAGATATAAACCGGCGAAGATACTTCTCTATATAATTACGTGGCTCGGGATCAGGTTCTATCGCCGTATTACGTTTATCTCCGGTCACCGTAAAATATAGCTCCTTGCCGTTGCGTGAATGAATGATCTCGGATGTAAATTGATAGAAATGGGGATCGGGACGGGATGAAGTAATTGTAAGGGAGAGGCGACGTCTACATTCTCCTCGTTTCGTCCGCGTGTTAAGCGGTCTTTCGGTTTCATTGAGGTTTTTATTGACGCCGACGATATCCGTGTTCGGTCGTTTGGCAAACTCAAAGGTTTATATGAACTTGGTCCATCGCACTAAATCATAGACGTGGAGATAGAATTCGTTATCCTCGCCGATGATAAAATTGCTAGTTTCGTGATGTGAATAACCCTTGGAACTGGTTTTCATTTCGATTGCCACTGTTGGAGGCTCTTTAGCATTTTCAGGAGGTGTGGCGGTGTGCTCAGCTTGACCTCTCTAAGAATTCCGTTTGTTTATTATCGTGAATTTTGATTGTTTTCAGGTGGTGAAGTGTGAATTGTGTCGTACCTAGATGTGGTGAATTTTATTTGGTCAAATATTTTTGCGAATCATAATGTTATAATGAAACTAAAAATGGCAAGGGCTCATCATGTAAAAGACTTTTCTGTATAGGTAGCAGGGAGGATTCAGGACTGTAAGTAATGCGAAATTGTGCCTTAAATGAAAACTGCTGGAGAAAAATTGGATTTGGAATGTTGGAAACTTTTATGAAATGAAAATATTGAAATGCTTCCAATATTCGTGTAACTTCGCTTTTGTTATAACATGTATGTGGGTATCGTAATCGAAGCGATTTCTTATTACCACACGTTTTGATGGCTAAATTTGCCATTTCTATCGATAACTAGATCGAAAATCGACTTCTAGCCATCAAACCTTGGCGAAGATGCTGGAGCCATTCATAGAAAATGCTGCACCATAGGCATTGACACAGTCGTAAATATAGGATAAGTTCATCTATATGGAGGCGAAGGTATGTCATACGGGGTAGAAAAACTGGATTTTGAATTAAGAGATAAATGCGGACAATGGTTAATTTTCTATATTACTGCCTTAATATTAAATCATTTTTCTACTCAAATTATGGAGCCCAGCAAATTCAAGTGATTTCTTACATAATCACTCGCACCTAAAGGAGATACTTGATTGGAAAAAAACCATTTCACACGAGGAATAATGACCTCGGAAAATTGAGATATCCGGGTTCGTAACCCAGTCGAATCAAATTTATTTACTTCCTGTGGCGTTCTCAAAACTATGTTCGAGGATGAAAGCGCTTAGATTTCTCCACTGTCCTTTCCGTCTCCACTGTCGTTTCCATCATTGATTTTCTGCAACACTGACACATCGCCTCGTGGAATAATAAATCACTTCTAGTTTTGCAGGTTGGCGAACCATATAGCTATTGTCTTCCTCCCACTCTGTGGTGGATTTCAATTGATAGGCAAGAGAATAGGGTCCACGCCCAGTCGGTCTGCTCGACTTAAGATGTCACCGCGAGGGAGAGTTCGTCGATGCTCCGTAATTAACGGCCGAAGTGCGGAGGAAGAGCTTGGACGGGGGCGGTTGGACGGCGTGGGACAATATACACACATCCCTCTTCCTTTGCACTAATAAGGCGGGATCACTCAGGGTAACGGAAAAATACGCAGTGATGTGGGTGGAAATGGCCACTCACCGGTGGCTTGTGGGCGGTTTTGAGCGGCTATGAGAAAGCGATACTCGGTGCATTGGCCTATTGGAAGTGGTAGTGAAGTATTTATCGTGCAATGAATAAATATCGTGTCATTTTACGATCAGAAACTTGAGTTTCATTGCCTATTCGATAGAAATGTGTAGTAAAAAGGTGCTTATCGCTCTTAAGCTAGTGAATTATATGTATTTTATAGTTAAAACGGTATTACGTAGTGATCAAAGCCTAAAAATGATAAAATTTGATGAAAATTTATGATAGAGAACAGGCCCCATGTGGTGAAGAAATATATCCCCACCAGATTGAGATTTTCAGGGCACAGTTGCACGTCAAGTTGTGTAGCTTCAGTCCTTGAAGACTTGGTGGCAGGACAAGCTTATTTAGGTTCCAGGGGTTTACAATAATTATAAAAGTGACCAAAGAATCAAAATTCAATATAAGTACTTCAACCTGGAAGGTGGTCTGGATAGTTAGCGGAGATTAAGTCCGTGGAATGTGATAACGCACATTTATGAGAAGCCAATGCTCGGTACATTGGCCTATTGGAAGTGGTAGTGAAGTATTTATGGTGCAGTGAATACAAATTGTGTCATTTTACGGAGATTAACTTGAGTATCATTGCCTCTTCCTTAGATATTTGTAGTATAAAGGTACTTAATGTTCGCAAGATGGTGGATTATAAGTATTTGGATGTATTTTATGGTTCAAACCATATTACGAATAGATCTAAGTCAAAACATTGCTATAACATTTGCTGAATATTTATGATAGAAATACAATACGTGGCAAAGAAATATAATCCTACCGTATGGGATTTTCACGTCTCAGGGCACATTTATATGTAGCCTCATTTCTTGGAGACTGGATGGCAGGCAAGCTTTTTAGGATGCCAGGGGTATATAATAATTATAAAAGTAAACAGCGAATCAAAGTTTATCACCAGTTCTTCAACCTGTAAGTTGGTGTTGATAGTGAGGGAAGATTACGCCCCTGTAATGTAAAGGCACTCACTGGAATAAGGGATATAGTTCTTTTCGCTTGGGCCACCTCGTACCGCGAAGGTATTATTATAGATCCCCAAAGAGCTTCACATGAGAACTCGGGACTTGTCCTAGAAGCCGATAGAAGCTGAATCTTCTTCGTCTGCAAGATCTCGTGCTATTTATTAGCGAAATGAAATGGTTCTGCACTTCGCCACTGTATACTTCCACGCGTCTGTTGAAATTCCTTTTTAGCCGAATGAAATGTAATGAAAAATTCGTGCTGAAACATAATAAGATAAACTTTTGATGTGTGTAAACTTTGATAGACGGTAATATCATCTCTATATGATGCTAATGACATAAGCATTGATCAAAAACCACTTTTTATGATTCCCTTTCATTAACCGTTTCTTCTTTATATTTAAATTATTTTGTTATTTTCTTTTCCAAATTTTTTTTGTGATACTAGGAATATTCTCATTTTTGAGGTACCTTCCTTAATGTAATTCATTATGTTCTAAATGCAAAATTAACAAATTCATTTGGTATTGAAATTTCGTTCTTAGGTTTCTCTGACACAGAACATTAATCAATGTACACAGTTATTTTTATACCTATTTAATCATGCGGACCTCATTTATGAGAGGGTCACCGACCCCACGCTGCAAAGTATAGGGATGATTTCTACCATTTCCTCCCACGCCTTTCTTACCATTGGGCTCTCGATGTGTGGGCAAAATTGAGAACGACGGATGCCCACGTGGGGGGAGCGAGGGTGGCCTCTGGAGGTGGAGTTTTGCATTACGCCCACAAAAAAAAGAGCAATCCTTTGGGGTCGCGAGGCGGAGGGGGAGAGAAAAATAATGGGAAGTGTGCATTGGCGTGATCTTCTGCGGTCGGTATGGGCTGTGGGTGTGTTGGGTGGCCCAAAGGGTTAACCCCGGTCGGGGCGGACTCGTGACCGCGCGAGGAAGTGACGCCCTTCGGCCGGTCACGATCGGCGTAATTCGGGCGCCGTATTGGTTGTAGGGAAGAGTGACGCAGAGGGATGAAAGGGAAATAGTGACGGAGAAAGGAGATGCGATATGACGATCAGTCGAAAGCGCTTTCTCGATGATTCAGTGACCGCGATGGAGGAAAAACGGGAACTCGATGAAGTTCGATTGTGCTCGAAGGAAGTATAAGATGGTTGGGAACTGACCTTATGCATACGAATGAATAGTACGTAGCAAGTGTGAAATTAGCGGTTGGAAGCGTAGTAATGGGGATCATAGTCACAGATCTAACGAAAAAATTAACTTATATTAGTAGATACTTACCACACTTAAAACTTAACTTTCGAAGCTTCATAATTACATCCATTAAATATGTTATATTTTTCGTCAAGTAGTACCTGGGTGAAGTAACTTTTGCCATCTTTTCAAGAAAATCCCAGGGCTTCAGATTGCTCGGAGGAATAAGTTCTCGTAATTAACAATAAATGCTCACTGTTTCAATCGCAATGAAGATGCTATGTGTTTCGCTGATTTGAGCAGAGAAAAAGTATTTGTAATTCATGAAATGTTTGCTTTCGGAGACTTAAGTATCTATTCAGTAAGACTGCAGTAAAGAGTAAAGGAATTCTAAATGCCTGGTCGGAATTCATTAGCTAATACGGATGAATTTGTGATTGCTTGAACGAATTTGATGAACCGGTAAAGAAACACGAACGAATGCATGGATGAAATTAGAAGAGATATTTTTACAAAGATAATTATTTTTACTTCATGCATTCTTACTTGCATCTATTCTTGTTTTAATTCGTTTAAATTTCTAGTTTATTTTCATTTATTGTTGATTTTACTTTGTAACTATAATGCCCTACTGTATCGTATTATCAGGCCTAAAAGATTACATCAAAAATTCAAAGCGCACGCTTTGTGCTTATGTCGATACTATTGCTTTAAGGCCTGGTTATACTTTATATTTACATGTAGAAGTTAATATCTACATGAATGGAGAATGAACGCCAAAATGCACCGTGTAACCACCCAACTTGGGCGAACGCACGAACAGAAAATGTAACCTGTTCTAATTAGGTCCATGCATTTTTACATGTTCCGTTACCCTCCACCAAATTCGTTCATATATTCACACATTAAGTTGTACTTGTTATGTACCGTGCAACCAGGTCTTTATTTATCTTTTTCGTATTTTAATAACGGCGTTATGTGATCATACACCCTTCCGAGGAGTAAATAATATTTACGCTCATTCAAAAATTTTAGCATGTGTACATCCTGGATTCAATGAGCAGCTCATCGCTCACTGTCCACGCGGTGGAGTTGGTCGGAATGGATGAGGCGAGAGGTTGGATGGAAGATTAGCGGGGAGAACGTCTCGTGGTGAACTGGAGATGTCTGCTCCACGTCGTATCTCTCTCCTCTTTCGCACGCCCATTTCCATCGGCTGGGCAGCTCTCGTGCTCCCCACCCTCCTTTGCCCCGCGACCCTTGTTCATTTATCGTCACGATCGCCTAATCCGCTTTTGTTCTCGCTGACGTGCTCACCCGCGCTTTCCTAACTTCATTCCTTCAACGTCCTCCCCGCCTTGCACTTATCGGGATGGAAATGGCTATCGAGTCAAATTAGGTCTCACTTTCCACGCGCGAGGAATGCTTTCCGGAGTCGGCTAATTTATTTACCTTCCCCGTCAAAGTAGTTCGTTGTCGCGAATGGACGTGGTCTTTTTGTCTCTTGCTTCTGCTCATGTACGGGCGAGTGTTAGTCCATGATTGCAATCTTGTAGGTATCGATGAGATTTCTTTTGTATCATTTCAATTCGTCTTACTAAAATAATTGGAGTATTGCCGCTTAATGCAGCCTTTTATGCCCATGGAATGAGCGAATGAATGCGGGTATACCCATCAAATGATGTTACCTGAGAATTTTCACTGATAATTTGCCACGCTACAATCATTAAGCACTAAAATATTTGTGCAACAATCCTACTATGAGATTCATACAGGTATGAAGGAAATACATAGAAATGTTTATGAAATAAAGAATACTATCCAATCCTTGTCCTATTATGGTACAACAGTTGCTTTAATTTCCCCAGAAATCTAGTTTTTAAAAAATAATCATTTGTGATTTTTTCACCGATTCACATGTGAGAAATTCTGGTGTTATAATGTCATTGCCTAATTTACTAGGATTTTCTAGCGAATGCGTCATCATGTATGACGATTGTGAATATACAATTGCCTAATATTCCATCTATAACTCTTATATGCAGTTCTCCTCAGTGCAGATATAGGGTGATTTATCTTCGTGAAGCTCCATTTGAAATAATTTCATTAAATAGACTTATTATCATATTTTTCCTCTCGTTAGGGTTGCAGAAGTTGGTAAGACAGTTTTTGACATTTGCTCCAATGATTTTCTGCGTCGATAATTTTTGTTTCTGACGTTTTCCATTTTTTTAAAGTGCGTTTAGACTTTACATTTGTGAGTGCTTAGTTGTTCTATGTAAATTATAAAATGTATTGATGTCGTGCTTCAAGTACGTGCGAAGTACCTATATGGGATCCGCGACATAAAAATTTAATCGTTGGTCTGAATTAATACAAAAGAAAGCAGCGCGATTTGCAGAAACTGCTTCGAGCCAACTGAGAGCATCAAATAGATTTTGCACCAATTTATTGGCAGCAACTGAAGACTCAATTAAATCGTGGTAAGCTTAGATTGATTGGGCAGTGAAGAGCAGATACCTTACAGAACGCCAGAGTACGTCATCTTAGAAGCGCACTTTATTTCTAGGTGTAACAGGAATGAATAAATTAGAGGAATATTTTGCCTAACGAATAGGTACCTATAGGAATTTTTTCGTTGGTCAGTAAAGAATTTAAAGAAATGCCTTCCTATCCACGCAATCCTAATTTTTTTGCGCATTTCGTTGATTAATTTTAAATAAAAATATATCTTAATTTTTAAAATGGGGTTTAGCCTATCCCTCCCTATTCAGGTAGCTTGCGGTATAGTGATGTTGAAATGTTGTTGAGTAATTGAAGCTTTCGCGGTTCATGGTGATATTTAGATGTTTGAGTGAATGCCGCGTGATATGATAAGAGATATGGACTGGTGATTAATAATTGTCCATGAATAGGTTTATCATGCAGCAAAAACCCGCATGTCTAATTATCAATATTCATAACTTTTAAATAATGTTCAATAAATGATGCGAAAGGCGATAATAATTGGTATGAAGTATGCAAAGCATCATTTTCGTCCCTTGATGCTTTCACCCCCTTTAACGCCGTAAAATATGACGCATAGAGAGCAGTGGGATGCAGATGCACACGATGCACTCTTTTGAAAGGAAGGATGAGGGAAGCTGCGAGGCTAAGCGGACGGGAAGAGGACGATTGAGTTTGGAATGGTTCATTTAACGATCTTATCATCTTCCCCGCGGAATGGAGGTCACGTCATTCTGGGAAACAAACAGAACGAAAAAGAACAAGGGAAGAAGAAAAG
This sequence comes from Ischnura elegans, assembly GCF_921293095.1. Lineage (NCBI taxonomy): Eukaryota > Metazoa > Arthropoda > Insecta > Odonata > Coenagrionidae > Ischnura > Ischnura elegans. Next base: position 31,601,288 of record NC_060254.1, on the reverse strand, counting down.
GCTTTCCGCATGACGAGTCCTCAATCACCCGCTTGAACGAGTTTTTCCAAAGTCCAACTTTATCCCCGCGGGCGCGACCGACAACGGAAACTGCGCGATCCAATTTTTTTTTCACAAAACAAAAACAACTGCCGAAAGGCTCGATTCCGAAACTTTTTTTTTTCGTTGTTTCGTTAAGGGAGCGAACGAATCGCTCGTTGTCGATTCGAACCGGTAACAAATAAACGGCCTGCGAGTATTCTTGCTGGCAAAGCACAATAATAATTTTACGCCGCTCTTCCCAGCGGATGCCCGAAAATGCGTCGGGATAGCGCGCTCATTTTCGGCCATTTGCTCCGAGCCCCGAGCTCTGTCATCATTCCACGGCTTCCAATCAGAAATAATTTGCTTTAATTTCGACGCGTAATCAAATTTGCTCTAATCCTCCTCCACCCCTTCCCCCCGTTCCGTCTATCCATTTTTTTTATCGCGGAATGCGTGCAAAGAGAGAAAAAAGGATTGATTGAAAGTGTTCGCGCAAATACCCAAGGCAGTCGAATTGCTGAGTCTCTTGTTTTTCCCTTTTTTGTTCAAATGCGAAAAAGGAAAAGAAAAAATCACTGCCATGGATGGAGTAGCGAGAAAGAATTGCGTTTTTTGTGTCGGCGCTCGTATTTGTGTTAGGGCGTGTTTTTTATCTAGGTGTGTGCATCAGGAAGATTAGTGATTACCAGCCGAAGCAAAAACATTGATTTGGCTTTCATTCTTTCTGCATCGTGGCTTGTGATGACTTTAGATTGACCACCACTTGTTGTTTTTGTGCTATCTTGTAAAAAAAGGTAACTTTCACTTTCGGCTGGTCGATATCGGTGTTCGTTTTAACTGAAACGATCTTTGGCGATGAATTATTATCATATTAGAAGGTAGTTGTGTATAATAGTGCTTTAAAACGTTGTATAGGGTGAAAATTAGATCGTTTTAATAACTTTTGATATCCTTTACAGATTGATTGCTGATTGCATCCCCATGGTTAAAAACAGCGTATTTCCATTTATCTATCTTTTGTTTACAAAATTTTATTTTTTCAACGTTTACCAGTCTCTTTATCAATTATTTGATGTGAATATTTTAAATCTTAAAATTTAGCGATTCAATGGAGTGCCACTGATTCCATTATTTTATTTTCAGGAACGGATCCATTCACGCTGTACTTCGGTGTCAAATTCTACGCAGCCGATCCATGCAAGTTATTGGAAGAGATCACTAGGTAAGTGGACATAACATTCATGTCATGAAAAGTAGTAATTAACATTTCCGTGTGGTTTATTTCAAATCAGAAGCTTGAACGTCGGTGAAAATCACGCAAATAGCCGTGAGATAAAATTCCTTCAAACCGCGAATGGAACCCCGGACCGTTGTCTTTCGGGTCACCTTGCAGACGTACACGTTATCCATCTTCTGTAATTCTCATGGCAAATTTACTGAGGTTCAGCAATGTTAGGTGATCGGCCCTTGCGGTCTAACAAGAATGTATCGCGAGGGAATATTGGCTTACCTCTGCAACTGCCATAAGGCTAACCCCTTCTAGTGCAAAAAACAGCGCTTGGCACAAAAAGCGGGCTATTTAAAACCTTATAGGGGTATTATTTCTCATGGCAATTAATGTAAACGGTTTATGCAATTTTCAAAGCTGTAATTTGAAAGAGCATAAAATCAATAACCAAGTAATTGTGGACGAAGAAGTGATATGTATACTAATATACCAATTTATTTAAATAACGTGAAAACTGGATTTTCGATCACTTGTGCGATTCCGTGGAAAATTCTACCTCTTGATAGAGGTGTGGGCAGTGAAATTTGTGCAGTGTGTATTACCCTAAGTTTTGTATTGCTCTATTATGAGGCTCAAGGTCAACCGAAGGATATCAAATGCGATATTCTTCGGCGAATATAGTGACTTTTTACGGAGTCGGTTTGGTCGTTCTGTTTATTTATATTATGTGCACGCTCATCCTTCAAATTTTGGTCAATAAACCTCAAAATATATTTTTTCTCAAAAACTCGCCGATAATTTATCAATGGATGAACGATCCTCGGCCGTGATACAATTGAATCAAATTCATTCCCCAAATCCACATTCTTTAGATGGAAAGTTCAAAAATTGGGCGGAGAAAGTGATTGGTTAAATGGAATTCGAATTATTTTATGACTATGTAAACTAAAATATGATTTAATGCTTTCCCGGCGAATAATGTGGGTAAACTTTTCTCGGGATTCCCACCGGGTTAATGTTTTAATATCGGACAACGTTTCAAGTACTCGGCACTCATCTTCAGGGCCTGAAGATGAATGCCGAGACGGTACTTGAAACGTTGGCCGATATTAAAACATTAACCCGGTGGGAATCCCGAGAAAAGTTTACCCACTATTTACTCTACTTAAAAATTTAAAAATTATAGTATTTGGCAGGTAAGGAAGATAGTAAGCTACAATAAATTTGAAAAATTCTTTTTAATGAATTTTAAAATTTTAGTGCGAGATAAATGGAAAACTTCGCAAATTCACAGGAATTTCTTTCTTTTAACGTATTTTTTTCGATTCCAGTGTCACTAAAGCTAGTTTTATTATTATTTATATGTTTTACCATTTATGAGTATTGTAAACGTTTGAAGTTTTATTGATCCGAATTTTAAATTTATTTTTGTTACGATTTGTATAAATATTGCAAATTCTGAAGTTATTTTAGAAGCATGGATTCCGATGGTTGAGATATAACCGTTTTCGTCGAGAAACAGACCGGAGTTCGTCAGCCGAAGGAAGTGATGCGTACCCGCCACAATTGCAGCTTTTGTGCGTGGAAAGAATGAGATGAACTTTTTGCTCCGTATTCCCTTCGTGCGCAGGCGTTTCAGCGTTGCCTAAGGATGAACAGGATGACCTGCCCACTTACACGTATATCCGCGAACCGCTCTCCGCGTGCTGCCCCGGCGTGGGAATTGATATAAAACGGGTTGATGCCTTCCGCCCGGCCACTCCCTTCGCAATTTCCCGTCTCCTCAGCTGACCTCTCCGTGACGGCAATTGAGGTGGCGGGGTAGCGGCAGAACTAGGTGCACTCTTAGGCTTTTGAAACGGTACGGAAAAGTGGCCTCGGATTTTTTAATCCTCCGCCTTGCCTTAACTGTTTTCACTTTTTTTCGTGATTGTGGCCTTTTCAACGGCTGTAATTCAAGTAAACCCTCAAAATATATCTATAGCTATAAGATATAAATTTATCTTAAGAATTGGGAAAAAATTAAGGCGCATTAAATAAAATTAAGTAGCTGAAGAATTTTAAAATCTCAAATGTTGCAAATTCCGGAGAATAGCCTTGGCAGTCTTCATACATACCACCTGAAATGGGCTGGCAGTGAAAGGGTTAACGATTTTTCCGTAAGTTGGTTAATTTCTGAACTTCCTCCGATCGAAGTCAATAATTAGGAAAAATTTTAAAATCCGAAGGTTAAAGCGTGATAGAGTGAAATTGTTGCATTTGTATTATAAGTGGAGAATAAATACTTGACTTTTCAATGATTATTCCTCAAGGTCTTGCAGATGATGTAGTAACATCAAAAACAAGGTCGAAATAATTTTAATAATCTTGGAAAATTGCAAGCATTTATTACAGTATGGTAAAAATATGTTTGAAATCATTGACAGTGTCAATTTGCTAAAAGTAAAACATTGACGTATTACATTGCATTTATAGTATTCCAAACGATTTCCTGCTGGACTTAAATTTTAATAATGCATCTAAGAGGCTTGCTCATATTGGTTAGTTGAAGAATCGTTAGTTGAAGGTAGATGCAACCTGATTGTAGAAGATATCAATTGGCATAGAGAGAGGTAACTTTGTTTTTTTAATAACTAAGTCAACGTGAAAGTGCTGGTAAGAGTTTACTATGCATACCCCGGCAGTGGCGCCGACTCCATGGGGCCTGAGGGGGCCCGAGCCCCCCCAAAAATTCGTTACAGATGTGAGGAAAAAATGTGTCAGGCTAGTCAATTTTCCCCGGTGTGTCCAGATATCGAGGTTCGAGTGATCAGGGTTCTAATGTTGATCATATGACTCTTCTAAAATGCTTAAAAAACTTAAAATTCACTACTTATAAAATATACCGGGGCAAGGTCCCCGGTTTGGGCCCCCCCAATATTTTTTGTAAGTCGGCACCCCTGTACCCCGGTACATTTCCAGATACCTTCAATTTTCTTACGTTAGTCCAGCACTGCGCTACGTGAAAAACCAATTGAGCGGAGGTAACGTTTTCTTTTAAAAATTCATTCCTTGATTTGATGATCGTCTGAATTGTTAGGATAAAAGATGGATATTTTTGTATTATAGTCACAATAAATACAGCGAATAAAATGAATGAACTAAAAAAACTCACCCGCGCGCAAACCCGAGGGAAATTCATTCGGGATATTTTTAGTTTAAAATAACTTCAGTGCTCTACCATTTATCCAAGCTTAAGAAGGAACATTACTCCTTATCGATCGTCTATCTTTTATTTATTTTCGTGATTTATTGGCCGTATAAAACTTAACACTTTAATATGGAAAGATTCCGAGGTACCTACACACAGTGAACTCCTATCATCATTAAAGAGTAACACATAAGTTTTTTTTATTTATTTATCACATCCCCCGTAAACAGCACATAACGGCCTTTTACAACGAGGGTTTCCAATATGAACAAAGTACAACACAAACATCCATGCCCTGGATAGGGATCACCTACCCAGGCGGGATTCGAACCCACGACCTACGGTTTGACAGGCGAGGACTTTACCCCACCGCCAATATATATATAAAGCCGAAATATAAATAAAAATTTATATTTCGGCTTCGGCTATCCGATCTAAATTTTGTTTCACGATTATCTTTACGTGTGTCGCTGACCTCGGTAACAGATGTTCACGTGTCACCATAGGGTTTCTAGGGGCGAGAGAAACGCTTTTATTGATGAAGTAGCGGGAGTAGATTAATGAAGGCGCTTCCTGTGAACCCTCCTTTCAACTCGGCTCCTTATCTCTTGTCTCTATTTGCGAAGCGCGTGAACGTGCATCCAAACCTATTTCTATCGCGTATTCACTCCCCTCCTATGACAAGACACGCGTTCCGCTTTGGGAAGCGAGCAATTGGTTCGAGCACCAAGGAGGAGAGATGACAACGCAGTTGGCAATCAGGAAGATTTCAACCGTGCGAACTACTTAGCTGAGCATCATCCTGTCGTGTTCACGTACTCAGGGCTTTTGTGTCTCATCCTGGTGAGTCAAGCGAGGAATCCCTTAATCTTCTCCCTCTATCATCCTTACAATATAGTCACAAAATAATATAACTACGTTGGTAGGATATTGTACTTAATTTGCGGTTTTGAAGTGCGCAAACAGTTCATACGTATGGTATTTCATTAAATTTTGTCTTTCAGGGTACGTGAATTAAATGGAATCTTGGGCGTTGAAAGTAATTTCAGAATGCATTAGTCATAATTTATGAGTCGTAATTACGGTCATTACCGAAATAATTACCGTTACGACCATAAACAGTTTTTGTGTGGAATTATCTAAAGAGTAAAGAAAGGATCGGCAAAGAGAAAAGGCGAAGTTTTTTTTTCAAGTCTGAATAAGGATATATCCACCGGTTAATTATTGGGAAAATGTTGCTGAGGTTACAATTCATCTTAAAGGGTATAGCTAACGAATAAAAAAGATGAGACTGCTGTATTTCTTTCCATTTTTCTGCATTCGTCGATGTATTCCTGCTATGATCAATAAATTCAACATGGATACTGATGTATATTTTTAATGGAAATCCATAGGTATACCATCTTTCGTGGCATGAACATAGATGCTCACCCCCCAAAAAAAGGTATTATGAGGTGGAAACTCGAGCACAATTCTAGGAGAAAAGTCTGAATGTGGATACGTGAGAAGCATCTTAAATGTATACTTCGCCGAGATATGAATGCCTACCTGTACGGAGTGGATGAAAGAATTTCCCCACTGACCTACTTGTTCGGGCGGAGTAAAAAAATTGCCCTCGAGTTGCGTTCTCCCGCCTTGCCATCTAATTCAAGAGCGGATGGGATCTAGCCTCAAGCGGTGGACTTCTTATAATCAGATGCACGTTCTGCTTCAGATGAAATAAGTGCCTTTTTACGGAATGGGAGAACCGTGCCACCATCTGTAATAGTTATTGCGCCTTCAGATAAAAGGAGGAATCACGAAAAATGTTGCCGAAGGGAATGGAAATTATTAGAAGCTATAAATATATAAACCTTTCACCTCGGTATAATCTGTACGAAATTCTCCCGCAAAACAACCTATTTGGAGGAAGTAGCATTAGGAATGATTCATTTTTTTAGATAATATGGGGTGAAATGGATGAAGTTTACAGAATTGGTCCTTTCCCGTTTATTAGTGTGCTCCATTTGGCACTATAGAATAGTGCATGTATTTTTTACATCTTAGGAATCTAGGAAATTCTCGGCTAAGTTTGATATTTCAGCTTGGAACTCTTTCCACGCCATGGCGCGCCGTTCCCTGATTCCTATCTAATTTTGCAGTGAGCAGCTGTTCCTCTCAAAATATCAAAGGAGCAAGTAACTTGTACAGGTGAACTTTCCTAAATCCAAATATAAAAAAACTAAGAACTTGATCGGTGACCACTAAATTGGGTAAGAGGCAATGCAATATGCGTACGGTAATTATAATTGCTGTTTAGTATCCCTGGAAATTGAACTCCCCTGAAATTTAGTACTCCACAGGTGAATCCCGATAAAATATTCGCTGGCAATGGCTTTGATTTAGCAATACCTGTTGTATTCCGAATAATATACCTAGATATGTAGAGTAAAATGTCACCTTTGTATTTGCTAATAATATTTTTTCTTGTGAAACGCTTGGAAAGCTCATATTGATATTAAGCCCAGCTGACATGATCTACGAAGGGTTAAATTTTTGTGACACAATTTTTCTCTACACTGTATAGCATAGAGGATATTAAGTAACACCGCTTCCCTTGCAGGACTGGCTGTTGCGTTGGGGCGTATGCCGGGGAAAAACCAGATCGCCCCGTGCCTCAAACCCCAAATTACCATCCACACTCAAGAGCCCGAGACTTTTCGAGAAGTCGAGTCGCTTGCCCGTAATCATTATTCTAATTTCCAGCCTCCTGTCCTCTTTCCTTGGTGCCTCTTTTATTATTTCCTCTGACCTTCCCTTTGCTTATTCATGTGTGAGTTTTCTCACGCGCAAAGTGCCTTCAGGGGTTCAGAGGCCTCCCCACCCATTCTTCGGGGGGGCACACCCATTTCACTCCACCCCCCTTTCGGGGTCACTCTCCGCGTCTCATCCCTGTCCTTCCGCCGCTAAATACCTCCGATCACGCAACGTTTCTTCTCTCGGCCCATCCGTCTCCTCCAGCATCTCTCCTCGTTTCCTTTTGATCTCGCCACCCACACCTGGTCTTCCCTCTCTCTTCTCTTACAGCCATCGTTTTACTTCCATGTTCTCCGCGAAATGTTTACGATGAAGCTCAGGAGACATCTCGTGTGTAGAATTACTCATTGCGCTATCCTGTTCCTAGAAAAAATGCTTTCCCAAAAGTCATTTTTACAGTCTTTATATCAACTCACCAACCTGTCTGTTTGTCTGGTACAAATCTTGTAACTGAAATTTGACTCACTTCCTGTGAAGCAAAAACGCTGAAATTTTGCACACTTCTTCATTTCCGGTGACAATACATGAAAATATAACTTTTTCTCTCCAACCCCCCTTTAACCACCCCCCAGTCAACCTATAGCCCCCCAAAACATGTTTTTGATCAAAGAAGTTCCAAATGGTCGATTTTCGTGTTTTGCGACCACAGTAAAAGTTATCCACCATAAAATTTCCCATCGACTCAGCCCTAGCTTGGGGGATTCGCCTTGCTTTACTCGGCGAGACCCCCGCTTTCGAAAATTTTTCAAAGTCCCTCCGTCGTCTCGGGTCCGGCTTCGGACTTTGAAAAATGTCGTCCGAATTCCGTCGTCCCAGGTCCGGACTCTGGACTGAAATTTTTCGGCACTTAGATTTTTTTCGAAAATCGTCAAAAAAATTTTCTTCCCTTCGAGCGCCTGCAGATTCGTAGTAATAAATATAATGACTTTTTTAATACGTCACTTTTGGTTTTTCGGGGTCACTGAGTTTTTTTGCTTTGTGTCATATATAAACGTTGCTCATCCCCTGTAATCCAAATATAAAGGCTGGTTTAAAAAAAAAAAATTTTTATAAGAGCTTATTAATTATTGCCTTACAATTCTGGAATTATCTCGCTGAAAACAAGAACAGAATGGCTTTATCTGTACGTGAAGATTTCTTGGGTCTCAAAACGGATAAGGTCCTCGATATCTCCTTCCAACGTTTAGATGTGCAACTCGCACATCGTTCCGAGAGATTCAGAAATCCAATCAGGAATCCCTGAGGTCTTTATGGAGGGCCTTACCCGGTGTAAGACTCGAGAATTCTTCACTGCCATTGCTCGACGAGAAAAAACCAGACATTAAATCGGCTCTACATTTGCATAAAAAACGTACTTTACACGACTCAATTCAGTGCAGAGAAGAATGAAACTTAGTGTGCTTAATAAATCGCGCACTGATAGTTATGAATAGTCTATAACTTTAAATATCGCTTCTTATTGTTAGTTTTTCTCTACCTTTACCATAATATCTATTTTTTCGTTTTCATTGAAATATTTCTCTTTTGATTTTCCAAGCACTGGTTCGTTTTTTTGAAATCCAAGAATGATACCCAGAATATAATCAATTTATATTATATTCTCTTTCGCTTCTCTCTTACGCAAACATTTATCGTGGCTTCGCTATTTTTCTTAGGATTGTTTAATGCTCCCCTGAGTTATTTCTTATTAGTGAAAATGGAAGTACGACATAAATTCTCCACGAGTTAATGGTGAGTTGGTGTTAGCGGTCCAAAACATTCGAATTTTCTCAAATTAATGTATAGATAATGGACATAATGAGCATGGATTCCTAGTACATGGAGTTAGATAATAGGGACTGGACACACGTGAAGATTTCTGTCCGCCTTATTGCCGCTTATGCATCGATATTCCGCTAGATGACGGGACGGACAGTTGCCCTTGTTAGGCATTACACGCGTTGGGAATTCGATGGGAAAATGCCTATTTTTCAAATTTATTTTCCATTTTTAAGGGAAAAATGAATAGCACATACTTCTTTAAGCTGCGCATTCTTACTTTAGCATTTTCAAAGCGGCTTTCGTACTCCAATTATATAAAAACATTTTTTACCATGGAAGGCACATCGAACACTCAAATGCATTTTTCGAAGCTCTTTCATTCAGGAAATGAATTATTACCTAACTATTAGAGTAACTGAATATTAGAATACCGAATAATTTGAGTGCTGATATATAAGTATCTATAAGTAATCAATGAATTACTCACTTACTTGAACGCAGATCTGAACTACTGAAACACTGATTGACATGTTTCAAAAAGTGAACAATGTTTTAAGTCTTATGAAAAGCACTTGGAATATGTAGGCGATTGTTAATAATGTTTAAAATATGAAACTCATGATAATTAATGACAATTATTGGTGAGATAATTGACACAATTTAGGGCAAATTTATACCTTCATTGTCAAATTAATAACTACCGTTTATTTTAGCTAGCAACCAAAAATTGATTCTGTCTATTTTATATTGAGTTAATATTAGTTCTATAACGGTCAGTTACCATAGGAGAAAATGTCTCATCTCCTTTAATTATCGTTTGTATTTAAAGTATTTTTTATTTTCTGTCTATCACTTCCGAACTCCTTTTCGATATTTTAATTGATGCATCATCCGTGAATGTCTCAACCCGTAATATTGCGTCATCATTATTTTTTTCTTTGTCCTAATTTGCTGCGTGTTGCACAACCAGAACTTGAACGCTCTGAAAAAAAAACAATATATTTACTCTCGGAGAACCAACCCGCCGAGGCTAATGTATATCATTTGAGTAATGACCGCCCTTGCTTCGGCCAAAATTGCGATGAGCCCAGCCCTTTTTTCTATTTCTCACGTGTTCAGTATCGAGAACTGATGTGCTAATTTATGAAACGGTGGGAAGAAATCGGAGATCCGGGAAGCCAAGATTAAGAAGTCGTGTGAGATGATGACTCACGGGATCTTATGATCCGCCTTTGTGACTTCTCTTTGTGGTCGTGACTCCCTATTCCCATGGCTGATTTCGAGTGACTGAACAGCTATTGGGATATTTTGTGACCGTCATTAGTGTTTCCATGTCTTCCTCCATTATATCTAGAAAAACCTTAAGTGTATTTAATAAATATATCAAAAAAATCGTTTAAAATAAAAGATATACTTACAGCGGAAATTTAAACGTAGAACTAAAGAAACAGTTTATGAGAATTTACATTTGGAGAATGCTTTTCTACGTAAGAGAAGAATGGACAATGACCGCCGTGGAGAAATCAAGGGTAGAGGCCTTTGAAATGTGGTGTTGCAGAAGAATGATGAGGATGGAACTAATAGATCGACCGAGTTAGTAATTAGAAAGTCCTAAGAAGAATAGAAGAGAAGAGAAGCCTCATGAAAACCTTGACAAGATGACGGAACAACCTTATTGGCCATATCTTGAGACGTGATGGTAGCTATCAACGAGGGACAAGTAGATGGCAAGAACAGAAAAGGAATGTCTCGAGCAAAATGTATTGATCAGTTAAAGAAGGATGTGAAAGAGTAGACATACGTAGGTGTGAAAATATTAGCTGATCGGAGAATTCAGTGGAGTGCTGGGTCAAACCAATCTTAGGGATTGTTGACCAGTGATGGTGAACGAAATAGCTACAGTATTAACAGGTACCTCTTAGATGAAGAGATTTTTTCATCTTTTGGTTTAAAGATACGCTTCTCCTCTATTAATTGCTTCTTCTGAGATTCTTATTTTTATGTGGTAATTATGCTTACTTGTAATAGTAGATCACAATTAATTTTCTACAGAAACCCACTTGCTAAATTATGTGTTTTTTAAAAACTGCAGCTATATATGTTGTGTTAATGTACGTGACTATCGCCATAGAGTAAGTATATATACTTACTCTATGGCGAGCGTTCAAGTATATATACTTACTCTATGCTATCGCGTAACGCTAGTGCTCTGTATATCTCTCCTTGCTTCAATCCAAGCTTAAAATAATGATTACAAACTGACTTAAAGTGTTCCCGCGTGCTCTCGAGAGGCTAGGGGATTAACCCTTGAGTACACGTCATTTCCTGAGTGCAAGTTTAACACTTAATTGTCCAGGAAGTGCCTCGAAAAAGAGTGATGGCGCTATATTTCAACCGTACGGAATAAAACAACCGATTGCTTTTGGGCCCCAGCGTTTCAAAGTGTTTTTTGCGAGGTGTGGCAATTAATGCGAGAAGTGAGATGTCAGTGGTTTTATTGATCTTACTTTAATTTTTCTCTGAACAAAAGGTCCATTTATTGCTCCCTTCCTACTTGACTATCATGCGTTTTTTTTATATAATTCCATGGTGAAGAATGAGCTGCCCCGAGAAGTGAATGCTCTTGTCATTTTTTACTACTCTCGAGGTGTGTTCTGTCGCAAAGTTGAAGTGCTGGGGCATCAAGGATTTTTCAGCGGAGAGTATTAGGAAGACGAGGGCGGGGGTCGAAGAGGATACGATAATCTTTTTAACTTCAAGTTTTCCCGCGCGACTGTGGCGCTGTGCGGAGAAGATACTGCGTACTGTCTTGTGACTTGTATGCCGTTTAGTATAGACCTATTCCTCAAAACCCTTCAAAACTCTGAAGAGGAAGATGATTATCCCTTACTACCTAGCTTCATTGGTAGAGCGTCAGACGCGAATTCTGCGAATCCGGATTCCATTACAGAGTAAGGGATGATTTATCCTATATGAAATTTTTCTTCTTTATGTGCACCGGTAGAGGACGCCGAAAAGGTCTCAAATAGGATATATCTGAAATCATATTTGCAGTTTTTATGTAAAAATGAGCTTTACATCCAATCATCTTATTTGAACGTATAAAATAGTACTTATAGGTAAATCCATTAAATTAATGCACATATTCGAGACATATGAAAGAATTTATGATTTTTTTCAAATTTGAATTATATTCCTCTGTTGCGCATTGTGAATTGAATCTCTACCTGCTCAAAAGGCTACATTGAGTCCATTACACCCGCTATATGACTTCTTTTAACGGTGTAATTGGTAGGTGTATATGTATGTATTGTGGCGGGCCCTTCGTTTTTAATCTCCTCTACCATTTGTTCACATGAATTTATCTCTGAAAGCTAAACACATATATTCTTTCGTTTGAAATACACAACACGTCGTAAACGACACCAATAAAAACCTTTTAATGACGACATCATCGCTCTTTTTCGAAGATTTCTTATTTCTACGAAGATATCGGCCGGAATCGGGGTAGGTAGTTCTTCGAATTCATAAATATCGCGTTGAACGTAGAGGAATCAGGTGTTTCAAAGGAAAGAAATGGGGTGTGATTGAGTCAAGACGAAGATCATGTAGGCGAAACAAATGGAGGGATTTCAATGCAAATGAGTTTCCTCCGAAAGACAAGGAGGCGAGGAGATGGCAGAAGTGAGACGCTGGGTTAGGGTATTGTAGCGGTGAAGGAGTGTTCGAATGCACTTGACTACCGGTTTCCGACGCATACCAGAGTACCAATGAACTGGAGTACTAATGAAATAGAGTACTTATACAGTATAGCAGCTATTTATTAGGGTATTCAAGTACTACAGAAAGTGTACTAGAGTAAAGTGAATGAACTTGTCATGGGTCTGCGCGCGGGTCTGAAAAATTACGGCAGCCCACGTTTCGGGTTCTGTCGTTACCCCTTCATAAGGCTACTTAAGTACTAGAGAGTTTGCTGGAGTACCCTGGGGATTTAAGGTGTTTAAAAGGAAAGACGAAAATCATCGTCGCATGTCTTTAATCTGTGGAACATACTCATATGAGTACGTGTGAACTAAAATACTTGTATTGGGTACACCTACAACTACCTCAATATCAGAGTACAATCTGGGCTCACGTATACCTGTACTAGAGAACCTTTGGCGCGCTCCTAGCGTGTTGAGTGGTATTGGACGTAGTCATAGAGTGAGTCAGGAACCCCGCTGTAAGAGAGGAGGTGTCGAAGCGGTGAAGTTTATCGCAGACGGCGACCAGAGAAGTGGGAGGACTATGAGTGTGTCACTGGGCGCTTAACTTGGAAGGCAGCGCGAGATAGGAGAAAGGGAAAGTCCACTCGCTACTTGATTGATTGTTCGGGTGAGCGACTTATACCGAGGTCATTTTCACCATTGCGCCCGACTTAGGATCAAGTAAAAAGAATAGGAGTTGAAAGCGACTATAATCTCATTGTGCACTCGCTTTGTTGTTAATAGTGAATCACTGTATTCATGTGGAAACAAATACTGAATTGTGACCAGCAAGTTTTGTGATCGATGGTGGGGAGAATGGATAAATCATCCCAGAAATTCACGATAAATGTAATATTTTCACTACGGACAGTAATTTAATTGTTTCAAAACGATGGTGATCATCATCTTAAAATACGCTCAATATTCCTTCCAGGTCTGAACCTAATTCGTAGTTATAGAAATGATTATACTATATAGGAAATCCTAGTTTTACGCGAGAAATTTAGTGAGTAGTGTCGTATATAGCGGAATTTTATAGGGAGCTGAATCGTGCTATTCGAGATGTATTACGCGTGTTACACCGCACCGTTTATGTTTCTTTTCCTGGACTATCTTAGTGTTGGTTAGAATCGAAATTCACTCTATCGCGTTGAGAGATTACAAATTTTCCCGGTGAGTAAATTATTTTCAGGTTTTACCCTGAGTCAGTGCACCCATGGTAGACGGCATTCAATTGAAATATTTATCCAGGGTCAGGGTATCGAGGGCGGTTAGATGCTGCTCTTTATCCACTTTATTCTAGATATTTTGTATCGATATCGACTCTATTCCATAAATTCCATTGGATTTCGGAGGTCGAATAATATTTTAAATCCACTTTTGTCCGAAGGAAATGTATATGTTTTTTTAAAGATCCGTATTTTAAAATGATACATACCTTCTGGTGTGGAATTAAGTAAGAGTGATCACATGAAGAAGAAACGAAAGCTCGAAAACAAACACTGGTCATAATTTTAAGTAATCGACTAAGGCATTCTAAATGAACGGTCGTAGATAGAATTTGATGTGAAGAGTCAGTGAAAGTTGACGTGTTGACTAAGTTACAGTTTTACTTGAAAAATACTCAGTTGAAAAAGTAAAAATGACTTGATGACTTTGGATGACGGAATGTGAAAACGGAATTGTTCCCCAAATTTCTTTACCAGACCATTGATTTTACTTTGTAAATCAGTCGGTATCATATCGGAAAAGATCTCAAAAGGAACAAACGAGGAGGAAGCCATGAGGCGTAGCTCGTGAGTCAGAGAAGTTATCGGAAAAGAGAAGGAAAAGACACGACGTCTCGCGGGGTAGAAGGATTACAATGGGCGTGTTAGGATTTTCCCGTACTCCCACTATGGAGAGAGGATTTTGGCGTGGCTGAGTAGCGTGCGGGCTTGATTCATTCACGTGGGTGGTCCAAAGTTGTTTAAAAAGGAACGGAGGGTGAGCTAAAAAAAATAAATGAAATAAAAATAATATTGGCCTTGGGCAATTGTTCGTGGGAAATTTATGAAACAGAAATTTTTCCTCATATTTAAGACATTTACCTAACATTGCTGATTTTTTCCTGGGTGAACATTTTGCTCCTCCATGAATACCGTTATACACTTCAAGTTGTATGCAAGACAATGATATTTTTCTGAATGGAATTAACAGAATATATAATTTTATTTTGTTTATTTTGCCGTAAAGGTTTTTTCTTTCAAAGATTTCTTATAATTCTTCTTCTTTCAAAGGTTTTCAACACAAGATTTTACCTATTTATTAGCCTCTGAAAACTGTAGATGCTTGCAATGGTCATATAGTAATTTTCGATAAGAAATTATCAATTTTTACCCTGAAGTATCTAATTTTAACCGTTTTAACTTCATTTTACACATTGTTTTCTCAATTTTGTCATCTTGCGATTCCTAAAGCGATTTTGTGCTCAGAAACTGTGGAAGTTAAATCTTCCTTACTTGAAAAATTATGTGTAAAAATTTTATTTAAGTCTATTTAGCATATTTATGTTCCCTTGTTCCTGGTATGTAAATTTTGGCTGATTTTTTAATAAATAGTGGCTATCATAAATCCTTGACGTACACGAATACTCAGTCTGGTCACAATCCTCGCCAAATTGGGGCAAGAAAACGTATGGGTACATGAATTAAATGTATTTATATGAATCAGTGGTGCCCACTTCTTCCTCGAAATAAGCTGTATTATTTATTTTATAATGTAAATATTTCTATTATTATTTCTGTTTCTATTTTGTTCAATTCGGGTGTCAGATTATCTGATCGATCTACGATAGAAAGTAAAATTTGCAATCAGAGAGGATATTATGAGCATTTGTGTATCTCTAACACATTGCTCAGGGCTTTAGCCACCGCATAGATTGAATGAAAATCTACTATTAAGGATGTAATTTTTGACTTGGTCCGACTAAATGAACAACGCACATCTTCCTTTGCTCATGCATGATCCCCTGCTAAGTCAGCCACGGTGCGCTGCTAATTAATATCTCTAAAATTGTCATCCCTGCTTTAGAAAGTCATTTGATTGAAATTTGTTCCACACCAGGACGGTGGGAAAATACGCACCGTTCAACGACACGGAATGATACTCTGGAAAGAGTGGCTGGTTTCGTGAACTTGTCTCATTAAAATTAATCGTGAGATTTTCCCCCCATTATTTCGCTCCCGTTGGGGGAAGGTCTAATTATGTTATCCTTTGAATGAAGTGTGCCATTTCGGGGCGGTGGCTCGTTTGATTGCCTTTTCCTTGAAACATTTTAATACCCACTCGCTGCCGCCCCGGTGCCCAGATGCCTGGAATTGCTCACAATAAAGCGCGCATCCACAAGAATACATTCTTTCTCAGCCTTCTTTATGTACCCATACACGCCCCCCTCGAGGCAAAAATTAACTTCCAAGTCTGTGTGGTGGGGGAATAGAGGTGGGGAGGGTGTAGTAGTGGATGTGACAAAGTAAAGGAGCTGTCATTTTATAAAACCGCACTCAACGGGGGGGATATATTGCCGTGGGGGAGTGAGACGAGGCGCGCCATAATGGCGTTTTAATTTTTCACGCCGCGACCGCGGAGAATAAAAACCTCGAAATTTGAAGTAGTTGTCCCGGAGGAGGGAAAGATGAAGATATATTCACGCAAGACGAGCCTCAGGAGTAGGCGAAAAGGATGGGCGTATGGAAGGAATTAAGTCGAAAGGTTGGGACGCGGAAAACGTAAGTAATTTCTGAGTTATTCCCCGAAGTAGGATTCCTTGAAAGCGTTCTGTTGGGGAGGAGCGTGCAAAGTCGGAGAGGATGGAAAGACTCTGGGAGGGTTGCACGGTGAAGTCGACGTCGAATTCCTAAATCCCATCCTGGGCGGAGCTCGGCGCCAATTCCGTCTTCTTGTCGGTGCAAATTGAGTGGAGTAAAGAGGCGAGGTCTTTTTTTTATTTCCTTAAGGATTACTCCAAGGAAGTTGGCTAAACAGAGTGGTACTGCTGTGGGTGAAAAGGTTAAATTTAAATTTAGGTTTGGTGTGTGAAATTGGATGTAGTGGTGCGGAGGTCACGCATCTCTGTGGGTGTCCTCACGCTCTTTGAATCCAATTGTGAGTAATTCGCGGTGAAGCGTTGACCATTTTATCAGATTCTAGCGCGATAATTTGTTTCGTTGGGTTGATGCTATTTGAAGTTGGTATAATTATAAACAAATTGTTAAATAAAAACTTTTGGACTATGTCACCGCGTCAATTTTTGGGTGGCCCCAACGTTTACCGACCGATGCTGGTCGCTTTCTAAGGGAATCTGATGAGGTGAGAAATTATATCAATATGTATAGGTATCCGTGCCAGGGGCGTAGAGAGGAGAGTGGGAGGTTAGAGGAGTAGGTTGTTGACAGTTTTTCTGGATTACGGGTTGCCAAGTGGGACTTATTTTGAGGCCGGTGTCCCTGTTGAAATTGATCTTCTCCTCTTTAGTTATTTGCATGGCCTCTCTAATTAGTCTCTGTTTGAAACCTTTCACATTGGCAACAGTTTTTACTTCCTTAAGGTCGATTGTGTGGCCCAGGGATGCGTTGTGGGCTACCGCGGACTTCGTTGACTGCCCCAGTCGAATCAGCTCGTATCTTTCGACGAACGCCTCTTGAGTAAAAGTTATTTACTTTATGGCGTGGGAGGGATCGGATTGTTGTGGTGGCTCGCAACTCATGGACCCGTCTTCAAATGCCGAAGGTTGCAGAGATTTTACCGACTGCTTGAGTGTTGTATGGAGGTTACTTCAAGTACAGTACGTCGGAGAGGACGTTAAGTTGTGTTCGCCTTGACTTCCTCTGTTAAGAGCAGGCTAATACCGATAACGGGTTTCACTTCGCCTTTCCTTCTCTACCCCTCCCAATGGTGCAAATTACCTTACCTGTCGGTTGCCTCCTCTGAATACTGTACCAAATATGGCCTTAATTTGAAGTATGCGAAATTATCTCTGGAGTAATGAAGTGCAAATTAGTTTGATATGCTCTCATGTTACATAGGAATTGTTGAAATATTTTTATAGGTTCTACTATCGAACACATATTGTAGTTAAGGGTGAAAAATATAAGTATTCCTTCAAGTTTTACTATCCCGTTCAATGTTTAAAAATCGAGAGATTCATAAATCCATGTTATTGCTATTAGTGGCTAATAGTCATTTTTTCAAACTTTTTCGATGTTTTAGATTCCCACCTACACCTCTTATAGCGTGTCTATTTCACGCCGGTCAATATCGCCTTTTTAATTTTACGCAGACTGACGGAATCATTTTTGGCCCTGAAATGTTCCAATTTGTCGATTTTGATGAATTCAAATTTCAGCTGACGTCAGAGGAAATGAAATTCATCTCCTCCCATTCGTAATTGCTCATTAGCTCCAACTAAAACGGAGCCAGTCGCACAACCGTGATGGCTTGCGTGTTGATAAAACGCCAATTAGTACAATCAATGCCAAACATTGAACGTGGGCAGTGAAGATTTTCGTTCGCAAACAAATGAGCGCGATAAGCTGTATTCACTTGTCGAGTCGTTTGAGGGAAAGTGGAAAAGATATTTCATTTTAACATTGTTAACATTTTTCATCAATCCATTGCCAATTGTTTATAAATAAAATATTTCTCAAAAGATCTGAGATTTCTTATCAACTTTGATTCTATATGGGCCGTGGTAGGTCTGCTATTTCCAGCCAATCTTCAGTTTGATGACTGCTGGTGACGGGGTGATTGCTTGAAGTGAACTTTGGAGAATATTTTTACAACGAATACTTCAATCGGCTACGACATAGAGGTACCTTATTCGGATTGAGGCATAGGTAAATGATTTTTTTATCAAGATTTAATTCAATTATGAATTAAATTAAAAAAGAAGAACTTTGTGCTTTCACATTAATATTTATTCACGACCATGGTTTCTACGTTAGACGTATCATCAGGGTTAATGTGAAAGCACAAAGTTCTTATTTTTTAATTTAATTATGGATCGCTTTCACCAAGTTACGCCTCAAACAATCAATTTAATTATGAAGTTATTTCCTGTAATGAACACTCCTAACTCCTACCAAGCCGGATAAGTTTACGTTTTTGATTGTTTGAAGTTAAGTAAAATTTAATTTTCCGATTGAGCGCTGAGATTGTCTTTGCCATTCCTTTTTCCAAAACTGCCCAGGTCAATATTTGTCATTGAAAAATAAAAAAGACAATATGTAAGATTTAAAAAATTTTAATGGCCTCTACCCGGGTTGGCTACCTACATCGTTTCATGTAATTAGTAAAGAGAACTTTTTTAGCGTTTTTTTATTTCCCACAGTTAAAATGTTTCACGTTTTAAACACCAAATTTTATCAGTAATATTTGATGTATTAATGGTTAAATTAACTAATGAATATTATTAGAAATTATCGAAAAACTAGTTAATGGTCAATTCCTATCATGGAATGTAATATTCTTGAGTGCAAATAGAATGATTTTTTCTGTTGAAAAATGTCTTGATGGAGATTTTCACTCACAATCGGGATATCAAACGATGATATTAGGATGTTACGCGATTGCGGGGAGCACGTCTTCAACCACTTCCTCATCCATTTCTCTTCCATCGCAGCTCCAATCCACCACCTCTGGGTGGATGCTCGCTGTGGTATTCAAAAACCGGTGAGGATGGATGCGTGGCGGGAGGGGAGGGGGAGGAATGGGGGGAAAAAAGTGGATGATGGGAATGAAAACGGAAGGAGATCAGGCCGTCCGAGTGCGTGCGTCGCTCGCGTGTGTAGGTACTCCTGTGCGTGCGGCGGCGGGAGGAGGGGAAGTGAGTAACCGGGCGGGCATTTTTGCAGGTTGATGACCAGCAGGGCGCCTGGCCTCATCCCTCCCCGCCGGATGGGTACCAACGCTACTACCGGCGCAACCTGAGCGATGCCACCAAAACGAACCGTAAACACACAACGGAGCGCTTAGATCAGTGGTTCCCAAAGTGGGCGTTTAGTCTATGGGGGCGAAAAGTGCCAAGGGGGCGCTAGGGGGGCGCCGGAGGGTCCTGACAGTGTGACAAATGCGAAGGTTCCATAACCTTCCTTTTCTCTTCTTTTTCGAGCTTCGCTTCTACAGTTTACTTTGTTTCCCGCGTATGGAAGTAATTTAAACCATGTTTTTTCTTACATTTTAAAGTAAGAACTGTTGCAAAATATTTCGAAGCCTTTCTTGCACAAGGGAAACGTTTGAAGGGGTTTAGTTTCATTTGGTCTATCGTTGGTAGAACTTCACGACACAGAGAACTTAATTATTTATTAGTCATTTAATTAGTCATTGTTTTTAATTTAATTATTAAAATGTTCCTCATTTGGTTAATTAGTATATGATTATTATTTTAAAGATACCGATTAGAGGGGCGTTGAGAATAGGTTTAAGGATCCAAGATGGTGGCTCGAAAAAGTTTGGGAAACACTGGCTTAGAGCGAGTTGTGAATCACGTTGGGCACTGACGGACATTTTCCCGTCCCGGCAGAGGCGCCTAGCCAGGGAGGGGGAACCTAAGACGAATTCACTAAGACCCGAGATCGCAATTCATTATGAGAATTTGATAGATTATGGGCAAAAATAATACCGAGAAAAAATAATCTTCCCCTTTCAGGTTTTCTCTCGTATATACATTAATTGCCATGGGAAAGAATTCCCTCGGACCGGGAACCGCGGACCCATGGCTGCCTAGGCCGCTGAACAGAGCACTACGGTATTCTGGTTCCTGATCTCCCGTGGCAATTGTACCGAAATAAGGAATCAGGAGGTACCAGGATGTCATAGTACTCTGCGGAGTGCGTCTTTACTTAAGGGAAGGCATGGCTCACTAAAGTGAAAACCACGTGAGGACGATGCGACGAAGGAATATTTTCTAATAAGCGATGTCCCTTTTGGCATGAGTTGGTGGCGTCACAAACTTCGTCATCAATTTTCGCCGCAAAATGGACGAGATGTTGATGGTTCAAAAAACGGAAAAATATTGGTCTCTTTATTTTTAAAACTTCGTTACATTGGGTAACAAAAATAATGGTGTGTGAGCCTTTTATTTTTTCTTCAAGGGTAATGTAAGGTAATGTAATGTAAAGTAAGGTAATGTATAGTATCGAGTCTTCAAATCGTTTGCTAGAAGTGAAGGATTAATTCCTTCCCTGTTATCTTTCACTCGTATCACCTTTTTTCCACAATCCTTACACACTTACGTTTTACACCGGGGTATTATTTCTGGGTTGTAACTAAACCATTTTCGTTTCATTTTTTCCATTTCAGTTATGAATGTTGATTTTCACCCACCACATTCAGTATTCGTTTAAGCCTCTCGGTTCTCAGTCCTGATAGCTTAACCCTGTTACATTGCTTTTAATAAACCCTTTAAAATGTCGTCCTAGGGTCCCTTTCCAGCAACTTGCTTTGCATCATTTTTTTTAAATTTATTTTCCTTTGCAGTGTTATGAGTTAGGTTAGCAAAAAAGGAATTTTCTCTGTGAAAGAAGATGGATTTTTTCCGAAATGCATCGAAGGTTTTTCAGAGCTAACCAGGTTAGCAATGAATTAAATTTGAATGCAGAAGCGTTAATTAAAGCTTTAAATTGGATCTCTGGGTTTAATAAAATCACATCTAAGGTATATAAATACATACGAAAAAAATATCTCCCTAAAAAGTCTCCAAATACCGGATTATCACTGATGAACTAAACGTGTTCACGTTTTGATTTTATTTCTACAAACGTGTGATTGAGTGATTTACTTGAATTCCATTGGCTCTCAATTACATTTCAGCTTAATCTTCTCCAAATCTTCTTTCGCTCCTTTCTGCCGAGAGATATCTTTCCTGTACCAGCGAGACGTATTAATCTTCTCTCCGGCACGTCAATGTTTTTTTTTTTAATGTCCCTGAATGACGATTTGTGTACAAACGACGAAAGGTTCACACAGGAAATTCATTTCTTCGCATTATACGGACCAAGAGAATGTGAATTGAATAAAAGGGCATCGTGTCGCTTATTCCAATGAAAAGGAAGGTGTCCGGAAATGATTTACCAGAGACGCTCACCGCGGAGATGAAAATTGAATTTTTTCCCTCATTCAATTAACGTCCGCTAGAGGGACGACCTACATCTGCGTCTTTAGACCTCATTTCCTGTAAGGATTTTGTCCTGATTAAGCACTGTTATATATCCCTTCTGGCCGTTCCGCAGCCGTCTGTTTTATATTTTTTGTCATAGTTTCACCTGCGCGTTGCGGCCAAAAAAGTTACTGCGCCTCAGGGTTCCACTCGCTCGTGTACAATGCCATTAGGTTTTTATTTTCCCGTCCGAAAGAATCGAATCGATCTAATGGGCTCTTTTTACGGAAATATACGACTTGTTTAAACTATTTCCTATCCCTTGCTTCCATTATCTTACTCTAGTTAACACGATGATATTTCGCTTCGGACGTTGTTTGTGACTTTTTGTAATTATTTTGTAGTTATGTTATGCTGAAACATGAAATCATCGTCGCGTTTTGCCTCTCGTAACATAAGTGGAGGTATTCAAAAGCGTAAAATAATATTTTTCTTTATTTTTTCAGGTGATGTTACTTCTTCTGTACAAATTAAAATTCGAGTGAAAAATATCTGTATTAAATATTATCTGTAAATGGGTACAGTTGTCGAAAATAGATTTGGGAGAAAAAATAATTTTGTAAGTTTTTTTTCGTACATTATTTTATAGTAGAAAAGAGTGAGGGGGTATTTTTTTAACTGTCATATAAGACTTTACCGTAAATATTTTATGAACTCTTATTAATTACGAAATATCATTTTTTGCATCAGCAGCGTATAATCTCCGTCTAAACACGTTCGTTAGTCGCCATTACAATTAAAAATTATATGAACGCTTATCCTTAATTATAACTTCAATAATAACTTACGGAAGAAACCATAAATTTAGAATACCCACTGGTGCACTGGAGAGTTAGAATGATGTGTTCATGTACAATGTCGTCTTTTTAAGTCGCTTCTAACGTATCCGTGTATTTTATTATGCTAGAAGTGTATCAGGATACCGGTGACATCTCTGTGTGGCGCATGAAAACCCGTTGCGGTTCTCGGGCATCGGACAATTACTTCAGGAAGCATTTTTTGTGATAAAGGCAACAACATAGGGTGAAGAAATGCAGGATTATGCGCAGACTAACTTAAATAATGGAATATTTTACTTACAAGCATTTCGTATAAGTAGAATGAATCACAATGGTATATTTTATTAATGGTTGACTTTGGTCTCATTCTAGTGGTTAGTTTTATTGCTTAGTATTTTGAAATGGGGGAGGTTACAAAATTTATTTTGATGCAATTGATGAAAATACGAATAAAAATTCTGCGTAATACACCAATCTCATTTGGTTTATTGTATCACATATTATTCATGGACTTGTAATTATCTACCATAGTTTTGATTGAAGATATCTTTATTGAGGAAGTATCTTGGTAGTGATCT